>NW_022900947.1:19114896-19139775 GCF_012274545.1 Fukomys damarensis | reverse complement strand
TATATATGACTAAAAGTGGTAGGCCAGATATTTGATCTCACATTGTTTAAATATAAAACTCACACTCATAGTGCTACACCGATCTTTCTTCCAGAAGCAACCAAAAGACATCTATTTAAACACACTACTAAGTTTACTTCTTAACCTAATATGGCAATAGACTATACAAATGTTTCTTATATAAAATCTTATCAGTTTTGCAACTCAAAACTATACAGTTAACTATGCTTTAGCAAGAGACTGTATAGTCATTTACTAAAGCCACTAAGAACAACCAGAATCATATTTAATCAAATTAGAAATTTCATTTGACTCCAACAAATGAAATCAAGTTTATTGTTGTTATACCTGATGATCTTTAACAACTTAAATCCTGGAAGTTATCAATATAAAGTTTAGTTTACAAAACAAAAATGACCATGAAAGGCATTTTCCTTGAAAAGGTGCACTGCCGTATTTTTCAGCTTTGTTTTGTTCCTTAGACTGCTACAGGTCCTGGACTCACAGGAAGAGATACCACATATTAGCTGAGGGAGGTAAAGCTATGCAATCAGGTTATCAGTGATAATAAAGATACAAATGCAGAGGGATAGCTCTTTACAACGCTTCTTCAAATAATAACTTAGCTAAAAGAAAAAAAGGCACTGGCAAAAATCTCCTAAATTAAGGACAGGAAACTCCTAACCAACTTCAAGATGTGAGTGGAAACTATCCATCAGTATGCATTCCAAGACTGACTGCAGAAATAAGAAACTTAACTACTAGACCAATATTTGATTAACAAGTTAGATAAACAAAAAACTATTTGACATCATTTGTTAAACTGCTGAAACTATCCTGCAGAATTACCACATAAAGAGGGTTCAAAATCTGTTACAGTAAGAGACACAAATGGTCATTTTAAAAAAACCTTCAATACTAAGAGCGTAAGTTTTTTGTATAACCCACTGTAAAAGCATCAATATCCTAAACAGTGGATTATAACAGAAATGCCCATTAGGATTTTAAAGATTCCAATGCCAATCAGAAATTAGTTACAAAATTAATAAGTATTAAAAACTCTATTCAAATGTCTATGTAACACTTTTTATTTCATCTTGTCCTTTTTATAGAAGAAACAAATACAATTCCAAGCCAGTCACTAAAGCCTTCTCCAAATGCTATAAAGTCCAAAGAGGATAATTTTGATCTTTCATCTGCAAACCTTTAATTTTACCACTAAAGCCTGACTACAGTAAGCACTATGAAGTAAGTGAAAATGTTACACAGCTATCTTTTTTTTTCTTTTCTTTTCTTTTTTTTATTTTTTTCTTGGTACCGGGGATTGAACTCCAGTCCTTGCACTTGCAAGGCAGGCCACCGAACCGCTGAGCTAAATCCCCGGCCTCTACACAGCTATTTCAAATACATAAATGAAAGCTTAATACAGAAAAGTTTATGATAGCAAGCATGTGTGATGTGCTACCCTAAAACAGAGACACAAAATATTATTGAATAATATATGAATGGCATTATGAATGGCAGTAAATATGTAGGGATGACTTCTATAAAGGACAGAAGAAAACAGTTCACTGCTAGAAGATATTTACAACTTAAAATGATACTTGGAGCCAGGCATGGTGGCGCACGCCTGTAATCCCAGCACTCCGGAGGCTGAGGCAGGAGAATCACTGTGAGTTCGAGACCAGCCTGGGCTACACAGTGAGTTCCAGGTCAGTCTCAACTACAGAGTGAGACCCTTTCTCAAAAAACAAAAACAACAACAACAAAAAAAAAATAAAATAAAATGATACTTGGTACAATTTCCTATTTTAAAAATTAACTTGTTTGGGGGATTATTTACACTGTATCAAAACTTGTATTGTAATGAACAACTTTGTATATATTCCTCAAAATACACTAGAGATATATTATGACAGTACCAAGAATGGAAAACTATTGGGTGTGGTGGTACACACCACACATATAATCCTAGCACTTGGGAGGCTGAAGCAGGAGGATCCCCAGGAGTTCAAGGCTAGCCTGGGCTATATAGTGCATTCAAGGCCAGCTTGGATTACATAGCAATACCTTGACTCAAGAAAGGAAAAACTCCTGAAAGAATTTAAATTAACACAAATACGACATTAATTTTTACTTAATTTTATTTAAAATAGGCCCTGTGAATCAGTAGGTTCCACATCTGTGGAGTATAACCAACCACACAGAATCAAAAATATTCAGAAAAAATAAATTGTTTATATTTAGTATGTACATAATTTAGGGTCATTATTCAATAAACAATGTAGTTTCTTATATAACTTATACAACTGCTCTTATATAATTGTTTATAAAGCATTTACATTGTGTTATAACCTACAGATGATTTAAAGTACACAGTATAGGTAGGCTATATGCAAATAAGCCAGTTGCATACATGATTGTGGCATTATAGAAGAAACAGAAATACATTTCCAAGCCAGTTACTAAAGGCTCCTCCACTGGCCCTGGAGCCAATCCCCTGGGCACACCAAGGGACAACTGCATTGGGGTGTGGGGGGGTGTTCTGATTTCTCAATGTGTAACATATAGTCCTTATGAAGGTACAAGACCAACTCTACCACAAACTACTGTTAAAGCATAAACTTCAGGGTCAAAACAACTTTATTAACAACTTTAAACTTTTCTTATTTTACTCAACCCCACATAGTAAATGACAACAATGAATGTATTATGGTGTTTGTTGAGATACTACTTACTAAGAAAGGCCTAGGTCAGTGATAGCGAACTCCTAAGAGCTTTCAATGATACAACCAGCCCACTGCAGCGCTCATGCTATAGGTTTACCACCACTCACCAAGATATTTCTAATAACAGAGGAATAAATTGCAGCACATCAACATGATGGAATCAGTCACTTAATATTGAAATAAAGAATATGCCAATATGCTAACTACACATATGATTAGCTATCTATGTATAGTGTCACCACATTGCTTCTTTTGCATAAACTCCTTTATGTTTTCTGAGTGGGACAGAAAAGTCTAAACATTTACAAATGTAAATGTGTTACATTCATGAGATAATGAAGCACTTAAGATGTACTCACTCCCCACTTACAAGTGTCAGGCAGTAAAGGCTGGGAGTTCAAGAGTGAACCCTAAAGAGAAGACTGCCTGGGTCTGATTCCTAGCTCTACTGTTACAAGCTATAAAACCTCAGGCAAGTCAAATTCTATGTACTTAATCTCTAGATATCTCACTTCCTCTTTTTCAAAAGTGGGATTAAAATAACAGCTGTACAATGGAAGAAAACATGAACACATACAAAGCACTCAGAACAGTGTCTAACATATAGCGATGACCCAATAACTTGGAGGGGAAGGTAGCACTGCAGGTCTTCAAATTCTTAGTCTACATTTAACGACCTGTTTAATGACACTTTGGACTTCCTGTCTTTTTTTTTACGTTTCCTTTAACTATTTCTCCATTCAGTATACTGTAATGTACATTCTCTATACAATTCCTCATTTAGCGACCAATTGATTTAACGCCCTAGTCGTGGGAACAGAACTCAGTCATTAAATGAGGAGTGTCTGTATTGGAATAAATGACTGGGGTAATTTTAAAACACACTTAGAAATGACACTGACCACACACAAGGATGAAACATGCTTTTCACTACAGATAGGTTTTTGTTTGATTTTTTTTCCCAAGTACTGGGGACTGAAACCAGGACCTTCACACTTGAGCTACACCTCCCCTTCTTACTGAGACAAGATATCTCTGAGTTGCTAAATTGCCTACACTGGGCTAAAATTTATGATCCTCTTGTCTCAACCTCACAGAAATGTTCAATTAAAAGTTTTATGTGTGTGCATTTCACAACCTGGTATACATTTATGCACATATAAACTATTTGATGTCATGAATTTACTTATGTAGATCATAACCAGCTGTAATGACTTTATAATTAGTGGGTCACTTTCTAAATAATAAATAACTTTTAAAATTTTTATCCTTTGATCTTATTTTTCACAGCAAGGGGCAGAGAGCGCCAAAGGTGGGTAGGGAAGGGTAAAGAAAAATGAAAAAGAAAGAGCAGGAGCCAGAGGGAAAGAAGAAAAAAGAAAAGAGAATGAAAGGGCAGGGAGAAAGAGGGAGAAAGGAAGAGCTAAGGTCAAAAACTATTATACAAGTCTTTAATTTTCCCTCCAATTTCTAACTTTACTTCATAGACTTCTAAAATTTATACTTTCTAACTGGAAATTTGAACACAAACTTTTGGGGGAGGGGTACCGGGGATAGAACTCAGGAGTTTGAGGGTGCCAGGCAAGCAGGGCACCACTGAGCTACATCCCTGCCCCAGAACATTCTTAAGAGATCATTAAAAGGTATACAGAAATTTGGTCAGTTTTTAAAATATACCCAGAAAGGTTACATTTAAACAAAGTGAGCTTTTGACAACACTAGAATTAGGAAAAAGTAAAGAAGAATATAGATTGTGTGTTTGGTTTAACTGTGACAAATGCCTTTTACCCTTTTTTTCCTGACCCAGCCCGCAGCCACTCCTCCACACCCTGCATGTATGATCCACCCCCTCCAGGACTGTGTACATCTCTCAGAATGCACTCTGGTATTTCAAACCTGTGTTCATGCTGTTTCCCCTGCCCTTTTACGTCTCCAAACAGAAAGGAGAGATAAGTACAGTCAATATCACAAGCTAATAATTGAAAAGAATATAAAAACAGAAGAAAAATAAAATAGGCAAGTCAGATGTGAAAAACACATTAAAAGCCTATAATGTGTAACATATTATATATGCTAAACCAAGTAACTTTTACATGGATTTTCATATACACAGTGTATAGAAGACACTCTAAAAATATAGAGCATCAAATTGATAAATATTAAAACGGACATAACTTATACAGAATTTGTTCTATAGGGACTTGATTTTTATTCTTTGCCTCCACCTCCCAACTGGATGGAAGTAGAGGCACGAGCCACTGTGCCCAGTGACACCTGAATTTGAAACAAACTGACAACCAAGTACTTGGAGAGAGTCTTACTTTATAATGACAGAAAATTAACTTGCTTTTATCAAAAATATAAAACTCACTTCAAATACATAAGCATACAGAGTAATCAGAATGACAAATGGTGGTAAGGCCTATGATGAAAAGAGAAATCAAGAACAGGGAAGACAGGTAATGGTGTGCAGTTTTAAAGCCAAGAGGTATATTTTGAGTAAAGATCTGAAGATGGTGTAAAAAGGGACAAACTGCAGGTGAGAGCCTTACAGGAGCAGGCTTCAGCAGAGACCAGTGTGGCTAGAAGACAATGATGACAGGAATGGTAGAAGTAGGTTCCGAGACGGGAGAGCATGGAAGCATGGGTGCATTCAGTGCCTGCATGTGTGTGCACAGGTGTACATGTTCTGGGGGCACCAAACATCATGCAGGTCCTTCAGTTTTTTAAGATCAAAATCTAACCAGAGGACAAACAAGGTGACTGGGGCTGCTGTGCTGAGAAAAGTGGTAAGGTACAGGGAAGAAACAGACCAATTAGGCGGCTTTTGCGACATTGCAAGAAAGGATAATAAGGCTTAGACCAGGGTGGAAGCAGTGGACATGTCAGAGGTGGTGAAACTTTGGGCATGTTTTCAAGACAACAGTAGGAATATTTGTAGACACACTGGATGTGGGACTGGAGGGAAAAGAAGAGAATAATAATGACTTCAAGGTTTCTAGCCTAAGCAACCCAAAGCACAGCTACTACTATTTAAGATGGGGAAGACTCCTAGACAAGATTTGGGGGAGGGAGAAGATACAATAAATTAGAAATGCTCAGGCATTCTAACAGAGTTTATTATAGTTTATCAGAACTTTCTACACTGGGTAGACACAAGTCAAGCAGGCTACTTAGTCCTTACTTGTAGTCATTTGGTTTGTTCCTATGTGCAGTTGGATTTTTGTAAAACTGATAAAGTAAAAGTATTGTTAAACAAGAGCTCTAAAATTTTAATATTTTAATTATGTATGCTCTGTCCTCTGCACACAGTATTCAGTAAAACAAATTGGTAAAAATATTTAAGAAAATTCCTAATTACAAAAACCATCTGTAATATTATGGTATCTATTTTTGTTTTCACCTATGGTCCCCACCTCATAATTCCCATAAGCCCTGGTTTCTTCCTAAATAATTAAAATGATGTTATTTCTGCCTTTTGTCCCTGGCTCCTGAAGAGGCTTTGGAGTGATAAAGATAGAAGACAGCTCTCTGTCATAAGGTTGGAATGCTTTCGGCCTCAAAAAGCAGAATCTCTCTACCCGCCCTCCTTCTACCTGCTCCTGCTCCCCAGACGGGCATTAGAAACTAGAATATTTCTTCCCCATATGGATCACACATTAATCTTTTCCCACCTTCCTGTCTCTATGGCTAAGAAGAAATTCTATGACCTACCTTTCCTGATGATATCTCTCCATGTCGGAAGGGGTCTTGCCCCACAAACACCCAAAGGAAGAAATGCTGCACAAGAAGAATTTGGACAGACAGGCCTTGCTGGGTTTCCAGATTCAGTCTATAAGTCTACATAATACTTTTGGTCCAATCATATTCTGACACAGTTGCCCATGTTTCAGACACACCTGTGCATTGAAGTCTCCCTAATAACCCCAAAGGACAAGGTTTGGAGAGCTTCTGGACAACTGGAAACATGGAGGCTTACAGGAAGGTAAACAAAAAACATCCACTTGCAAGGAGGATAGCACATCCAAATCACAGGGACATTCCCAAATCCTGCCCTATGTATCCCTTTGTTGGGGTATTTACTTGTATCATTCACAACACACTGGTAAATTTAAGTATAGTGTTTCCCTGAAATCTCTGAGCTACTGTAGCAAATTAATGGAAGCCAAAAGATGGTCAAGGAAACCCCAACCAAAAGTCAGAAGATCAGAAACTCCAGAGTCCTCATCTTGTGACTGGGTTTGAAGTGAGGACAGTCTTAGGACTGAGACCCCAACTAGTAGGTTTTGACAGATCTCCAGGATTGAACTGAATTAGTGGACTCCTACTGGTGTCTGCTACAGAACTGTTCAGTTATGGGTGGAGAGAAATCCCACACATTTTGGGATCACAGAAGTGATCTGTGTAGTAAGGGCACAGTAGGAGAAACCTGAGTCTGATCTCCATTATATTGTATAGATACTACTACTATTCCATATTCAAATAGCAAAAATGTAAAATAATAAAGATTTTGGCTAAAAAATGGTAACCAAAATGCCTCTCCATGTGAAACCTATGGATAAAAACTAACAAATTTAACAGGTTAACGCTTTGAGAAGCTAAGCTTCTCGTTTAACTTACCAAGCACTTGCTATTACCTTATCTTTAAAGATAAGGCTAAGAAAATGAAATCAAATCTAAAGACCTTAGAACTACTTTAAAAGTCTCCACAAACTTTTGTTCCAATGTTGTAATTGTCCATTATCCTTTTGATACATATTTTGCATTCTCTTATTTTCAATTTTCCAATGCCTACTGATAAAAATCTGATGTACATTATTTTGTGTATGTTTTCATTCTCTTTTGTTTTGAGATGGTCTCATTATATAGCTCAGGATGGCCTCAAACTCATGGTGATCCTCGTGTTTCAACCTCCTGAGTGCTGGGATTATAAGGGTGCACCACAACTCCCATCTTTTGTACATTTTTTGTTTGTTTGGTATTGGGGATTGAACTTAGGACCTTGCGCTTGCAAAGCAGGCGGCAGAATCACTGAGCTAAATTCGCAGCATTGTGTATATGTTTTATTTTATTTTATTTTATTTTTTCATACCAGGGATAGAACTCAGGTCCTTGCAGCACTTGAGAGGCAGGCAGTGGAACCACTGAGCTAAATCTCTGGTCCTTGTGTATATGTTTTAATAGGAAAGGAATATCAAGAAATTCCATGATGAGTTCTAAAACATAACACAATTTGCTGAAATGGAATTGTGTTAAAATATATTAATAGAAATCACAATTTCTGGCCTTAGACCTGTAACTACAACTCTGCTAAGTAGATACAGACTATAGAGAAATTAAATATGTATTCTAGATAGTAACAAAATTTAATATTCCTCAGCAATTTGAAAGGATAAGCTATTCATACATAAAATATCCTGAATAAATCTCGAGAATTGCACTGAGTGAAAAAAAAAACTGTGCTAAAAAGACTTCACAATGTATTAATCCCTTTATGTAACATTCTTGAACTGTCAAAATTACAGAAATAGAAACAAAGTAGTGACTGCCAGGGCCAAAAGACGGTAGAAGGCAGGAGGGAAGTGTTTCTACAAAAGGATACTATGAAAGATGCCCATGTGATGGAAATGTTCTTTATCTTGACTGTATTATGTCAATATCTTTATTGCAATAGGGTACTGCAGTTTTGCAAGACTTTGCCACTGAAGAAAACCAAATAAAGACTACAAATTAAAAAATCAGAATATTCCCTATACACTATACCTAGTCTCATTCCTCAGCGTTCTCATTTTAACTGAAATCAGAAATTTCTTGCCACAAGTTATGAGGATTTTGAGGAAAGCGCCATTAATTAACAAGTGATACTAAATGATAAAAATCTATTTTAGGATACCTACATCACCCATTACTTCATCAGGTAATGGGGCTGTTTTATTTCATTTATCCATTAACTCAATTTATTTCAAAACAAATCTTCAGGGTCCAGGGATTTAGCTAAGTGGTTCCGCATCTGCCTCTCAAGGTCAAGATTCTGAGTTTGATCCCCAGTACCAAAAAAACAAAAAAAAAAACACAAAAAAACCCCCGCAATTCTTTAGTCAACCATATTATGGCATGTACAAAATCTTGTTTTGAGCATGTCAAAATATACATAATTTTGTATATATTTATCTATCCTCACAACAATCCAAGGATTATATTTTTTAAATTCTAGCTTTTCTCAATTCAGTTTATACTACACCTCTAACCATTATGATTCTTATCACTAGTAGGATACAGATTTTAGGCCACTTTTCTAATAGTGAAGATACATTACATTTGAGTTGTACAAGATTTTCCATAATCACCCTTATGGCAACAAACAGTGTTTTCCAAAGTTGGATCTATTTAACCAAGAGCAGAGTGGTTTATAGTTTATCAGGCTCTATTTTATCTATTTACTTTTTAATAACCAGGCACTTCATTCTACGATCACTAAAAATAATTAAGTCCCCCCTAATAAGCACAAGCACTCCAAGTCTCCAAAATAGATGGATAAAAATGTGATACATTGCACACAACAGAGTACTATTATGCCTTTTTAAAAGGAAGGAAATTCTGATACATGTTTTTTTATAAACCTTGAAAATACCATGGAAAATGAAATACGCCAGTTACAAAAGACTAATAGTCTGTGACTCTACTAACACACCTAGAGAAGTCAAATTCGGACAGAAAGAAAGAATGATAGCTACTAGGGACTCATGGGCCAAGGGAATTGAGAGTTATTGTTTAATATGTTAGGAGCTCAGTTTGGAAAGATGAGCTAGTTCTCTGGATGAATATTAGTGATATTTGCACAGCAATGTGAATGTACTTAATGCCACTAAACTGTTCAGTTAAAAATGGTTAAAATAATGAAATATGTGTGTGTGCATCACAATAAAAAAAGGAACTGAACACTCTTGAAAATACACAATGGACAGTAATTTATTTTCTTCCCTGTATTCCGATAAATTTTCCCATTTTACCCCCAAAACTACTTTTCCATTTTTACCTTTGTAGATGACACTGTAGCAGAAGGAACCGGTAATGACACACAGAGACACAGAAGTGGGTAAAACAAAAAACATTTACTTTGCTAGCAAAGAGCCAGCCTGCATCAAGGGCTGTGCCAGATGACTGATCCTGGGCTGGGTTACGATCTGCATTTTATATAAGTTTTATGTAGTTCAATAAGACATTCTAGTTCCTACAGTTCCCATCACAAATCATGGTCAAAAGACAGTTCAATGTTAATTTAAATGTAGCATTCTCTTTCAGGGTGTTTATCTTAGCTATCCCAGCCCCAAGAGTGGGGGTCAGGGTTAGGAAAGCAGAACTGGAGACATTCCTTTCATCTTAACTCCTTTATAGTCATATGATTTACAGAAAGTTTTAGGGCTTAGGGTCTGGTGACTTATCTTAGCTTGAACATCTGGTCTCATCCTGGAATGTAGCTAAGCACCTTCGGCATCTGTTAATTTTAAATTGGGGCTACGTGCCTTTAAGCTTTAATGGTAAAACCTCTAACTGTAGCAGGGAACCGGTAATGACACACAGAGACACAGAAGTGGGTAAAACAAAAAACATTTACTTTGCTAGCAAAGAGCCAGCCTGCATCAAGGGCTGTGCCAGATGACTGATCCTGGGCTGGGTTACGATCTGCATTTTATATAAGTTTTATGTAGTTCAATAAGACATTCTAGTTCCTACAGTTCCCATCACAAATCATGGTCAAAAGACAGTTCAATGTTAATTTAAATGTAGCATTCTCTTTCAGGGTGTTTATCTTAGCTATCCCAGCCCCAAGAGTGGGGGTCAGGGTTAGGAAAGCAGAACTGGAGACATTCCTTTCATCTTAACTCCTTTATAGTCATATGATTTACAGAAAGTTTTAGGGCTTAGGGTCTGGTGACTTATCTTAGCTTGAACATCTGGTCTCATCCTGGAATGTAGCTAAGCACCTTCGGCATCTGTTAATTTTAAATTGGGGCTACGTGCCTTTAAGCTTTAATGGTAAAACCTCTGATACTTTGTTCTGAGAAACAAGCAAGGCAAAGCAAATTACAGAAGCAAAAGACAGCAGTTATTCTATATTTCCGTAACATTTTGTAGGTTTCAGACTATAAAAGTTCTATCAGCACCACCTTATGTTCCTAGATGACTCTAACATTCGATCTTTCTTCTTCCCTTTATTACAGCCAAGTATTTCATACTGATTTTAACCCTGTAACCCTCGTTGAGTCTGATCCATTCACAGAATAAAATGAAACATTTTCAAGTTATCTCCTTAGGTAATCCAAAATTAATGAATAAAACATTTTCTCCAGGAATGTTCTCATTTATAATCTATGACTAGGGCAAATAAATTCATCTTCCCTAGGTATCAATTTACAGCAAAATTAAAACACACTTTGTAAAAAATCATGAACTGATTATGACTAGGCTCAGATTTTTGAATCCATCACCATATAAAATCCAGAAAGCATAAAAGCAAATAATTCATCTGCATTCATGCTCGTCTAACAATCTCATAGCCAAAACCTGTTTCTCTTATCAAAGGATGGCAACCTATAATTACCATCACCCAGGTCCGAACACACAGAGTCATCTTTGACTCCTGCCTTTACTTCACAGACCATCTGTCCAGGTGCCCTTTGCCCCAGGTTCTTTATAGTTACTGTTGCTTCTTACTGGAAGGTACCTCCCCCAAGAATATAGCACCTAGTCCCTTGCTCCAATGTCAATGGGGCAATGTCAGGGAGACCTTCCATAAATACTTTATTGAAAGAGACAAACTTAATGATTCTCCCTATTCTATTGCCAACTTTTTCCTCTTCCAAAGACCTTACCTCAATTATTATTTGTTTGCCTTTTCCACTAAAATGTTACAAAGTGTAGTTAATTCAGTGCCTTCAAAGATTCAACACTTCCTGCTAGGTTTGATGGCAAAATGATTTTCTCTGGAAATTACTAAAAACTCTTTATTTAAAAATTTGCTTTCTTTATAACTGTACCTGAGTGTCTAAAATTGTGCTGGCGGCTCAGCCACATTTGAATCTATTTCAGACAACACCCCTGAAGGAAAAGGTAGTGTTCCACAATGCTAAGTGTTCATAATGATGCTCTCTAAGATTTGTTCCAGCATTGTCATACAACAGGTATGCCTGGTTAAGTCGTTTTATAGAAATAACCTAGTGTCCTGAGAACTCAGATAGCAACTGAGAGCCTTAACATAATTTCTATAACAGTGTTGGCATTGGAGACATTATTCAAGCACACTAAATAATACCTCTTCCTCTCTTCACCTGCCTCCTTCTCCTTTTCCTCCTAGCATTCCCTCTTTACCAAATAAAAACAATGCTTAAGCAGATGTATCAATCAAGACAGAAATAATCAAAATGACTGTTTAAGGATATGACATTTATATCAACTCAACAATCATCTTACTCTAAATATAAATTATACCTTGAAAGATTAGCATATGACAGTATAAAGTAATCATAACAAGCAAGAAACTTACAAAACTAAGTACCTAAACCATGCATTCTCTAGAGGGTTTGGTTTGTTTTTCATCAGGAGGGTGTTTTTTTTTGTCTTTTTGTGTGTGTTTGTTTTGTTTTGTTTTGTTTTGTTTTTGTACCAGGGATCAAACTCAGGACATTGAGCTTGCAAGGCAGGCAAATCACTGAGCTAAATCCCCGGCCCAACAACATAATTTTTAATTTAGTATGTGGAAAATTTCACCAAACTTACTTATATCCCTTTAAATGCTTCTTTTGAGATTTCTTATATAATAGTGTAAGAAAAGAAGGCACATACTGTGAGGAAAAACTTATTCTCATTATAGTAGAAGTAGCTAAAAGATGTCTTGAGAAATATTAAGGACACAGACCAAAATTTATTTCTCTGTCAGCAAATGACTGTATAAATATGCACAGAAAATCACTGAAGAACATTGGGGTGTGAGACATTAATATTAGAAAAAGGTGAGAAATTTGTCATAAACTTGGCAGTACAGTCAAGCACGGTGGCACACACCTGCAATCCCATCACTCAGGAAGGTTGAGGCAGGAGGATCAAGCATTGGAGGCTAGCTGGGCTGTGTTATACAGGGAGGTCAAATGCCTGCCTAGACTATACAGTGACAGTCTGTCTCAAAGAAAAAAAAAATTGAGTTTTCTAAATTAGAAAACAGATAAGTTTTCTCATCTCATTTTAAACCTTTTTTGGCTTCTTAATAAAACACAACATATTCTAAGAAAATATTTACAGAAAAATATTATCAACTCAAATTCATTCCATAGTTAAATATTTGAATGTATTTTTATGTGGCAGGCACTTAAGTGAGTCAGAGCCCTGAACAAAAGACAAGGTCTCCATCTTCACCGAGAAAGCATCATTGATTTTTTTAAAATAAAAGCATTTATGAAAAAACAAACATTGTCTGCTACAGAATGGGCTGCTTTAACTGAAATAAAACAAGACTGCTAAAGCTTGTGAGATTCCATCACACGAGACACTCATCAATTCCATCTCCCATTAGTGCCCTAGAAACTAAAGACAGAATGGCACAAAGCACCACCAGCTGTCACAGATACGGTCCAGGTTATGAAACAATACATCCTCCTGAGACAAGAGAATCTATGAAGATCTCATACTGCATAAAGGGCAGGCGGCTCATCTCATGGCAAAGTACTTTTAAAAGTTGTGAAATTTGATAGTACTCATTTTCTCTCTACAAAAAGGCCATAAAATGTACTATTTTTCATGTGAAGACAAGCAAATTCCAATACTACGCAAATTCCTATACTACTGTTTGTTTTGTGGTACTGGGGACCAAACTTTCAGTCTCAGGTACCCTAAGGACAAGCTCTAAAAATGAACTAATCCAGTTCTACTGCTGTACATAAAAACACTTAAGGTAGACATGACATTTAAACCATGGCTTTATAGCTATGAAAATAACTTGATTCATTTTTTTAAATGAACTTGGAACGAGTCCTTTGAATGACTATCACAAAATATTAACAGATTTTAAAGTTCTAGCACATTATCACAAAAACTTTTTCCAAATGAAAAGTTGGGAGTGGTGGCTCAGGGGTAGAGCCTAGCATGCAAGGCAATGATTTATAACTTAATACTTCAGAAAAATGGAAAATTTCATGGAATTTATCTATATGTTTAAATGTCTCTGCTGTAGCATCCTATATAATAGTGTTTTCTATCTTTGACTTCTCTCCTGAACTGCAAGAACACCACATACAACTGGTCTTTAGATTGGTTCATCTGGCTCTCTCACAAAGTCCTCAAACTTAGTTCGATGAACCCAAAACTTCTCCCTGCTTTTACCTAACGCCTCTCTACTATTTATCCCAGAGCCATCTCATCTCATCTCATCAAATGGTACCACTGTGTCCCTTACAATATGTGTAAAGCACCAAAATTTTTTTTCCTTGACAAGTTTTTAAAGGTCTGTGACTCTTCACTTCCTTTGCTCAACTAATTATATTAGAGAAATGAACCTCTACTCTCTTTCTAAAAGGCAACTTATCTGCTCATATCTCAAAATGCTTTTAAGTACCACGGGAAAATCTTCCGGGACCAGTGGCACACTCTAATTATTCCAGCATTCTACAGGAGTGAACACAGAAGGATGGCAATTTCAAGCCCAGCCTGGGCAACTTACCGAGATCCTGTCTCAAAATCAAAAATCAAACAAGGACTAGGTTATGCAGCTCAGTGTGAAAGCACTGGTTCACATCCTACTACCATTAAAAAGCAAAAACAACATGGGACCAGGGACTTAGCTCAGTGGCAATGGTGCCTGCCTCACAAGCACTAGGTCCTGAGTTCGATCTCAGGTACAAAAAAATAAAAGAACAGAAATAAATTCAAAACTGACTTATCTCGTTACTTAAAATTACAGAGTTAATACAAACCTACAAAATTTTAGAATCTTAATAGTTGATATCTTTTTTAACTTTTAGAGGACAAATACACATGTAAATTCCCAATCTGTGTGTTTATAACATTACCAGTAGGAGAAGTAAAAGAGACACACTAAAAAAGGGAAAGCAACCCTATTAATAATAAATAAAATCTCCATCAAAGATTCACTATAGAAAATTTAAAAGGACCTTGTTAACTGTACCCCCAACATCATTACATTCTCTGAAAGTCCTCTCCCTAACACAATGGAAATCTATATTTAATCCTAGCTAGCATCCTTCCAATACCTCAAAGGCTAAGACAAAGGTAGTCACTTGACCAAGCAAAAATGAAAATCGCACATTCATGGCAGTAACAAGAGTAAAAAAGTTGAAGAGTAGCT
Source organism: Fukomys damarensis (assembly GCF_012274545.1). Taxonomy (NCBI): domain Eukaryota; kingdom Metazoa; phylum Chordata; class Mammalia; order Rodentia; family Bathyergidae; genus Fukomys; species Fukomys damarensis. The sequence continues at coordinate 19,124,691 of NW_022900947.1, read as the reverse complement.
AAGAAACTCCTGAGAAGACAGCTGAGCACAAAGAATATCCTGGGATCAATGATAAGAAAAAAGTACCCAATAATAGGCGATTCCCCTCATTGGAGCAGACTGCATTCCCCAAACTATGCATACACATTTCCAACTTCAGGAAACACTTAAGTTCACTAAGTCATTTCAATATCTGTAACATATTCTGTTACCAGGTGTGATCTTTCAAAAGTGTACTACTGAGTTGGTGTTGCTGGGAAATCATCCAACATAAACATGAACCTCCAGGGCAAGGAAAGCCATCTGTTTGATGGAAATAATATTTCTACTTCCCCATTGATTACAGCTATCAATGACAACTGTGACGTCCCACAAGAAGAAAGTAAGTTTTAACTCCCTCAAAACTTTAATTATTCATATAACTGGCCAAGAAATTAAAGTTAAATGTTACACAAAGGGATCGCTAACCCCCTAATATTTTTTGGCTAATTATTCCATTGGTAGTTTACATCTGCTCTGTTAAAATTTGGTTATGAATCAAAAGTAACTCACTGGGAATGCTTTTACATCTAAAACTGTAGATATTAACTACAATTCACAAAAATTGTTATTTTTAATGTGCATAAAAATTTTCCTGTCTCACAATACAAGAACAGATGCTACTGTCACAGTTTTAAACACTAACACTAGAAAGGATGAGACAAAATTTAATGAAAATTTTTAAATTAAAAGATTATGTAAAAGAAAGGGTCTGGGGTGTAACTCTGTGGCAGTGTGCTTTTCCTAGCTTGTGTGAGGTCCTGGGTTTGACCCAACAGAGAAAGGAGAGGAGAGGGATGAAGAAGGAGAAGGGAAAGAAGCAACTAATTTTAACTTGTACATTAACCCATATTTTTCAAACATCTTCAGGACTTAACATTTTATGATCAGGAAGCATGCTAAGCGCGGTCTTTACAAAGAAAGTAAATTTCTCATGACAATTGTCATTTCTTTCAATTGTTACTAGCCTACCTTTTAAAAATAAACATTTTATAGGATTCTTTTAAAAAAACTTGTCTTCTAGACATTTTGATATAAAATATCACAGCTCTCTTAGTTCTTATACAACTTCAGGCTTTATCCTCACTATCTCAGAGTAAAACATTTTTTAGCAATTATAGTTACTATCTGTTACAATAATGTATTGAAACAATTTCCTTTCTAAATACAACTGGCTACACTGTGCCTGAAACACACACACATATATATATATGCTAAATATACCAATAGAAAATCATTAGCTCCAAATAACCCAACACTTACAGCTTCAGACAGGAGAGAAAAGTCCAAGGTTAAAAAGTACCATCCATAATTCTGCATTACACACAGCAACCGAGCAAAAATATCCGATCACAGAAACCATGCTCATGAAGCATCTCAAACCTATAATTTAACTTCACTAGAAATTCAAATAATGTTTGGGAAAAAAATCATTAAATAAAATACTGGAAAACTAATCCAAATTCCTCCAAAGTTCAAAAAAAAAAGGGAGAGTAGCAAGCAGGATCAGTCGGATAGAAATGTTTGTACCGTCCTGACTCACCCACCCTCTCTCAGAACACACTCATCCTTTAAGAAATACAGAAACAACAAACAGGATTCATGCAACTGTGGCCACTGTGAGCAGCCTTTCATTGCTCCATAAAGGCTCATTGCTGTCCATGCTCATCAGTTTTTAAGCCACATCCACAGCTGCTGTCAGAAAGAAAAAAAAAAAAAAGCAAGACCCGACAGCAAAAACTTTAAAATGGCATTTACAAACAATTTTACATAAAATTAAAAGTACTCCAGTATGATACAAAGAATTAATAGTACCTAAAGTACCAAACCATGAGAATTTTGACTCATTCTTCATAGCAGTACCTTTAATTTATGTGGTGTTAAATCATTTTTTCAATCTCTCTGGTATGTCAGAGATAACATTTATGCTGAAAAAAGCAAAGCAGAGATAATCACCAAATTAGTTAGTGGCAAACATGCTTGTGTTCTTTGCCTAAACCTTTCTTCCGAAATCATACAGAAATGCAAAGTGAATACAACAACTCCATGTTCAACTTTCCCTTCCTGTCTCACATCTAAATTCTGTCTGGACCAAGAGAGAAGTTCTTCTGCTTACTGAGTACAGCTAATCATATGTGGTCCAGTGACTAGGAATTAACCATGAGTGTGAGAAGGTGGGGGGGTAGGAGGGTAGGGGCCCTCAGTAGCAGCATCACATGCTAAATCGCCCAAGCATTATGAGATATTCACACTGCAAAATAAACTGAAATAAAACTAAAATCCAAAGACATGGGTCTGATTATCCTACCTCCCAGCACATGAATTTGGTGAGGTTTCTATACTACCTCCTTTACCAGACTATAGCAATAAATGCTCTCTGGGCTACTGAACACTACATTTGGGTGACAGATTATATTTAAACACACTAGGTGAATATGAATTCACACCTAGAGTCCTGGATTCAACTCCTACTACCACAATAAATCAATCAATCGATCAATGGAAAACAACCTTAAACCATTAAAAATAACAAGGATTCACACCAGGCACAGGTGAAATACTGTACTTTTGTTTTAATGACACAAGCAAGTAAAGGAACAATATGCTGTTTATTATAGTATATATGAATGTAAATACAATCTGTAGAAGTCTGGAAGGGTGCTACATATCAGAGAAGTAGGGAGGCATCCTCCTTAACCTCTATATTTAGTGTTTACAACCTTTTTATATTACTTTGGGACAAAGTTGGTAAAATATTTTTAAAGACACTTGAAAAGATAAATATACATTAAAATGTCACTTGCATTTACTTTGGTAGGATTGACTTTTTTCTCCTTTTTATGTTATTACTTTTGTTATGAGGAGAAAAAGTATCTGCAGCATTTAAGAACAAAATCTAAAAAAAAGTTTCTAAAGAATTATAAAAGCAATATCCCAGGACATGTCAAGAAAATAATGTATTTCAAGTTTGGGGGAAAATTCACCTACACCACTCTAAATAGTTCACATCTCTAGAAGCTTGGATTTAGATGTGTAGAGAAACTATCTTATACATGTAATATCTATTTAGTTTACAAAAATATATATAATAGTCTGATGACGCATTTTTAAAATTCAGGATTTTACAATGGAAGTAGCAGCAGCATAGCTGTTCACTTGTACACACAAAAACAGGACAGCAACTGGACAACAAATCAAAATCCATGGACAACACTGACAACAAAATGAAGTTACCAGGTATGCCCCACAACCCTAAAAATTAACAGGTAGGCTGAACCACGAAAAGCCATAAACTAAAAAGAAAGTAACCAGAGATGGAGTGGGAGCTGACAAGACTGTGACAAAAATCCAACCATGAGATGAAGCAGACCTGCATAAGACAGTGGCAGTAAGAAAGAAGAGCCCAGAAAGCTCTTTATAGATATTTGGGAGGAGAAAGGAAAACTCTGGTCAAAACAAGAAATAGGAGAAAAATGAGAAGGGGAGGAAATGTAAAAGGTCCTTATGTTTAGTAATAATGTTTAATTAAACATTATTAACATTTAATATAATTAAACATTTATATTATATATAACATTAACATTACTAACATGGCGGGATGAATAAGGTTTTAAAATGTTGTAACAGTAAAAGACACATTGCCATTAATTAATTCCCCTCAAAATAATCCCCCTCACTTTGAACACTTATACCACCACTCTTGCCTCTTCCAGAAGCAGTTCTTGAAGTCCCGTTTCATGTCTTTAGTAGCACTGCCAAGGCTGCCTCAGTGTTCTGAAGCGACTGAAAATATTTGCCTTTCATGGTCACTCTGACTCTGGAAAAGGGCCAGAAGTTGTATGGTGTCCCATCGGGTGAATAAGGTGGATAAGGACACACCGCAGTGTGTGAGACAGATATTCCCATGCTAGAAGCAGTATGTGACACAGTGTGTTGTCATGATGGAGGATGTCTGCCCATTTTCAGGGCATTTTCTATGCATATCATTTCTTGAACACTCCACTACGCCATTATACTGGTAAAAAAACAAGAGCTAGAGAAAATGTGCTGCTTTTAAAAGACACTGTGGTCAATAAAAACAAATGAACATTAAAAAAGTGAAATAAGCTAATGAGTGAAATGGTTTTAGGATTTAGTTGAAATAGGTTATTTATTAGTGGTCTGGGATGAAAACCAGATTTCAACATGTTGCACAGAGAAAATAAAAATGAGACCATGTTAAACTGTAAAGACAGAAAGAGGCAATAGCTTCTGTAGCTTGAATGAAAGCTAAGAAAGGAAATGCATGTTAAACAATTCTGACAGGACATGACAAGAAAATAATGTATTTCAAGTACAGGGAAAAATTCACCTACGCCACTCTAAATAGCACACATCTCTAGAAGCTTGGATTTAGATGTGTAGAGGAACTATCTTACACACATAATATCTATTTAATTTGTAACACAGACCAGGCCTAGTCTTGCAGCACCTTTGCACACTGTATTTGATCTCACAAGAATTCCAAAGTAAGATCTCTATTTTACAAATGCAGAAATTTAAGTTCAATGCATTACAGAACTTTTGCCCAAGGGCATATAATTTATATACAAAAAATTTTAAAGAAAAATCTTAGTCTATAGGCAGAAAAGGGTCACAGTGTGTGTGCGGGGGTGGGGGTGAAAATGAGGAAGAAAAGGAAGATTAACTGATGATGAAACATTCCAAAGGTGCCTGACAACAAAATTTTTTTAAAAAGGTAAATAAATGGAAACCAGGAGCAGTGGCATGCACTTGTAGTCCCAGCCACTCAGAGGCAGGAGTTTGAGGCCAATCTAGGTAAACACAAGGCCCCATCTCAATCAACCAGTAAAGGTAACCTTTTGATTTTGAAGACTAAGGATAATCAAATGTAACATCAAATGCATTCTAAATAGCAGACTTTTAACCTAGCAGAAAAGAATATAAACTCCCTTTCGTTAAACCTTCTACAGGTGTCACACTACATATATTTGGGGATGTTTTGTCACCCAACAGTCCTATGTTCAAGTGAAGTCAACACAAGCCTATCGGTTCAGGTTGGGGACACAATGGCAAAGGCAGAAGAAAAAGTGTGCAGATGTGACCTAATCACTAACTCCCTGCCCTCCGCCTCCTCACGTGTAAGATGGAAATACCACCTTCCTTGCAATGTTCTTAGTCAGCAGGTACCCAACAAAACGACATCATGCCCGGCCACTACATAATATATTTAAATAACTGTTTAACTTCTTATAACAAATACTTTCCAGTCAGAAAAAGAACCAACATAATATAGACAGATGTGACATTAATTAGTCCTTTTGGAAAAATGTGCAGGAGCCAGGAGTGGTGGTGCATGCCTGTAGTCCCAGCACTGGGGAGGCTGAGGCAGGAGGATCACTGTGAGTTCGAGACCAGCCTGGGTTACATAGTGAGTTCCAGATCAGTCTCAATTACATAGTGAGACCCTGTCTCAAAAAAAAAAAAAAGAAAAAAGAAAAAAAGAAAAATGTGCAGGACCAGGATGTGACTCCATGGTGAAGCACTGGCCTAGCATGTACAAGGCCCTGAAGAAGGAAGGAAAAAAGAGAAAAGAAAAGAAAAAGAAAATGTCCACATCAAGATAGTCACTTGCCTGAAATAACTGAGAGAAAAATCAACTGTACAGCTACCATATAAATTTAAGTTCAAATTCTAATAAAATTTAAAAGGTATTTAATTTTCCAACTGATAGATTTAGGTAAATGTTATCCACTAAATCCTGTATACAAATGGTATGTTATTACCCTGACTACAGTGGAAGAAGGACAATAAAAAAATGGCATAGTAACCAATACTCATGAAACTATCTGTGAAAGCTACAGGTATTCAGGTTTGTTTGTTTTGGTACCAGGGATGGAACTTGTGTCCTTGTACTTGCAAGGCAGGCGGTGGCACCACTGAGCTAAATCCCCATCCCCAGGTTTGTTTGTCTTTTGGAGACAGTGTCTTACTATGTAGTTTAGGCTGGTCTTGAACTCACTCTGTAGTCCAAGCTGGTCTGGAACTCTCAGCAATCTTCCTGCCTCAGCCTCCCTCGAGTGCTGGGATTACAGGCGGGTTTGTTTGTTTAAAGCACAGTAAAACAGCAACTTCCATTATTAATTCAGTGCTATTCACTTTATCAAATAATGGCACTCATTACAAACTGTGAGTGAATTACCAAATACTATCACTATTATCTTTGGAATGCTGAAATGAATTCATTTTCCTTCCTTGACATAAAAGCAGGTGACAGGTAAAGTAGATTCAATGAACTCCATAATCAAAAGAGTTAATACTGCCTTGGCATGCACACTAGAAAAATCACTATACATTCACTATTAAATTCATAAACCAGCCTTTCAGTATAAAATTTCAAATTATGTCTCTCATTCCTGTGCTTTTCTGTTCACTTTATCCTTCTATCTTCTCTTCCAGAAGCTCTAGAAACAGGTAATTGCAATTAGTGTGGTGGCAAAACTAAGAAACTAAAGAAAGAGGTGGGGACAAGAGTGATAACCATACCTAGCTAGTTCTTGACTAAGGTGACTAAAAGCAAAGTAGGTGACAGGTATACAGTGAGGACAACTGTGTTTCCAAAGAGTCCAGCCTGGTCATTCAGATAATCACCAGCAGCACCAAGAATAGGAAGACAGCAAAGGAGGAAAAAACAGGTAGCCTCAGAGGTGAGCATTTATGAAGCAACAATGGCAGTGGCACTCCACCAACTAGGCCCGGGAGGGGAACGATTTGCATTCCTGCTCCACACAAACGGCAAGGAGGGCCTCAGGGGTGGAGTGCATGTAACATTAAGAGGCAGCAGACTGAAAGTACGAGAAACGTCAGTACAGAAACAAACAAACTCTGTCTCCTCCCTTACAACAATCCACACAGCCTAACAAAAAAGCCACTGCCTAAAACAAAACCAACATGCATCACTTCAAGTACTTTCACAGGTGGAGAATTTGGTCACTTGTAAATTTCACTGAGCTCCCCCTTCAGCTTCTTTCTATAGGACATATTCTATCACTACTACACTTTCCAACTTTTCAACACTGAGAGTTTTCCACTTGATATGTTTCATATTCCAGTTCAAAAAGTATAGTCCAGAAATGGCAAAATAGTGACTATAATGGGGCGGGGGGTGTCCCACTGTGGGTTCCAGGTAGAAAAACCAACCTACGTTGAACATTAGACTTACAGTGAAACTAAGTGCCACCTAGTGGCAAGCATTATATCACCAAACCCATTATATTATTAAATTCATTCAAGTCATATTTACTCAGCAAGGAGCATTCTGGCAGATGGTAGTTGCTCCATAATTATGCAAGATAAGTAAAATATTGCTCCTGTTTTTTTGGAATTCACAAACAGATTAGACAAGCAGTCAATACACACAAACTATATAATCACAGAACAATGTTAAGTACAGCAGAGGTGTGCAGAATTTGGTATTATTAGAAACCTAAAATACACAAAATTTTGAACTAAATTCTCCTAAACCTATTTGAGTTTTCCATTTCCAATTACTTCATTACCCAGGTTTCAATTATTTGAGGTTTTTCCTACCTTCCTTCTATACCTCAGAGAGAACCTATTTATTATCTACTGATCCCAAAACTAAACTGGGCATTTTCTATCCCTTATCTCATTTAGTCCTCGCATCAATATCACTGTATTTTTGTGTAGAGGACACTCATTAAAGAGAACTTTCCAGAACTACTTCGGAATGTGGCAAGTAGGGTGGGTGTGTTCAAAGTTAGGGGGGATATTTTTAGGGAGATTAATGACAATGTGTCTTTTACTGTAATGATTTTTAAATTGAAACACTCATCATATATTTCAATCACTTCACCTATGTGTAATTTCCACTAAATCACGGGTTTCACCAAAACATTTCTTAGCAATCTGTATAGAACCAGCACACAGCAGTGACTTATACCTAGGTTAAGTATTCAACTGTTTTGCTAATAAATATATTGCAATTAAAACAATGCAAAAAGCCACTAAGGTATAGTTATACTCCTCATTTTCTGAACCCTACCTTGGGATCTTAGTGCTTCTGCTTATACCAACTGAAGGATTAGGAACTTTGTACAGAACTATGTAATTTTTTTGAATAAAATTATTTCTCACACTCAAAACAAAATATGATTTGAAGAAGTATCTTGCACAATAAGGAAAGACCTTGGTTTAGTTTTCAAAAAAAGGGGAACCTTTGTGTCAATGTTGCAAACTAGTCTAAAGCTTAGAATTTCTATCTAGAGCAAATTAGGCTATATCTAAAAGTAAGTTGTTTGTAATTAAAATCCTACAACACATTCTATATTTCTTAAGTCAATATTGTATTTCTATAATAGAATCTTTACCACACTTATAAAAAAAATAAGTTTTATGGACTGATAAATACCTTCTTGGCTATATAAGGCTTTTATGAGACACTATTCTTATTCACTTACAACTGATTACCACCTAATTAACAAAATACATTAGCTTTAAAACTAAAACAAATAAAAATAAATACAAATATTGAATATAGCAAACGAATGTTGGAGAGGAATTAAAAGGCAAGAGTCAACTTGATTTTCTAGGTTTTTCCACCTTACATCTATCAAGTACACTTTCACTACAAGGCTTTTGTAGCTTAGAATATAAATGCTACTTATATTACTTTAATGTAGACATAAATGTGTAAATATTCTCAAGATTGCCATGAAGTTCAAATATCTGACTGAAAAAGCTACTGTGCTTATCTTTATGCGTTGTCTCAACACAACAAACGTACACAAATATTTAAACAGGCAGGTAATTACTACCACTTACACTGCCTCTACACTACCTTCTCCCACCTAAATTTGCCATGTTCAGAAATTACACAATCCTTTCAAACCATTAGAGTATCATTTCGCTCCTCAAAGCAGAAGCAAGGCTAAGGAATCATAAGCAACACCATGATGCTGTGCCAGGCCTAAAAGGCATCTGGAGCTCTGGGCAGGGCGAGCGTCTGAGAGAGGGTAGCAGCTGGGCACTGAAAATTCCCACATTGTTATGGCTGTCCAAACACAAAAGAGCAGCAAGAAGCAGACCCCAAAAAGTTGGGGGTTATTCAATGACAACATCCGTGGTACAGCAGTAATCTACCAAATATGTCTGCTCAAAATGCCAAAGCACATACTTCAAGGGTTGCGGTCCTCTGAACTAAATACACTTCAGCCTTCCTAAAACATGACCCACAAACCACAGGCTGCAGTATAAAAAGTGCATTCTGAACCCTGCCTGTAAAAGGTTACCAGAAGAAACTGATTGTTATAACTAAGATACTTGTATAGAGTGCTTTACTGTTTATGAATCACACATACACTGTTTTATTTCACCTTTTTAATTATAATCTCAAAATGTTTACCTTACATTGCAAAATGTCTGGCAGAAAATATAAGGAAATGGTTATCCCTATTTTAAGAGGTAAACTTTGAAGCTTAGAAAAATTATATATAAGCTGTCCACAAGACCTCCCTATAAATCACAAATATTATTTAATTCTCTGGCATGAATCCCAAAAGAAAACAATCTACAGTGTCTTAAGGTTTCATGTATACCCCATTCACCTAAGAAGTTCTTAAAACACTTAAAAATACAAAAATGAATGGCCACGGGCTTAGCTCAGTGATTCTGAGTTCCGACACCTGCTTCACAAGCACAAGGTCCCAAGTTCAATCCCTAGTACCATTAAAAAAAAAAAAAAAAAAAAAAAAAAAC
>NW_022900947.1:19108701-19114597 GCF_012274545.1 Fukomys damarensis | reverse complement strand
AAAAAAAAAAAAAAAAAAAAAAAAATACTGTAAAGGAACCTTTCGAGCAAAACATGAGTCAACCACATAAAAAATTTTTTAGAAATGTAAACCTGTCAATTTTATACAAACAATATAATGTAGCATTTTATAACAATATTAAAATAATTTTTGCCTCAGAGCCTTCCTAGTGTTCTCAGGTGTCAAGACAATGCCTGTGCTGAAATTATCAATTCCTCTCAGTTCTTGAGCAACTATTTCCTTACAGAATCAAAGTCAAACACAGACACCCTTCCTTCAGTAACTGAGTTGTTTCTGAAACTAGGTCATTAACTGACTTGGTCCCTAAATGAGGAACTGTATATAGTATGTACATTACAATATTCAGAACAAAGAAATGGTCAAAGGAAACTCCAACTTAATGATTTTGCTTGTATTTGCATAACATGCAGCACTGTAATGTATAATAAATACAACATAAAGCTACAATACTGTACTGTAAGTAAAACCAGCAAAGTATTGTATAAACAAGGTATACTGTCCAAAAACAGACATTGAGGCTCTGTAAATAAGATGCACCTAACTGTACAGAAGAATAGATGGGTCGTAAGTCTTAAGGGAAAGTTGTAAGCCCAAAAAACGGTGTCTCTGTCCTTAGTCATTAAACAAAGGGGACAATGGGGGAGCGGGGCTTATGTTTCTCACATTCATTCAGCCTATGTAATCACGTGGCATCAAGGTTTCAAGTTATGAGTTCTTTCTTCAAAATCATCTTTTGCTGAATCCCCATCATACGCCAGGCACTCTACTAAGAACATATAAAGGATTAAGAAAAGAATGAGCCAGACATAGTGTTACATGCCTATACTCTCAGTACTCAGGAAGTGAGAAGGAATTGCTAGTTCCAGGCTAGCCTGGGCTATGGAGCAAGTTGCAAGATCAACCTGAACTACATGGCAAGACCCTGACTCAAAAAACCAAAGTAAAAGCAGCAGCAGCAGCTTCTGTTCCTTCTAACAACTAACCAACAGCATTCGAAAGTGATAATTACATTACAATTTAACAGATTTAATTGAGCTCCAAGAGAATTATACTAGTCTTAAAAACACAAATCAGAGGCCAGAGAATTTAGCTCAGCGGTGTCACTACCGCCTGTCTCGCAAGCAGAAGGTCCTGAGTTTGATCCCCAGTACCAAAAAACAAAACACAAATCAGGCAAGGAACTCAGTCTGCTAGGTCTGGAGAGAATATCCCCTGACCTTAGTCTTGAATAATAACCTATAAAGGACGGACCAGTACACTTTTCAAGTGCAAAGAGGCATTAAACTTCTGGGCCTAAGTTGGAAACTTAAAGTTCTTAAATATGACTGAAGCCTTGAATATGAAGGAATAAAAAGGCCAAATAAAGTGATGAAATTGTTGCGGAGGGCCCTATATGGCATGCTAGCAAATATTTTTAAGCATTTACTATATGCTTAGAGTTCTACTAAATGGTTTCATGTATTATCTCATTTAATCCTGAAAACAACCGTTGAGCTGGGAGTAAATATCTTGCAATTGATGGAAGTGAGATGGATAGATTGTGATTTTAAATCCCAGAGACAGAATTGGAACTCAGTGCAGATTAAACACTAAATTGCGCTCGCAGCCTTTCTTACAAAGCATGCTAGGGGGAGCCATTGAAAGGTTTTTAAACGAAAGAGTGGAGTGATCAGATTTGCTCTTCCACATTCAGGAGGAAGCTGGAGAAAGTGGGTGAGTCCGGAAACAGAGGCTGTCAATGCATCTGCAGTGAGCCAGTGAGAACAAAGGAGGCAGATTCAAGATTCTTTCATAAGGAGAAACTATCTTGGCAATTACAAGTAAAAGGATAGTGAGAGAGGAAGACAGGATCCTGGCTTGTTAAACCAGATAACAACTGATAGCACCTACCAGGAACAGAGGTTAGCTCAGCACAAAATACTTTCCTAAAACCAAGAGTCAAGTCTGAAACTACAGTTTCCATATAGTTAGAAAACAGTCTTGAAAGCAAATAACAAAACATTTAAACACAGGACATATATAAAAGTTTACCACTAGTGTCCGGTGTGGTGGTGCATGCTGTTAATCCTAGCACTCAGGATGCTGAGGCAGGAGAATCACAAGCGCCAGCCTGAACTACAAAGCACGACCTTGTTTAAAAAAAAAAAAAAAAGGCTGGGCGTGGTGGCGCATGCCTGTAATCCCAGCACTTGGGAGGTTGAGGCAGGAGGATCGCTGTGAGTTCAAAACCAGCCTGGGCTACACAGTGAGTTCCAGGTCAGTCTCAATTGCATAGTGAGACCCTGTCTCAAAAAACCAAAAAAAAAAAAAACGTTTGCCACTACAATTAACAGACTTGTCTGAGAGTCCAGTGAAAACATTTTGTGCTATTATCTTTTTAAATAGTATTACATGCAAGGGCCAAGGATTTAGTTCAGCGTTACCGTGGCTGCCTCAGAAGCACAAGGTCCTGAGTTTGATCCCTGGTACCAAAGGGGAGAAGGGAAAATCTAGGTGCGCGCGCGTATGTGTGTGTGTGTGCGTGTGTGTAGACAGAGAGCAGAAAACAAAGCAATAAAAAAATCCCTAAATTTTACTTTACAATATATATTTAAATTTGACAGGTCTTCAATCTCTTACACAACACATAGAAATACTACCCTGTAATTTATGTTGCTTGCCCCTCTCCCTGTAAGTTTATAAGGAAAAAAGAGTATTCATTTTATTACTCAAATTATTATACAGATTGAGGGTTTTTTCATCCTATTATCACCACCATAACTTGTCAAGAACTAAGTTCATAACCTCCTACAACCTCCTACTTGACTTCCTACAAAACATGACCTGCTTCACACGAGCTTACTTCAGTAATCATTCCTAGACCTAACCACACCTTTCATCTAAGGATGCTCTCCGTAAATCTTAAGGCACAGCAATTCTGCGTGGATGTGGCAAGTTACTACAACTTCCACTTTACTACAGACTTAGGAAACTGGCCCAGGGGAAGCAGAATAACTTGGAAATAATCACAAAGCCAGATGCCAAAAATAACAACTTTTGGTAGATCCATGAGAAAATATTGCCCCTAGTTGAAATAACATGAAATTTAGTATTAGGAGGAAGCAAAGTGCAAAATAATGCTTAAAAGCCAAGTCTTCACTTTTACTTATACAAACTGAACACCAGAATTAAGATTTATAAGAACTTTCAAACTAAGCCATTTTTTCATGCCTTACTCATCCACAGTGTCAATGATTATTTAATGAATTACATCTGGCAAGAGTTTTCCCCAAAACAATCTTTTATCTTATCAATAAAAGACCCTGGTAGAAATTTGCTACAGGGCAACAGGTAAGTTCTTAACTAACAACTGTTTAAAATCTACTGCCTAGAGCAGTGGCAAACCCACGGCCCCCCCCAGCCATAGCCAGCTGTCTGTTTTCACTGAAAGCTCTAAAAGGTTCGCAATCACTGGCCTAGAGCAAATATTAGAACAAATCTGAAAACACTGCAATTGAACTTTTTTCCTTAAAAAGATATTCTCCCCAGGCCCACTGCAGTATGTGTGGATAATAAATTAAAAGCTTTAATAATCAATGTAGGAATGAAAGTTTCTCAGCCACAACTCACCCTACCTTATATACTTCCCAATACACTATTTGACAATCATTTAAAGGCATTGTTTTATTTGGTCATGGAATAAAAGTTTTACATGATTTAGGGCCAGAGATTTGGCTCAGTGGTTCCGCTGCCCGCTTCGCAAGCGAAAGGGCCCAAATTCAATCCCCAGTACCAAAAAAACAGTTTTACATGATTTAGACACAATACAACCCAAACTGAAAAAGTGATTTTATGACGTCTGTGTGATCACTTTTAGGTGCACAAGTCAGAGCAAAATACTTCTCACCACACACAGTAAAGTTTACTTTCCTTAATGTCAGAACCAGTATGTTCATGATTTTACCTTCAAAAATTGATTATGTACGAAGGACAAATAAAAAACAATGATAAATGGTAAAAAGCCATTCATCTAGCACGCATAAAACAAGGTTCAATCCTTAGTATCCCAAAATAAATACATTTTAACAGTAAATAAAATTCATAGAACTTAAGACTACAAGTTTTCACAAAACCTCATGTACCAATCATAAAAATATGGTTTCCCATGACTTAAAATTCAACCTATTAATTCTAATCACTACGTTTTTTAGACAAAAGACTTTCGAATGTGCCAACATTCCTTATAGCAGATCTTACATATCCCCTTTCAGCAGCACTTTATGTGAAACTTTACAAATGATTTATGGATAATGTATCTTTTAAAAGTAGTGGTACAGCCGGGGATTTGGCTCAGTAGTTCTGCTGCCTGCCTTGCAAGCGCAAGGGCCCGAGTTCGACCCCCCGGTACCAAAAAAAAAAAGAAAAATATAATAAAATAAAAGTAGTGGTACAACGGGCTGGGGATTTAGTGGTTCCGCCACCTGCCTCAAGGAGTTCGACCCCTGCACACCAAAACAAACAAACAAAATACCAATGTAGTGTACAACTAATAGAAAAAAACAAATTCGTGAAAAATATCTTTTTTAGTATAAAAATTCTGGTGTATCTAATTATTCCTACTCCCAGCACAAAGATAGTAATTCAAGCCATTAGTATCCAATACACACCACACTCCCACACACATAACCCAAAGCTTTTAACATTACCATAATAATAAGCACTAAGAATCAATTTTATACTTTAACATTAGGAAGTGCCTTTAAGATAACCTCACTAAAGGCTATTACTGTCCGTCTTTTGACTACCTGCGATTAATATATTCCATAAAGATCCTAAAAGCAATATTCACCAATCAGACTACACGTAAACACGTTATTTCCAGTGATGGGTAGAAGGACAGTCACACACCTACAGAAGCAAAACGCACAAATTGTAAACTTTAATTCCAAATTCTAATGCTTGTAAACTCTAATGCTTCAGAAAATAAATTATCAAATTCCCAAGCAGAATGCATCTTCACCTTATGAAGCAGACGCAGAAATTACTACCCAAAAAACTGAAATTCTCCACCCTAACATTTCACAAGTTTTTAACATCAAAACTCACTCAACTATTCACACAGCAAAACGAAGCTCTGCTGTGGATATTCGAAACCTATCTCAAACGTCAACAGGAAAGAACAAACAAATCTTGCTCCTACCTCCAACCTTCCTCCAATACCCTGCCCCTCCTCCCCATCCTCAGGTAACCCAGAAGCAAAGCTAGACAGCTGCCCTTGGCCTAGGCCTCCAGAAACCACGGGGAGTTGGGACAGGGGAAACGGTCAAGAGCAGATCTCTTTACTGGGCCACACTGTTCCCAAGCAAAACAACCAAGAGCCAAAGAGACGGCAATGAAAACTGGAGATGTTTTAATCCCGAGAGAAAGGAGCAAGGGACTGGAGGAGGAGAACACACGTAATCCCGAGAGAAAGGACCGTGCCGAGAGGGGTGCGCAGGAGAAAACCAAGTGTCCCCAGGTATCTTTCAGGCTCCCAAAACAACAACAAACCGTAGTTTGTCTGCACCCAGAAGCACCAGATGGGGTCCCCGAGACTGAGACAGTTCAGCAGACGTACACCGTGGGCAGCAGATAAACGATGATGAGAAGGGAAGGGGGTTGCCGACAGAATAAGCCACTAAATGGGAGAGATAAAGCCTCTGGGGGTGATCGGGGAGCAAATAGAAGGATGAGAAAGGAAGACACGGGAAGAGACAATGGAAGAAAAATAAGACAGGAATCTGGTGCCTGGGCTGTGGCAGGTCACTGGGCTACCGAGAAACAAGGGACACAACAAAGGGGCACGGGACGAAGGACAGCGGAGCGAAGGGGATGGAGAAGGGATGCGGGGCGCGGC
>NW_022900947.1:19107089-19107943 GCF_012274545.1 Fukomys damarensis | reverse complement strand
GCAGCCGCAGCGAAGAGCCAGACGCCTCGCGCCGCCCGCGGTAAGGGATCCTGCTCTCTGCCTTCCCTGTTAAACCTACCCCGGCGATGGAGCATGCGCAGGCGGCTCCTCCGCGGGCGAGCCCTCCGTGTGGTCCATGGGGAGCGCTCCGGTTGTCCGGGTTTTGGGATGCGCCCTCGGGGACGTACGTGGAGACTGAGGAAAACTGGAGGGGATTACTACGGGGACAGGGAATGGAGGGGTCAGGAGGCGGGGCCGAGCGGCGGGGGGAGGGGTCCTGGGAAAATGTGCCGCGTTTCACAGGCCTAGACGCGCCACCTCCTTTAGTGGGTGTTTTCCAAGAGGCTTCCCGCTCTCTCTGAGTTCCCAGCCCTTTTCATTCATTCAAACGTTCTTTGGGCGCCTTCTTTATGCTAATCTCAGCGTTAGGTGCGCCAGCTACACAGATCCCTGGGGTTCGCGAGAGCGACATTCCAGGAACTGCCTGCATTCACTCGACCACCACCCATGCAAGTGGGGGGACAGACGTGATTTCAACGTGGCCCGACCCTCCCAGAGCTCTGCAGACGCGAAACTTATGCAATTGAGCTCTGCCATCCTAGTTGCTTCTTGGGTGCGAAACGAGGTCAGCCCAAGGCCTCGGGCAGAGACACCCCTAAGGTCCACCTTGCATGCACACGCCAGGGCGCCGGGTAGTTTTCTCCAGAAGTGCAACTGTGTGGGGACTGAGACCGCACTCTGCACCCCAACCCCGAGCCATGCTGCGTGCGATCGGAGTACAGCCTGCTTAGGAACTCATGGCAGCCGCCGGCCGGAGTGCGCCCAGGAGACTACGGGGGTGGCGGCACAGAAGC
>NW_022900947.1:19106432-19106882 GCF_012274545.1 Fukomys damarensis | reverse complement strand
TGCAGGGCCTGCTCCTCGCCAGCCCTCGCCCCACCTGCTCACCCCCTGCTTCCCCTCCCGGCCTTTCCTTTCCTAGAGATTCCCAGATCCTGCACGGTCTCCCGCAGGGAGCCCCAAAACCCGGAGAACTGGAATCCGCCGCCCGAAACCTGCCCCACGCGCTGCAGGATTGGCGCGGCCCGCGCGAGCCGCACTGCGCATGTACCCAATGCGGGCAGCCCAGTCTCACGCTACACTTCCTCCCCACCGCCAGCACTACTCCGCACAGACACAACACGGGCCGTGGGAAATTTCCTAAACCTCGCGATAACGCGCGCCCCTGTTGCCTAGGCTTTTGCCCCAAGTCTCGCGGAGCCCGGACAGGACAGGTGTTTTGTCTAATGGAGCTCGGGGCGCTGTTCGTGCCGCGCGTGCCCTGGCGACTGGAAGAGGGCTGGGTGGGGAGGGAGC
>NW_022900947.1:19077555-19106328 GCF_012274545.1 Fukomys damarensis | reverse complement strand
GGCGATCGGGAACTTCCCTGGCACTGAGAGTAGGAGGGCAGGCTCTAGGACAGGAGGAGCCCCAGGCCGAGCGCCCGGGGAGGTTTCCTGGCGCCCTCCACGAGCCTGGTACTTTCCTGAAGTGTGTTAGACGTCGCGCCCCTTGCCTCGAGAGCTGACAGACAGCCCCGACTGTCGGCTTTGAGTCATGCCTTTGAGTCACTCAGTCTGGCTACCCCTTCACTTGCTTGCTTCAGAAAAGTTCGATTCCCTTAGTTGCTCTCCTCTAGCAATGGGGTGTTGCCTTTCTAATCTAAGCGCTGGCCCGGGAGTGGGGTGGGGTGCTGTTTTCTACTCTTTCATATTGTCGCCTTGTGTAAAAAGGACACGTATTTCTTTTTTTTTTTTCCTTCAGGCTCTTCCTAGCCTTGTGATGTTTTATACATTTTTTTAACCCTATGAATAGCACTTAAACTAGTGGTTTTGCTTTCTTTCCTTCCCCTTCCCCATACTTTTGAAGTAATGATTCCATTGTAGGTATTGTTTCATCAGGTGCTTTTGTGGCTGTTTTAAATACATCCCTTTTTGAGTTCTTTGACCAGTGAGTCTCTGGTTATGTCTATGTCACGGGGTCTCCTAATATACTAGACCCACAAATGTGGAATTCTTTTGATATTGGGGAGGACAGCAAATCTTGTAACAGGTTCGTGTTCTGATCATGCGTTTGCCTATTCCTTTGATTATATACTTCACATAGAAAAAGAAAATGGAAGAGCATATAGTACAGTATGCCGCTGCCAGTCTGTTTTAGAACAGGAAGGCCCAGTCCTTGTTGGATTCATGTTCTTTGATGCCTTCACCCCCAGTAGGTATGTCAGCCATCGTGACGTCCAGGCTTCTGATGGAATTGGGAGCCTTGGCATCTTAAAAACCCCAAGGACCTTGGAAAGTCATGGCAACCATAAGTCTAATCCTCCTCACGTTCACCCCAAAGCAGCTGTTTTGCAAGCTTTGCCCATCTCAATAAATGGCAACTCCATCCTTCTACTTAAGCCAAGAAGTAATCACTCTTAGCCTCTTTTTTCTCTCACATGCAAGATCCAGTCCAGCAGAAAGTCATGCTAGTTCCATGTATTAGTCTGTTTTCTGAGATGACAGCAAAATATCCGAGGCTGAAGATGTATAAACAAAGATGGTTTCTTTAGCTCCAAGTTCTGGAGGTACAAGAGCATGGTGCTAAATAGCATCTGCGCTGCTCTAGCATGGCCTCGCAGCAGATTGCATCACAATGGTGGAAGTGTTTGTGCACGTGGAAGGGACCACATGGTGGAACAGGAAACCAAAGATCCAGAAGAAACTAGTCAAGTTCATTGCTAACAACTTGCTCTTGGGAGAACTCTGCAAGACTAGCATTCATTCCTTTAGAGGGCACTGCCCGAAGTGACCTCATTACCTCCTACTAGGTCCCATTTTTTAAAGGTTCCCCCACTTTTCACATCACCACACTGGAAACCAAGCTTCCCACACTTGAACCTTAGGGGGACTCACTTAAGACATGTCCTAAGCATAGCACTCTATCTTCAGACAACACAGTCCTTACATTTCTATACCTGCTTGGGTGCCAACCCAGTCTAACCATTTATCTTTACCACTTGGCTTATACCAATTCTAATCTGTCCCTCTTTGTTCCATTCTTCAGTCTGTTCTCAACTTATTCTGAGCTTCTGTAGTGGTTTTCCCACTTCCCACTGAGGATTTCCATAGTCTCGTCAGCCTCTAAACTCCCATCACCTGTGACTTCAACTCCTTCCCTTCCCCTGGCTTCCTGAGATCTGAGAGCTATCTTCCCTGGGGTTCCTGGAACACACCAGGCACCCTCTGGACTCCTTTCCATTATAATGCACCAGAAAGAGGGTGGGAACTTTTGTCTGTGTTATGTTGCTCAAGCCTCAGCCACTGAAGTAATGCCTGGTGATCAGTAGGAGGGACCAGTAAGTTTCCATAGAAAGAATAAAGTGTCTCCCACTTTAGGGCAGAGAGGAAATCATTCTAAAGACTTACTCAGCCTTCTGGATGAATTCAAAACAATATTGGGGCTATCTCAGCAATGAGTATCCAGGTACCAACTGCCTGGGCCAGAAAGAAAAGGCTGGATCTTTTGAAAAAAACAATACAAGAAACAAATCTTTACTTCTGGGTTGGACTAGTAGATGAAGCTGTACTAACTTGGAAGGGTTTACTATTTTAGCATCTCAGGAAGAAAACGTTAGCAGGAAATGAAGAGGTAAGTATTGACAAGGACTGCTAGGGAAAGTGAAAAATGAGTGTAATCTTTATGGAAACCATTTTAGCATCCTTTACCACTACTTGTTAATCCTACAATTCCATTTCTAGAAGTTTATACTGAAATAAACTCACGTGTGGAATTACCTATGATTGTGGTATCACTGATGGTACTTTTTTAAAAGTATGTGTAACCATGCTGGATAGTACACACTGGTAATCCCAGCACTTCGGAGGCTGAGGCAGGAGGGTCACTGTGAGTTTGAAAACAGCCTGAACTACATAGCATGATCCTATCTCAAATAAAGTACTAGTAACAACCTAAATGTCAATGAGAGATAGGTTACAGGGCTGGGCATATAACCTAGCATGTGCAAGGCCCTGGGTTCCATCCCTAATGTGCATACACACACACACAAGAGATAGGCCTATATTTTTAATAATCATGAAATTTATAGAATGAAAAATGTGCATGTGCATCTATTAATAAGCAGACATTGCTTTTATGTACTTACATGAGGGAATCACAAAGTTTAAAACCATGGTTCAAAAGAGTCTTAGATAAATGTGTGTGTATTTGCCTATATGTGTCCTAAAAAAAGCTCTGTACAGATATACTGGAAATTTTAACAATGACTGTCTCCCTGTAGAGGTCTCAACATTTGGAGGATGTAGATGAAGGGGTGGCTTTCTTACAGTCCAATATCTTGGGTTCTTTGACTTTTGTACCATGCATATGCATTGCCTACTCAAAATATAAAAAAGAAAAAGAAAAAACAGAGCAGAAATAAACAATGGTTTCCTTCCTTTAGTAGAATTATTTTCTAATAGAAGTTATACCATCTTAGTGGAACTACAGTGGCAGAGCTAACTCATTGTCCATCAAGTATCGTGTTCAGTGTTCCTGCTCCCATAGGTCAGGTGGCCCAGAGCCCTTGACAGCAGGGGGCTGCAGCACCATTCTGTGCTAGGATCCAGATCTGCATTTGCAGTATTGCAGTGCAAAGGAACTGCAGTAAGACACCTCGCTCTTGCCTAGTGGGCACAGAAAGCCTTTACAGAGACAACTCCAGCTGATTGTCACCACAGTGGGAGTTCAGAGGAGGAGGAAGTGTGCCTAGCACAGGAAATAGCCAGCCCAGGCTCTGAGGTGTGAAAGTGCCTCATTCAGGGGAACTCCAGGTGGGGACTGGAGAGGGGCAGGCGCCATACGCAGCGCAGCGTCACAAGAAGACCGAGTAGAACATAGGCCTCCAAAGTTGGAGAACATTGAGCTTGCCTAGGTCGCACTCGCTGGAGCAAATCTGTGCTGAATCCAAGGAGCAAGTGGGTATATAGCAGCAGGCTGGTCAAGGGTGCTCGGAAGTCTCCATAAGCCACGATTTGAACACCTGTGTTATAAAACAGGTGTAACTTTTCTTCGGGAGACTCTCATTCCAGTGACATGTTATATATACACACTGAGAATTTTTACAGGCAGCTTTATAACGGAGAACACAGTCTCTGGAGTCATACTGCCCAGCTTTAGGCTATAAGACCTCGCCTAGCAGACAAGTGATTTAACTCTTCAGGAACTCAGTTTCTTCTCCTGTAAAATGAGGATAATAATGCCTAATTCATAGAGCTGTTGTGGGGATTCAAATGTTACTATGTTTAAGCACATAGAATAATGCTATAGCATTGTTGCTATCATAGTGTTAATTTCATCATTATTCAACAAGTTCATAACTTGTGTTCATCCAATATGAATCCTTACAAAGCACATCAAAATGTTTGTAGCACTTCCAAAGTCAATCTTAAAATAGTCTTTGTGCTGTTGGGGATTCAAAACAGAGCCTTCACCATGAGCTATAACCCCAGCCTTCCCCCACTTTTAATTTTGACATAAGGTCTCCTTAAATTGCCCAGATGGGTCTCAAACTTGCAATCTTCCTGCCTCAGCATACCAGACTGCTGGGGTTATAGGCATACGCTACCATGCCCATCTAATATCATTATTTACTTTCTAAGAGGCTCACGTGCCCAGAAAGTTTGGGAAACCTGCTGTAAGTGGCTGAGGGGAGCCTCTGGGGATATGAAGCAATTTCTTGTGATCATTTGGTACAGCATCTGTGGGCTAAGAACACCCAGCTGCCAGCTCACATTAGAATTTAGGAGCCATTTCTTAACTCAAGGCTTTCATTCATCTTTATATCTCCCTTGTGTTTATAACATCATCTCTATCATTTCCTACTATGTGTTAATCAAGGTTAATAAAACATACAGGAGATTGAAAGAGTGCCAAGAAGGATTCCATCAGACTGTGCAATTCTACAAGGAAAATAAGCTCTAACTCCAGGAGTAAAAGACATAAAGAGACCACTGAAAATGAGTCATGGAGTAGATTTCCGTGGACTTCAGCAACAAAAGTAAATATTCGCTCTTTCTTCCCCATTGTGTTTGAGTTGTCACAGGATTCTTTGGCCCTGGCCATTTGACTCTTTTACGGGCCGAAGCTAAGCTTTACTTAGCTTGCTAACACGTGTAGCAGTTCAAGAAGGTAAAGGAGGAAAATGAACAGGCCGTTTACTCCAATGATGGAGAAGGTGAATGGGATCAAAGGCACATTTGGTGAGAGGAATGTGTGCCAATCTAGCAATTTGTCTGACATTTTTAGAGTAATGTGTGATTGGAAGGAAATATTTCCATGTGTGATTGGTATACTTTGTCTGTTTTATAACATGAAAAAAAAATAAAAACAAAAGCAGTTACCACTGAAGAAGTAGCAGTACCATGTGGATCATAAAATTCCATTTCTCTCTTCATAAAAGAATATATTTAAAATTTGATATTTTAAATGCTCCGCCTTGCAATGGCTTTGATTTCTATGTTAAGCCAGTGTTAACCATAGTTTTAAAAAGTGGGATGGGACACAAATGAAAGATCTTGGGGAGACTGAAGCCTCCACTGTTACCCCACAGGCCACCCTTGGACAATTTCATTTTTTCTCATCTGCAAATGGGGAATATAAAAATTGCTGCATAGGATCATTCGGACAGATGCTTGAAATAATAAATGCACCTGGGCGTGGTAGTACATTCTCATAATCCCAGTACTTGGGAGGCTGAGGCAGAAGGATGGCCACGAGTTTGAGGCCAGCCTGGGCTACATAGTGAGTTCAAGATCAGCCTGAACTACATAGTGAAACTGTCTCAAAAAAAAAAAAAAAAAATTTAAATGAATTAGCTAGGTACACAGTAGGCACTTGATAAATGTTATTTCTTCTACCCATACTTGTTCAGTTTCCTTATCTAGTAGATGGACAAATACCACCTACCTGTCTTAGGGCTTGATTTCATGGGTCAAATTAGAAAGAACTAAGTAAGGCAGTGGTATTTAATTTTTGATTGGCACATAGTTTTTAAAAGTTGACTGTGGTTATGTAGCAAATCATTACAACAACAAAAAAAGATCCCCTGCAGTTTCTTCTCTGGCCTGTCTTACTATTAATGTTGTACCTTGAAAATAATAGTCTTTATCACTTTTTCAAAGAAAACCTTTCAGAAAGATTCCACTTTTTGCTTCTGTATTGCTTTGTGTCACCAATGGTGTCATGATATGTATCGCCTTATACACAGGGCCTTTGTGGCCATCGTCCTTGTCCAAAACTGATTTGAGACTAGATTAGCATGGAGCATGTCCACTCAGGCCAGCGAAATACTTAACTCTAGCACAGCTAATTCACTGATAATTCTCTTTAACAGCATAATCAAAGTTGTGTGTTGATTCTATTAATAACTGCAGTTGTCATTATGTAAATTTTATAACTAATTAATTTAAAATTGTATAAATGTCATGATGTCAACATGTGGGAATTTAAAAGGAATTCTTGGGGAATTATTACAAGGAAAAGTCTGATTATTTCTAACTAAGCTTTCACTAGAAGTGTGTTTGCAAAGATCAGTCTCAGTCTAACAATAACATATTTCATTTGAAAGATATTCTAGAGAAGCAATTCAAAGGAACTCTTACTACACTGTGTTAGGTATTATTACTGGTATTGCCATTATGGAGTTTTTGCTTCTTAAGTGAGTGTTTAACTAAGTTCTATCATGATTAGTGTCCTGTGGATAGAAAAATAAATTATAGTAAAGTGTTATGAATATTCCACTAATGGAAAAACATTTTTGAAGATCGTAACTACTCATCACCTCCCATCCAAGTCCTTTGAAAAGATTTGGAAATGCATACTTGCTTTTTCTTTCTTTCCAGCTTTCCAAATGTGTAGCCTAAATTTTGTCCTCAGAATTACTTATGACTTCAGTGAGAGTTATAAACTATCACTTGGGACAAGCATTTGGCTCCTTTTCAATTCAAATCTAAACTTCCCCAGAAATGTTCTTACGAATTGCAAATCTGATTTTCATCAAGCAGTTTTACCTACATAGCATCATATTTTCCTTCAACAGAAAACTCAAAGTATTTTATTTTTAACTAATCCCACTATATCTGTATTTGCATGATACTTTCCAAGTTCCCAAAGTAAGCAACAAAGCACAGAATCTAGGCAAAAGAAAAGAACATAAGAACTGAAAGGTAACTTCTGAAAAACAGATTACATGCAGAAAAATAGATTCTCTCTCTCTCTCTCTCTCTCTCTCTCTGTCTTCTTTCTTTCTTTCTTTTTTCTTCAGTACTGCACATGAAACCCAGGACCTTAAGCATGCTAAGTAAGCTATATCCCCAACTATGGGTGGATGGATGGATAGAAGAAGACAGACTCTTACTGAGTTGCCCAGCCTTAAACTTGAGATTCTTCTGCCTCAGTCTCCCAAGTAGCTGGGATTACAGCATGTGCCTCTCCATACCTATCCAGTAAAGGTGTTTTCAAAAGATTGTGCACCCATCTAACATGTATCAGCTTTCTATTCAAAAGGGTGGCTATTGAATATAATTTGTAAAGCAACCATAAATATGATTGAGCTCACATTGTCCCAACCCCTCTCAGGGACACCAGTCATCTCAGTCAATGCTCAGAACAATGCTGAGGGTAGCTAATTTTCTCCTTGATTTTACAGATGAGCCTCAGATAATAGGACTTATACAGGTTATACTCCTAGAAGTGGGATATGTAATTGATGAATTTTTTATTTTTTGTCTATAGAAATTTAAATTATTTTCGGGCAGGGGATTTAGCTCAGCGGTTCGGTGGTCTGCCTTGCAAGCGCAAGGACCCGAGTTCAATCCCTGGTACCAAAAAAAAAAAAAAATTAAATTATTTTCATTATCATAAAATAGAGAATATTTCATGTCAACTATTCAATATCAGATTATTATTTTAACAAATTGTACACAAAAGTATAAATGATAAGGTATCCCAGAAAATTTTATTTATTTTAACTCTTTTTTTGTGTGTATGTGTGGTACTGGGGATCGAACTTGGGACCTTGCACTTGTGAGGCAGGCGGCAGAACTACTGAGCTAAATTCCCAGACTGGAAAAATTTATTTTTAAATGGCTGTTAAAATTTTTATTGAAAAATTATATGAACTAGGCATAGTGAGTGGTGCATACCTATAATCCTAGCATTTGGGAGGCTGAGGCAAGAGAATCACTATGAGTTTGAGGCCAGCCTTGGCTACATAGTGAGTTGTTCAAGTCTAGCCTGAACTGCATAGTGAGACCTTGTATCAAAAAAAAAAAAAAAATGTATATGAACTAGTGACAGTGGCGGGTGATGGGCAGCCAGGGCAAAGAGAAAGTGTAACACCCACTTGGAATTTTTGCCATGTCTATTATCTTTTTTAAAAAATGCACCAAAAATATCATGAGAAAAAACTATAGACCAATATCTCTCATAAATCTAAACACAAAAATCCTTAACAAAATACTAACAAACACCCAACAAACTAGGTATACAAGTGTACTATCTCAACCCAATAAAGATCATCCATCTATTACAACAGGAACATTCCTGAAATTGATCCACCAATTCAATGCAATTAATGCAGAAATTGACATGACCCAAAAATCCATGCAGAAATTCGAAGAACTCCGAGTAGCCAAACAATTTTGAAAAGGAAGAGTAGAAGTAAGAGCTTACATTTTCTTATTTCAAACTTGCAGTAATCAAGACTCTGATACTAGAATATGGATAGACATATAGATCAACAGAACAGAATTGAGAGTACAGAAATCAACTTTGACCTTTATGATCATTGGATTTTGACAAGGGCTCTAAAGGAATTCAGTAGGCAAAAGTACAGTCTTTTTAATAAATGGTGCTGGGGCCGGGGATTTAGCTTAGTGGTACTGTTGCCTGCCTTGTAAGCACAAGGTCCGGAGTTCTATCCCCAGTGCCAAAATAAATAAATAAATAAATAGTGCAGGGACAGTGGACATCCACGTGCATAAGAATGAAACTGGACCCATTCTTCACATCATGTACAAAAATTACCTTAAAATAGATCTTTCTTAAAAGTAAAAACCAAAACTGTAACACTCCTGGAAGAAAGCAGAGAGGTAAATCTTCATGACCTTGGATTAACAATGGTTTCTTATATGTGATGGGAAATGATGGGAAAACAACATCACTGAGTTAAATTCCCTGCCCCATAATAGCTAAATCTTGGAAATAGCCCAAACGCCCATTAACTGGTGACTGGATAAAGATGTGCTTTTTAAAAAATGGAATGCTACTCAGCCATAAAGAATAATAAACTAGAGACATTTATAGCACATTGAGGCCATACTCTTAAGTGAAATAAGACATGTAAATACTGAATAGTTTCTCTGGTGTGAGAAACTGAAAGTGTAAATGAGGGTCAAAATGTATAAAAAATAATGTGAAATAGAAAAGGTCAAAGTGAGGAGTAGGAGAAAGGAAAGAAGGAAAAACAATATGAGAAAAGAAGGAAAAAAATGAAAACAAAGTCTTTCTAAATAGGGAGAGGTGGAGGGGTTGAAGAGAGGGCAGGGGATGAGGAGAAAACAAGAACCAAGATATGTCATGTACAGGTACAAATTCCCAATGATGAGTGTCATTATAATGCACACCTAAAATGTAGCCATAATCTTAATTTAGAAAAAGGATCGGGCCGGGGATTTAGCTCAGTGGTTCTGGTGCCTGCCTCGCAAATGCAAGGACCCAAGTTCGATCCCAGGTACCAAAAAGAAAAAAAAATGGCCAAAAAAGGATCCTGCACTGTATGAATTCATTTACATGACATGTCCAAAAGAAGAGAATCTACAGACACAGCAAATGAATGGTTGCTCGGGACTGAGAGGTGTGTGTGTGAGGGATAACTGCTAACAGGTTCATTCGGGATAATGAGTCCGTTGTAAAGTTGACGGTGGGTGGGGTTCTGTGACTCTATGTCTGCACTGTAAACCACTGAAGGTGAGCTTTGTGTCACTGAGCTCCATGCTGTGTAAAGTATATCCTAATACAGCTGATGAGGGGAGGAAGACTTAAAAAAGTGATAGTGAGAGAGAAAGAAGGTAAGGAAGATGAATGCAGCTTTCCTCAGTTAGATCCTTCAAAAATTAAATCAGTGTGATCGTGAGCCTTATTTTCGTAATTCACAGCTAACATAAATGTCCAAGTAAGGGCAAATAAGTAAGAAAGTGAACTCCGTAGAAAATTAGAGCATGAGTCATCACTTTGTTAGTGGATTCGCCCTCTAGCTTCAAAGGAAGATTGCGATTGTGTTTCTGGTGAGGATAACATTCCTCAACATTCCAGAAGTGGAATAATCTTGTATTTGAAGATAAAAAAATAGCAGCTGGAATCACTGGCTAACAATTTATTTATTTATTTATTTTGGTACTGGGGATTGAACTCGGACCCTTGCACTTGCAAGCAGGCCACCAAACCGCTGAGCTAAATCCCCAGCTACAATTTAATCTAAAGGATTTCAGTGCATGTGATCGCTTTGGATCCTTCTTTACCCCTGAATGGGACTTCTGGTCCTCTTGGTAAATTTGCTTTTTGGCGTTGAAATTAAGTCACTTTCTTAAACTCACCTCACAGTTACAGGTATAGCTGGAATGTGAACGCTGTGCACCCCTCTAACCTTTCTTTGTAGCCTGCCTGATACTACGCCCCCTGGGCCACTCTCTCCCTCCTTATCATCCAGAATTAGAAACCAGTGGTGGTGGCGGTGGCGCCTGAAGGGCCATTGCACAATAAATGTGCTGCATTACCTTGAAGACCCAGTGACGGGACCACTTCTAGGACCCTTCAGAGAGGTGGTGGAGCTGGAAGCTGGGGTACAGGCAAGGGATAGGGTTGGAACTGGACCTCTTATTTTCAAATGTAGGAGAAAAGATGAAGAAATTGAGAGAACACTTCAAAATTCCTTCCTACCTGGAAATCAGAGAACTTAGCCTAGTCCCCAGAGCACCTGACTGACATTATCTCCTTTAGGTATCCAGTGGTAACAATTCCAACGGGAGATGTGTTGTCAGACTCTCTCCCCTTTAGTCACACCCTTCCGCCAATATGCTGCCTTCAAAACCATCTCTGCTAATTTAGTTCTTTCATATTTTTTTTAACTATCCTAAGGTCTTACATTTAACCTCCACCTATACCATATTTAAATCTAGCACTTAACCGAAATTGCTTCTAAAAATGTGACTAATTACAGAAAAGGCTTTATTCTTTTTAATTACTAGTATTTCTAAAATGGGTAACACATACATATGGAAAAAAATTAAAAGTTATAGAAGGGAATGGACATAGATTGCCTGATTTAGCAAATAAAAGTACAGGACATCCAGTTACATTTCTTATAAACAGCAACGACACTTTAAGTAATGTCCACCTAGAATAAAGTCATTCAGGTTGAGAACAAAGAAAATTACATTTATTTAGCCCTAAGTAGGATTGCTATCAAGTAAACCCCAAACTCAAGCAGATTAGAAAATGGTTCACAACATGGCAACTGTATCTACCACTTTAAAGCACAACTGGTTGGCATTCACGTCAATTGTCTTTTGGGCATTGTGATCGATGCTGGAAGAGTTTAGAGGGTCTTGTAAGAAAGAGAGTGGGAAAGGTCTCAGCCTCTGGGCAGTTTCCAGGAAGGGGTCTGTTGTACAGAAGGTCAGCAGAAACCAACACTGTTTCAAAGTTCAACTCAGTATCAGGACATCCGGGGCTGTCTACAGCCCAGTTCAGAGATTCGGCTTCAGACAAGTCTGGGATCTCATTAACGGTGGCCTCCCAATTCCACTTCAATTGCCTTGAACCAATACCCCTCTATTTTGACCTCTTTTTCCTTGACAATATAAACTTGGGATGTACTTAAATTAAGCAAGAGGGTGTGCTATTTGTCTGAAATTAAAATGTAATCTTTTGTCTGGCAACCCTACATGAACAGAGAAACAAGACTCTCAGTTGCCCTCTCAAAAGAAAATCCTATTACAAGTTTCTTGAGTCTCCTTCCAGGAATGTTCAATAAACAACTTCCTTTTATAGCTGTTGGAGTTATCAGCCCTATCCCAAACTTGAGTCTGAAAATGAGAACCAGGCATGGTGGCGCACGCCTGTAATCCTAGCACTTGGGGAGGCTGAGACTCAGGAGTCTGAGGCCAGCCTGGACTACATAGGGAGTAGCAGGCTAGGGTGGGCTATATAGTGAGCCCCTATCTCAAAAAAAAGGAAAAGGGATCTGAAAAATAATGACGTTATGTTTTTTTATTTGGACCCTTAAAGGTTAATGGAGGCCACATGATACAGGGGGAAAGGTGCACCCCAACTTGGAATCCTTGCGTGTGTTCCTTTGGCTTCTGAGACTCTTGCCAAAGGTGGACAATAATACTAATATTCACCACATATGGTGGCAGTGAGTAATGAGATATACATGTAACACGCATTGCAAAATGCCTAGCACAAGGTAGTCATGGGATCAGCCACCTTTTCCTGTTCGGATGCTTCAGGGTACTCACCTGCAGCTTTCCTGAGAAGTTAACTGTGAAGACCTCACTTCAAACCACACGCTGAATCTGTCTCAGTGTAACCTTCTAAACTTCCCATCAGCTAGTTCAGTTGTCTCCTTGTAGCATCTACACTATCAAATACTTACACCATTCAAGAATCTAAAGGCTTCATTTATCTTATTCTTCTTTCTTACTGAAATT
This sequence comes from Fukomys damarensis, assembly GCF_012274545.1. Classification (NCBI taxonomy): domain Eukaryota; kingdom Metazoa; phylum Chordata; class Mammalia; order Rodentia; family Bathyergidae; genus Fukomys; species Fukomys damarensis. The sequence continues at coordinate 19,093,944 of NW_022900947.1, read as the reverse complement.
CCCCTCTGTTGTCCATTGTTTCAAACACATTTTCTGAACATCCACTAGAAGCCAGGCACTGAGCTAGGCACTGAGGAGGCCAGGCTGAAAAGGGGCTGAGGTCACCGCCCTTGGGAACTTGGATTCAAGGAGTCATGAGGAAGTTGGATGTGGTGGCACACGCCTGTAATCCCAGCACTTGGGAGGCTGAGGCAGGAGGATAGCTGTGAGTTCAAGGCCAGGCTAGGGCACATAGTGAGTTCAAGGCCCACTTGAGCTACATAATGAGACCCAGTTTAAAAAAATTTTTTTTCAAGTAGAAAGACCAATAATAAATGGGTAGCATATAAGTAAAATATTTTAAATAATGATAAATTCTATGCAAAAAAATAGGACTGATAAAATACTAGGGAGGGATCAAAGCTAACTTTGTACAGGTCAACTGCCCTCTTGATTAATAGTAAATTTCACTCACATAAGCTGCTCAAAATACTTTAAATCTGCATTCTTAAAGGAAGACTTTCAAACAGTGCAAGCAAAGAACAATTTATGTAACTTCAAGTAGCACTATGTAGATAACAGGGTTTTAGAAGTACAGACTTGGATATTTCTATCTTTAGTTAAAGGCTATTTGAGGAAAGGAAATCGATGGGCACTGAAATCTGAGCACCAACCAAAGGACATAGCCTCCTATGGTGTCAATGATTAGCATTTTTAATTGAGCCTCCCACCATACACACACACCCTGCTCTGCCCCCTTCTTAAGTGAGAAAAATAAGGGCCCCAAACGTTAAGTGCCTCGTCCAAGGGCACTCAAATCAGAAGAGAACGCAGTGCAGAGGCTGTGGCCTGGTGACTGAGCATGTGTCTAACACATGCAAGGCCCAAGGTTCAATCCCAGTGGAAAAGAAGGGAAGTGGACAACAGCAGATCCAAACTATCTTTCTGCTCTGAGTCAGGGAGGCTCTTTTTAGCTTAACACTTAACCTACAATTTTGTGCCATTGCTGTACTCCAGAAACCCTGCTTCATTCTAAATGGGTGTACATTTAAAAAGTCATTAAAAACTGTGAAGGGAGTTGAACATGTTAAGGATGTAACATAAAAGCTTCAGCATCATTGAAAACCCAGCAAAATGATTTCCCACCTCCTTTTGCTTATTAGCTCACCTATTATTGGAGCTAATATTCAGAGGTAATTATTGATTTGTAATGGTGGTAATTACTAGCTGTGTTAAAAAATCTGTCTTCTCTGTCTTTCCTGAGCAGTTGCTTGCTGCTGGGCAGGATAACATGATTCCTGCTTGGGTGTTATGAACTTAGCGTGGTTTGTCTGCAGAAAATCTTTTCCTTTTGTTCCTTCTGGTGATCTTATGCATTTTCATGATGATTAAAAGTAAAACAGCCTAAAAGACTATATTAGTTCACAAAAATTTCTCAGAACAGTGCATTAAAACTGAAACCGAAATGCTACGGAGGTGGAAAGACCTATCTACATTCAGTTATTTATGGACAGCAAAATAGCAGACACCATGTGTTTCTACAGATCTGTGCTGTGTGTTAAGTGTGGTATTAAAAAATAAGCATGAATTTTGGGGTGAATCCTCTAGATGAGGATGTTCATCTTAAGAGGCTTTGAAGAACAGATGAGTTAATTAGTAGACCATTAAAATTAGCTGAGATATAAAATTAGAAACACATATCATATTTAAATTTTGCTAAAAAGATAAGAATAATTTTGAAATGATTCCAGCTTCTTAGCTGCTTCTCCCTCTTCTGCACTGACCCACGATTATTTTTTTTTAATTATGAAGTATTTTATTGTCATTTTCCTTTATTAGGAGTTCTTTTCCTTCAGTTTTTGGAGTAGGAGAGAAGTGTGCTGTTTCCGCAGGTCAGCTTGCATAGTTTGTGGTACTATTACAGCTTTTGCTGATGTACCTTTACTCTTTCAAGCCTAGATTTTAAATGCCTCTAAGAGTCTGCATTCTACTCAAGTTAATTTCCAGTGCTTTCCCAGGCCGTTCTTAATGGCACTCTTTCGGAACATCACTTGGTACATTACTTGATAACTCCACTGGACTTCCTGCCTCTAAAATTCAGATTTTCCTGACATGATGACAACATTTTCAACATTGCTCTTTGTCCTTCCCTCATTACCCTCTCATCCTGACTCAGTCTCCACTGTTAGTACCAAACTAATGTGCTAAAGAACAGTCTTCTGACTTGAGGGTATAGGAATTTATAAGCTACAGTGTTTCCTCAAATTATGGTTGTAAGAAACAAGTGTGAGTTGCTAAGAAGATCCTCTTAATACCTCCTCTTCCTCTCCATTCGCCATCATGGGTTCAGTTTCTTCTGGAGGCTCTCAGCTAATGTGGAATCTAGCTTTGCCTATCTCCAGGAGATTCCTGTAGGGTTTGTAAAACTGCAACCCATAATCCCCTCTTGAAAACACACACTGATTATTTGTGCTTATGCTGCTTCCAAATATTACAATAGCTTCTGGATTTTTGCCACATTCCTCTCTAGATGGTCATTTGAGAGACTGTGTTTATAATGTGTGTATGGAATGAAATTGTAAAAATCCAAGACCACAGGATGTAAGGCTCAATTGTGGAATAAACTTAATTTTGCACTTTTTTCAGAGGCCCTACATAGACAAAACAATAGCAAATAATGAATAGAAAATAAAAAAGGTATGTTTCCCCCACTTCAAGAATCAGTGTTTGAAAGTATAAAAGAGCTACTTTCAAGGGTTAGGAAATGTTTTCAAAATGGCCTGTATATTCATTTGGTGGTTCATGTGAATGAAAACATTAAGCTATTTTATGGAAATCAGAAAAACGTTTTTTAGTGACTGTGATAATTGCAATTTAAAATCACAAATGATACCACAAATCTTAAAAATAACATCTCCTTCCCTCTAAAAGAAAAGTTTGTGGAGATCAACAACAACAGCATAGTAGCATTTTTTAAAAATATAAAATAACATTAAAAATATAAAAGCTCTCATGAGGATTTCCCTTCTAATAAATTCTGGGCTTTCTCTCCGTGTTCTTTGTTTATTTTAGAAGCTGATGCTAATTAAATACCCTCAGAGATTTTTAAGGACAAAAATGAATTTTTAAAATATAAGGTTTCTTGCATCTGATTACAACATCAAGAAAGTCATGTACCCTTACAATAAACTAGTGTGTCTAGCTTCAGTTTTATACTCTGGTTCCCTATCTTTTTGGCATTTGAATGTATTCTTTTATTCTTCACCTCTTGTAAAAAAGATAACACGTAATGAACACAGCGCCGTACACGGGTGTGGGGGCCAGCATCTTCAGCAGAGATCCTCAGTCACTAGAAACTGATGAATTTCTCTTTAAGCTGTGTCAGTTCACATTCTCTGCCTAAATCACACACACACACACACACACACACACCAGTGATTTCTATGACATAACCTTTCTGGAATTCTATAAACACAGGATATCCAACATGGGTTAACAACTTGTCTAAGAAAGAAAATAAGCAGACAGTTGCCCACAGAGCACATCTTACACTTGGGCTTCTCTGTATGCCAAGAAAGCAATCGCTTTCAGTCTCTGCCTGAATAATAACAAGACCTTGAAAGCACGATTGCTATTTTAAATGGATGCTTCTTGTTAACAAAATGCAGGATGAATTATGGTCTCTGAATTAAGCTCTTCTGTTGTTGACCTCAATTTTCAGAAAGGGTGTGGTAGGTAGCCAATTGCAAATACAAAGTTTATATTAGGTAAAAGGAAAAATATTCTGCTTAGAAAAAATAGGATATAAACATGAATGGGACTAATTAAAATAAAACTTATTCATCAAGGTAAAGAAGAAGATATTTAATTGTTCATATAAGATCAGCCTTCTTAAAACCTCTGTGAAACAGAATACAAAATAACCGAGTAGAGAAATGCCCGAAGCACTGTCATCCTTTGCTAAATCATTTTGACTGATATTGATCCGATGAGTAAGGCCTCGCCATAAGCACCTCATCCACAGTTCTGTCCTTAGTCGCTACTTCCAACCATGGAGCTTGCGCTCAGGTCTACTCCCAGCTACCTAACGCTGGAAGAGGAAGAAGAAAAAAAAAGAGCATTGTTAGAGGTAGGGGGGGTGGGAATGTGAGTAACAGCCTTGTGCTCCTGTAATTATAGTGGGAGATCACTGGGCCGAATATCAGCAGTTTTTCTCTTCTACAGAAGAAATAACATCACAGAGCTCTGCCACTACGAGTGATTGCAGAAATCGCCAACGCAGAGTCAAATCGGCCCTCCAAATTCCACCAATTCCATCCTTGACCGGGTCAAAGGAAAGACCTTTGGAGGAGGTGGAGGGTAGGGTGCCTTCTCTTCAGCCACCTTTCCGGACTCATTGGGCTCATCCATTCAGGTGCTCTCAGGGCAGTTCGAAACGGGGAGGAATCTGTTTCTCAGTCACCGTTATGCAATGAGCATTGCAGGCGCGAAGTGAGTTACTGTGGCTATCTAATTATGTCAGTCCTCTAGTTCCACGCCAGGGCAGCCGCTACACATCACAGTCTGAGTGCACACTCAACAGAGACTCTCAGATTGTGCAGGCGGGGAATCTCTAGGAGGGGTCTCCTTTTCAGATATCCTTGAATCTTATGATTATTGGCCCAGCCTGCCTCAAAATGCTGGAGATCCACAATCATCAGTTCTCCTCCAAGTCCCAAATCAGTCTTGAGCTTGACTGCATCCATGATGCAGCAAGGCCAACGGGAGAGGAGGTCCCGGTTTTCACAGAAATAGTTCTGAAGATTTGGTGGATCGGGTGAAGTATGCCTTTGGAAACCCTGCACATGCTTTACCTTCTGCCTACTGTCTCTTTCCCTCCCATTCCCGTCCCATCAGTCTCCTGGTTTTTCATTTTTTTGCTTCAGTGCCCAACTCTCTGTATCCTAAAATGACAACTACTAACTGGATAAAGCAATTCATACTATGAAAGGGGCAGAGAAGCACCCACACGATGTGCAGACACTTTCCAAAAGTTCCCACACTTGTCCTCTCACCCAGCAGTGTCATCCTTGTGGAGCAGATGGAACCCTTGAGCAAGAGAAAGAAAATGATCCTGTGGTTTCTGTGCTTATTTTCAACTGTTTTATTTTCAAGTGTTATTTTCAAGTGTTTCATCCCAAGGTCTAAAGCTAGACAGTCCTAGGGATCATTCCTAGGAAGGACAAAGCTTGGGGTTAATGGTTTGGGTGTGGTTTGTCACCTAAGGATCCATATGTTGAAAAACTTATTCTCCAATGTGGTGATGTTATGAGGTTATAGAATCCTTAATGGGCCTAGTAGGAAGTGTTTAGGTGGGCACCAGGGACCGTGTCCTTAGAAGGCGATGATGTATTTCTTTGGGGATCACAGTTCCTTTGAGAGTGAGTTACTATAAAAAACAACAAGACTGATGCTGGGTGTGGTAGCACATGCCTATGATCCCAGCACTTGGGAGGCTGAGGCAGGAGGATTGCCATGAGTTTGAGGCCAGCCTGGGCTACCTAGTGAGTTCAAGACTAGCCTGAACTATACAGTGAGACCCTGTCAAAAAGCCAAAAAGAAAAAAAATTAAAAAGCAAGCCTGGTCCCTCCCCACTTCTGGATTCCTGTCTTGCTAAATGATCTCTCTCTCCCTCTTGCACACACTCTTTAAATTACCCAACCTCAGGTATTTTGGTATATCAAAGGAAAACAAATGCACCTGGTGAACTAAGCAACATCTATCTATGAGCTCAGTGGTCCATCATTGATTTCTCTCTTCCCATCGCTACTCCTGTCCAAATCAATGGCAAAGCATATTGGTCCTGTCCTCAAAAAATAACCCACATCTAATAATTGCTACCATCTTCTCCAATAGTATGTCCTAATCCAAGGCACGACATATGCATCTAGGTACCTGCGTTACCTTCTAACCTCCTGTCTACTTCTTTACCACTTCCATGTCCTATAGTTCATCCTCTGTAGGACACCTGGAGTGATCTTTTAAAAATGTAAATCAAGGCTCATGGCTGTTCCCCATAGACAGAGAGCCACAGGTTCTGCAGTGCCAGCTGCATCCCTGAGACAAAATAGTAAAACCTGGCGTAACTGCACTGGGCACCTGGTCACCATGGCTACTTTTCCTCGCTGACAGAATAGATACTGTTACCATCAGTATCACCTTCACTGTCCTCAACTTCACAGTCTGCCTTCCAGCACAAGTCCACCCATGGCAAATTCAGTGGCACAGTCAAGGCTGAGAACAGGAAGCTTGTCACCAATGAAAGCCCATCTTCATCTTCCAGGAGTGAGATCCCCAAACAGGGTGATGCTGCCGGTGCTGAACATGTTATGAGGCCATTGGCATCTTCGCTACCATGGAGAAAGTCAGGGCTCATTTGAAAGGTAATCCAAAAGGTCATCGTCTCTGCCCCATGTTTGAGATGGGCCTGAAATATGAGCTGTATGACAACGTCCTCGAGATCATCAGCAATCTCTCCTACACCACCAGTGCTCAGCCCCCTACCCCAAGCCAAGGTGATCCTGGTTTCACGGATGGATCTGACATCACGGATGGATTCGTGACCATAGTTATACCATCTCTGCTACTCAGAAGGCCATGTAGGAGCCCTCTGGAAAAATGGCACAGGGGCGTGAGGAGGCCCAGAACATCCTCTCTGCATCCCCTGGCACTGCAAGGGCTATGCATGAGGTTATCCCTGAGCTGACTGGGCAGCTCACTGGCTTGGCCTTCTGAGTGCCCACTCCCAGTTCACGAGTTGCAAATTGGAATTGCTGCCCCGAGGAAGCTGTCCAAAATGATGACATCACTAGGGTGGTGCAGCAGGCATTGGAGGGCCCCCGGAGAGCATCATGGGCTTTACCAGGCAGCCGATTGTCTCCTGTCACTTTAAGTGACGCTTACTCTTCCACCTTCAATGCTGGGGCTGGCACTGCCCTCATGACCACTTTGTCAAGCTTATTTCCTGCCAGGACAATGAATTTGGCTACAGTAACAGGGTAGTGATCTGCAAAGAGAAAGCGCCCCTGGCACCAGCATCCCCAGCAGGAGCACAAGAGGAAAAGAGACATTGTCAGTTGCAGGGAGGCTCCTGCCCTAACTCAATACCTCAACACACACAGAAGCCCTTCTCTATCACAGTTTCCATTCCAGTGGGGCAGTTGGGGAGCCCTACTTTGTCATGAACCAGCACTAAAGTCCACTGCACTAAATAAGAGAAATGTATATCACATCACGTTACTCTTAAATGCCAAGATTCCCATACCTCTCCTGTTTAGTATTTCTGTTATTTCTCAAGAATTGTGCCATCATCATTAGCATTGAGAAGCTTCTAACAGAAAAAAAAAAAAAAAAAAAAAAAAGGATTGTGTGTGGTCTTATAGGAAACAAAGAGGCTAGAAACTGAGGACACCACTTCCAGATGCAGAGCTAGGTGGCTGGAGGCAGCCAGCAGAAGGAGAAAATCTCACAGTCCTGGGGCCTGTGGCCAAGGAAGAAAGCATAGTGCTCAGAGCAGGTGGGGCCTGTGGAGAGACCCAGCTGGAGAGGCCAGAGGCCCAGAAATGGCCTGGGAGGCCTTGTGAGGTGTGGTTTCTGCCTTTTCTCCCACTGGGCTGCCCCTCCCTGTACCATGTGCACCAGTGGCAACCAAACTGCCATAAACCTAGCCAAGATGCCATCTGCCATAGGATCCAGCAGTCCCATTTCTGGGTATATGTGTGAAGGGAGCAAAATCAGTATGCATTGTAGCATTATTCCCAAGAGCCAAGACAGGGAAGCAAGCTGTATTGCTGATGACAGAATGGAGAAAAGAATTAGCACACAGACACACACACGCACACACACACACACACACACACACACACACACACACACTATTCAGCCATAAAAAACCAAAGCAGAAACCCTGCCATTTGCAATAGCATGGATGAAACTTGAGGGCATTATCCTAAGCAAGATAGATCACCATGGGCACACACTTGTAGTCCAGCACTTGGGAAGGTGAAGCAGAAAAATTACTTGAGCCCAGGAGTTCAAGACCAGCATCAGCATTTGCAAAGGCGTTGGGGTGGGGGTAGGGGGAGGAAGGGACAGGGGAAGATTGTGCCACCGTTTAGCCACTTTCAGTTATAAGATGAATATGTGCCAGAGCCCTAGTGACTATAATGACTGCATTTTAAAATGCTGTATTGTTACACTTGAAGCTGGCTAAGAAGTGGGCCTCATCTCATTGTACAAATTAAATTTATACAATTTTATTGGTCAGTTATCCCTTGATAGAGCGGGAAAAATAAAATTTAAAATATGAAACGTTTTTGTAAAAAAGGTCTGTATCTTTCCTTTCTGAAATAGGAGTACCCATTCATCTAGCCAGCTTGGAAGGACCTTAGCCAGATTTTGGTCCTAGTGACTATTTTAATCATGTAATTCCCCAGAATTGATTTCTTCAATTTAATTTTTAATTCAATTTCTTAATTATCTTTCTCTCGCAGAATTTTGTAAAGTGTTTTTTTTCTTTTCTTAATTGAACACAAGATTTCACATGTGCTACCCAAAACCTCTACTACTAAGCTACATCTCCAGTCGTGAAATTGGTAAGATTGGACTTTTTCTGTTTCTTGGAGACAAGGTCTTGCTATGTAGTCTGGGCTGGTCTTGAACTCACTATGGAGCCCAGGCTAGCCTCAAAATAGGGGTGGTCCTCCTGCCTTAGCCTCCTGAGTCTGGGATTATAGGTGTGCGCCACCACCCCTGGTTTATTCTTGGATTCTTAATGACAACTTTTCAATAATATCCTTTGGCAGTTTCTTAACTTTTGAAGTTCTTTTTATATGCCACAAAAGTTAATGTTCATAGTTCTGTTTGATATGAAAAACTTACACTGAACAGTGCTCTTTCAAATAGGCAAAGTATAGACCTCAATGGTACAAACACTGACCTACTCTGCAAAAGAGAATCTGAATTTACTACTCATTCCAACAAGTAGCTTCTCTACCCTGATTCTTTCCTTTTCAGGACTCTAGATTATTCCACAAAGAGGACCATTCATTTCTGCCACTTTTTCTGTGCACATGAACCTTGCTTCTTTGCAACGCTTGTCAGCCATATATTATAGATGTATAAGTAATAAGCAGAAAGCAAAGCCATGTAAGTGAATACCTATTGCTTTGGACAAATAAATAGTATAGGAGGACGATGCTTTTAAATGAAGAAGTGTTTCCTTTATTATCTAATTCTTTGAAGAAAATCCAACTAGTTTCAGTCAGAAATAAGAGCCATCAATTTTTATGCATTTCATTTATGATTCTATCCTGAAAGAAGGAGGTCTGTTAATAAATGGAAACATTTACACTACTATAATGCCTAAATAAAAGTATACTACTTTGAGGTAAATTTTTAGGGTGTATTTTTCAGCTAGGGAAGAACTCGGGTGCTTTCAAGAATGCATATCTGTACTGGAGCTAAGTATGAATTTTTTGCATGTGGCAGAAGTGGACAGCTGCTTGCACCTGCCTTAGCACTTTTTTTTTTTCAAGCTAAAGTTATCTACTCTAGGACTCTATGTCATGTGATCTAAGGCTTTGGTTTCAATTAGTGTCTAACACAGGAGCTGAGATACATTTGAAATTCTTTGTGGACTAAAAAAAATTGGCTACTGCTTTTTAGAACTGCTTCTTACACCAGGCCCCAAGTGGGTAGCTCTGTACTGGCATGAGAATGCATTTTAACATCTTTTTGTTTTTTGTTTTTTGAGATAGAGTCTCACTATGTAGTTCAGGCTGGCCTTGAACTCACTATGTGATCCAAGCTAAGCTCAGACTCATAGCGATCTTCCTGCCTCAGCCTCCTGAGTGCTGGGAGTATGCCACTATGCCTGTGTTCTCCCTAAATCACTATGTCGTCCAGGCTGGGCTTAAACTTGCCCTCTAAGAGTGCTAGAATTATAGGCATGTGCCATCATGTGGCACATTTTTAAATTCTTGAGACAAAGTCTTGCTAAATTTTAAAGACTGGCCTCAAAACTCATGATCCTCCTGCCTTAGCCTCCTAAATAGCTAGGATTACAACCTTGTACCACCATGCTAGGAAGGCATCTCATTTTTAAAGTCACAGAATCATACCATATTAGTCCAAAATGGGACCATCTCTAGTTAGAGTTTTGTGGTCCAATTTTATATTTTTCTATAATTATATTAGCCTAACTTACTCCATTATAGCAGATATCTAAAGCCCACATTCAACTGACATATAGAATATTTGTAGTAGAGATGCCTATTAGATGTCAAGACAAGTAAGACAGTTTATTCAAGAACTGTTACTTGAGACCATTTAGCAGACAGATTAGACACCCATGTGTGTGCATTCGCCAAGTACTATTACTTAATTTGGAAATAAATTAGAAAGAGAGGTGCTTGGACCTCATTTCCTTGTTCTGTGGCTCAACTATGTTCACCAGATCACAGGCAAAATCTGTCCTCTATGTTTATACTCAAGGGTGGAGTGAGAATATCTGTTGTAAAAGCAGGACAGAAGATATTGACCACAATGTCGAGTGGTATTACCTCTACACAAATTCCCTTGATACAGTTCCTCTTGGATTTGGTTTCAGGCAAGGCTAATGTGTACGCTCTCTCTTGTCAGAGAGTAAAACCGCTGATTCCTATCATGTTTCTCTTTTCACCTTCACTGCCAGAAAAACATGAGCCACATTTATGGCCAAGTATTGTAATCTGATGACCTCTGGTGCCTGGAAGTATTTTCCTCCTCTCTTCTTAAATATTTGTAAACCACCTCGAGTACTTTTAGAAGTATGCTGAAAATTAAAATTTAACTTAAATAAAATGAGTGAAAACAATTGGTAGGAAGTAAGAAATAGCCAAACGTGCCAAAGAAACGTGTCTGGACAAAGGTCTTTATGACAATTTTTACATTTGAAGGGTAGCAAACGGACCTCGCGAACTGTGCTGGAAAACCCCGGCTTAATTCCCAGCTACACGACTTGCTAAATACCTTCACCAAAGTCACCACACTTCCACTGCCTCTTTATGCTTTTGATCCACTGGGTGGGTGTGACAACCAAAGGAGCAACGTGGGGAAATCTCTTCCAAGCTGTTACTCTAACATTGCTAGTTAGCATTCATAATAATGTCTGTGCTCTGTGTGGCAGGGTTAACCCACTCCACTTTAACCAAACATGTTGCTTAGGGGTTTTAAGTAAGTTAGTTCACAAATTCTTAAATAACTTCACAAACTCTTTCCCACAGCATCTTTCAAGTGGTGTAGAGCTCAGGGGCTGGGGTGCTGCCTCCTGCCTTGCAAGCACAAGGTCCTGCATTCGATCCCCCATACCAAAAAAGAAAGAAAAAGAGGTAGAGCCCAGTTCCTCTTCCCAAGAATTGCGGACTGTAGTTAGTAACTTGCTTCTAGCAATAGAATGGGGCAGAAGTGACAATGTGTAACCTGTGAGACTAGTCATGTGTCTTGCTCTTGCTCTTAGTTGGCTCACTGCAGGTGAAATGAACTTCCATAGCCTGAGGACACTCAAGCAGCTCTCCAGCAAAGTCCACAAGCTGAGCTGCTGGAGCACTCTGCCAGCTATGTGAATGTGCCTGGGTACAGAGCCTTCTGATCGATGTCAGAAGGCACACCCTGGCTCAACTTCTTAATAACAAGCTTTCTGAGAGAGACCCCAAGCCAGAAACCCAGCTGTGCCACTCCTGGTTTCTAATCTTCAGAGACGGTGAAAGAATTAATATTCATCTCAGTTTAAAGCCCCTAAACCTGGGGGTAATTTGTCCCATGATATAGCTATCAATAAAACACCTGTAGTTAGCTATCCATAATCGTGGAAAATGCTCTTGAGTGCAGATAGCAAACCTTACTCTTCCCAGATGTTGTTAAAGGAAATGCAAGTTCCCAAATATCTTAGAATCATTAAGTTGGAAATAACCTCAGCTTCAGGTGCAATTTCTTCCTTTGCAGATGGGAAAACCAAGAAAAGGAGTTCAATAAGATGCCCAACAGCATTTAAATAAAGGTAGAATTTGGGCTACACCATTTTCTACTCTTTGCCTATTGATGCCATCATTCACTGCTTTTCTTTAAAATTATCTAAAATGTTCCTTTATTTTTGAGCACAAGTCTCACAACAGCAGAACAGGTTTAAAACTAATACTTTCTTCCTACCACTCCATGCTATCTCCTTGTTTTTTTGTTTTTTTTTTCTCCTGCAAGTGTGCCAAATAATAGCTTGTGGTTTACATCATTTCACAAAAGAAAGGAAGCTCCCAAGATAAGGAAATTGAACAAAACAAATACATATTGATGTGAGCACCTGCTGTTTATAAGATGCTGTATATAATGGAAGATGATTAAGCCTAGTTCCAGCCCTGAAGGTTCTCATACTCTGGTGGGAATGAGTGTTCTAACTTCAGTCAGAGCAATGAGCTTTGGAATCCCTAGGAACGGAGAGATCACATGAGAGACAGAAAACACATTTGGCCAAAAGCCCATGGCTTAGAGTCTACAACCACCCTCCAGAGTGGCTTCTAAAGCAACGCTTCTAAATTAATATGCTAGGATGAGAAAATGCATATTGTAAAGATTTTTAGACTAAGCTCTTAAATGAACTCTTGGTGGATAATTTTATTCACCTATTCAACAAACTGCTGCTAGGCTCCGGGTATACACCTAACACTTTGTATTCAGACATGGATGGCTCAAGAATGTCTCCAAGAAATGGGATTAAGGGGTAGCCATTCAGTGGGATGTGTCTGCCGTTCTTAAGATGAGTTTTTGCTGAGGCTTTTCCATGTGGGGTACAGTTGATGACAATGGTGACTTTCTGAGCCAATCATGACATGACTGATAAAGGTGACTGTCTTGACTCTCACTGTACCCCTCTCCTTCCTTCATGTTCTCTTTTCAAATGGGAAGAACCAGGCTGTAATATTTGTTCATTAAAATTTCAAGGCAGGAGGATGGAGGGGTTGAAGGGATGGCAGGGGAATGGGGAAAAAATAAGAACCAAGACAGACTATGTAAAGGTATAAATTTCCAATGGTGAATGTCATTATACTGTATACCTAAAATGTACCAATAAAATTAATTTTAAAAGTTTAGGGCTGGGGGTTCAGTGGTTTCACTACCTGTCTCACAAGCACAATATCCCAAGTTTGATCCCCACTACCCCCACCTCAAATTATAAGGCGGAGATATCTTGGAGTAGAAAATGAGTGGTTTTTTTTCTTTTTTAAAAATGTTTATATGAGCTCCTACACTATGGGATGGTAAGCATAATAAATGCTTATTGTTTTAAACTGCTGAGTTTTGGAGGTAAATTTTAATGCAGTGATAGATAACTGAAATAAGGTGGAAAATGAGTCTATCTCCAGACCACCAGGGCCAGAGTGCCACCATCATGGTAGTGGTAGGGGGGGAAGGGTGAGATGTTGGAGTATTTATCTGCCACTGGGGATGCTTGCAGAAGTGCCCTTCCAGAGTCTGTACCCTAAAATGTATGTTTGAAGGAGCACTTAAGCATAGCTTTCTCTGGTGATAGAAGGCACACAGTAAACTGTTACATTCAAACCAAAGAGGAAAGATGGAGTTTATATGGACCAGAAAAGATATTCTGACAAACTCTGGCTTGGTAATGTAATTTTCTAATCAAACAACTGCTAGTTTCAAAACCAAAATTCATTTCCATTAAGTTGGGTTCTGAAGAATTTTAAGTAAATAGTCAGTAAGTGGAAGACAATGTTTAAAAATGCACCATCACCACCACCGTTAAGAAAATCATGACAGGTTACTTGGATGAATTAAAGTGTGAGGACAGTGGCCTGTATTTTGTAGCCTTTATTTTCCTTGTGCCATCATTTCTCACTTCTGGATGAGGATTCCATCATATACAACAGTAAGGTAAATATTATTAAGCATTTTATAATTTCATAAATGCTTTTAACAATCATTACGTATTAAATCCCATAATTTAGATATTATGTGAAAATGAAGACTTGTGAGTTAGGGGACCTATGCAATATAATTTATCTCTAACCTAAATCTTTTGGATCCCTTACCAAACCATTGAAAACACTTATTTGGGGCTGGAGATTTAGCTCAGTGGTTCTGCTGCCTACCTTGCAAGTGCAAGGTCCCAAATTTGATTCCCAGTATCAAACAAAAACAACAACAAAAAACCACACTTATTTAAATGTATTCAGTGGGAAGGAGGAGAAAATTAGTAAGCCTTGACCCTTTTTGCTTTAGAAAGTACTATAAGATAACTTTAATTTAAAAAATGACTCTACATTTTAAAAACACAAGGACAAAATTTTCCTGGTCTCAACTGAATATTTCCTTCTATTCTAGTATAAAACTTATCATAAAATATATGAAGTTGACTTGGTGTGTTATAGTTTAAATGTCTTAGAAGCTTATTTGAATATGAAAAGGATCACTCATCTGTCACTCACTCTTCTCACCAGCTAACTTTGTTGATCAAATGATTTTTTTTCAACATTTCCATGTTTCCATGTTTAATACTAAGCTGGAAGTTAAAATTAAGTGTAATCTGCTAGCAGTGGGAGGATTTGAACATAGTGTTGGCAGTTTATCTCACATCAGACACGAACACGTTCCTTTTCAAGGATTCCTTTCTTTTGGTGACACGGTCCTACTGTCCAGAGCAAAGTTCCTTTTTAGATTCTTCATCGGACAGAGTTACATTACTTCTTAAGAAAAAGGAGGGTTTAGGATGGAGGCGATTATTTACATCTTGTAAAATTCCTTAGAGATAAAACTGACCTTCTCCTTATGTAAACACATACACAAAAAGGTTGTGTAAAATTTGTGGGGGAGGATTAGTTTAGAGGATTTGGAAAAAATACTAGGCACTTTATTTGAGAGAGCACTATCACAGCTAGAAAAGCAGGGTTAAATTAGAACAGAAGAGATTCAAGAAATAACCAAGACAAAGATGATGAACAGTTAAACGATCACATCTCTTCTGCCCAGACATCTTTAAGGAATTGGAACAGTGGGCAGAGATTACTAGATTTTTAAAATCTTTTTGATTTGCCTATTTAGAAGATAAATACACATCTTTCATTGACTACTAAAAGTGACCCCAGAAAATATAAATCTTTTCCAACACTAAATATTTTATAATTATAATAACAAACAAGGCAGAGAGCTTTGAAGATCATGTACCAGAGTGCTTTTAAACTCTCCTAAAGCAGTAGGATGCTCAAACGATATCTTAAAATACAGTAGGGTCAAAGGGATTTTTCATATAAACCATTTTTATATGTTAAAATCAAAACAACTCCCTATTATAATGACATTCCAAGATTTACAAATAGGATCCATAAAACATAATTACAACCTCATCATTCAGTTTGCTTCTATGTTTAGATTTTGTTATTCAGTAAACATGAAGTAAGAAAATCCACCCCCACCCCCTTCTTTCTCGGCAATGCTGAGGTTCTAGCCCAAGGCCTTGGGCTATATCCAATGGTCCACTGAGCTTCATTTTCTGCTCCAAGAAAATTCTTACTTAAATAAAAACATACTTCTCAGAAATGATGAGTTTTAAAACAGTCACCTTTCAATCTCAGAGTATTCTTAAGTAAACAGAGATAAAGAAATGCTGTATTCAGAAGCCTGCATAAAAACTAGATAGCAAACAAGAAGCCCCCAATTCATTAAAATTTATTATGTAACACATCTGTGTATATATTTGCTTTAAATTTTTAAAATAAAATATTCATACCATAAAATATATAATTTGCCCTTTTAAGTTTCTTTTGGAACTGGGGATCAAAACCAGAGCCTTGGGCCAGGGATTTGCTCAGTGGTTCCTTCTCTCCCTAGTGAAAGGATCTGAGTTTGATTGCTGGTACCAAACAAACAAACAACCCGAAACAACAGAGCCTTATGCACACTGAGCCTGTGTTCCACAACAGAGCCATATCCCATGCTATTTTAATGACTTTTAAGTGTACCATTCAGGGGAATCCATTGCCTGCAGTATAATTCACAATGTGTAATCATCACTTCTACCCATTTTCAGGACTTTTTCATTATACCAAATCATTTGCTTTGAAGAACCAATGCCCTTTTTAACAGTTAAATATGAAATTTAAATCAAATGTTTGACATGTTCTGATATCATCTTCCTAGACCAGCTTAAAGAGTATGGTTTCCTTAGTTATTTGAGGCTTTCCTGGTCGCAGAATAGTGCTTGCTTCTCCAATTTATCTACCATCCTGAGTAGCAATGTCTTTCTATGATTTTAGTCTCTCTGCCTTTTTTTTTTCTTTTCTCTTTTCTTTCTTTCTTTCTTTCTTTTTTTTTTTTTTTTTTTTTTT
>NW_022900947.1:19064700-19077459 GCF_012274545.1 Fukomys damarensis | reverse complement strand
TTTTTTTTTTTTTTTTTTTTTTTTTTTTTTTTTTTTTGGTAGGGATGGGATCAGAGCTAGTGCCTTGCACATGTTAGGCAACTGGTCTACCCCTGAGCTCCATCTCCAGCTCTGATTTTAGTCCCTTAAGAGACAGTTTTAACTCAGTCATGGAAACCTTTTCACCCCTCTTTACCTGAACAAAAAGTTCAAATGTAGCATGTAAACACTTGCTATCTCTGTGGGAGGTTTTACTGGAATTCATCATCATCCCTTGTCTAGTCTGGTCTTAGAATCATCCTACATTAAAAGCAGATCTAAGGGCTTACAGGAATTGCTGTAAACATTTCAACTATTCAACAGAATAATATGCTCTGCAAAATTTGGTTCCTTCTTTCAATAGGGGTTCTTTCATGACTAGGCTTTGGTCATGATCCCTGTCCACTTCACCCACTTTTCTGCTCAGTAAGCCTTATTTTAGTGATATTTATTAGCAACTATCAGATATAACAATATAGCATCATTCTCAACACAGTGCGAGCCACTATTATCTCCGCTTTAGAAAGGAGGAGATTGTGGCAGAGACAGCTAAGGTCACACAAGTGCACAGCTAACCTACTTCCAAAGCAGCGAGATCTTCATCTGTCAGGCCTGTGACCTCCCTAGGACCTTCATGCTATGGTGGTCCTATACATCTGTTCCGTGGTCCAAATTCCCTGATGTTCATGTGAAATGAAAATCCAAAGAATGGCTCTTTAAGAAATGGGCTGGTCGTGTTGTCTCAGGCCCTGAGTTAGAAATTCTCTTTGTAAATCCTCAATTTGAAAAAAAAAAAAATCTAAGACTTGGAAAGGGCTCAGAGGAACCCCTGGGTGTCCCTTCAGTAGAATCTTTTTTTTTTTTTTTTTTTTTGGTACCGGGGATTGAACTCAGGCTCCCCCTGCTTGCGAGGCAGGTGGCAGAACCACTGGGCTAAATCCCTGGCCCCTTTAGTAGAATCTTGAGGGCTGTGTAGGAGATTTTCTGAGAATTATCTGATTTTATAGGGGAAAGTACCTTTGATTATCTTGGATTGATTATGCTATTTTATAATTTTGTAGGGGTAGAAGTTATAGGAAACAGATAATAATCTGATGTATCTGAACCATAATGATTCAAATGATTCTTGTTTTGAAATCACACATTAGATAGGTAGCGATATAATAGATTTGTACCTCATATGTGATCCAAAACACTACATATTTTGCTTTAAGTACTATGAACCAATTTTGCATGTATGAATAAATTCATTTCATCATTCCAATTGCCTACACATATATCTGTTCTTAAAATTGTCCTTTGTTTGCTTTTAACATCTTTCTGGATCTCTCTTGAATTAAGATAAATAAAATCTTTAGCATGTGTTCATTTTATATTTGTGTGAGTCATAGTTTTACCTTGTGAAAATTATATTTTGCACTCTATCTTTAGATGGAAAATTGAAGATGAATGGGAAATTATGTGTGACGAAATAACTAAAATGCGAACACAGCAAGAGAAAAATGATGAAAGATTCCCATTTCAATTCAGGCCTGTGGCACTCTCATTGGTTATACTACATACAGGCCTTAGCACATCCTAGGTGCTTAATAAATATTCAGAGAAGAAGCTAGCATGGAAAAGAAGACACATGCATGCTCACAATGAGCACTAGGAAGCAACTAGGGAAAGCAAACATGAAGACATCAAGTGAAAATAACGTGTCAAGATGACATGGACATTGACTCCAGTTTTTAAAAGCACAACAGAAGACTTTAGGGAAAAGAAATGTATTTAAAAACACCAATCATGCCTGAAAAATCCTTCTTCTGGGCTTTTGGGACTGGAGGGGCTCAGGAGGGCCCTCCTTCCCTCTGTTCACTACTATCTGAGATTTAAGTCTTGCCAAGGAGAGCAGGCCTCCGGGACTCTCACAAGGTAGGGACCCTTCACACCATGCATCAAGAATCAGATTTTCCATGGCTCTGCCTGGCTTTCTTGGGAGTGCACACTGGGGCCAGGCTGGTACTTGACCTACACAAGTTTCAGAATAATCCTCAAAGGCCAGAGATGTAAGAGCCGGGTTTCCAGGTGGCCTAGTCATGGTCCCAAGAGAGGAGAGAAGCTGGAGAGCAGCTGCGTGGAGTGGGTGGGGAGGCAGAGTCCTAATCATAAACTAAGGAATTCCATGAGTCTTGAATTTTTCATAAGTGCTAGCCTTACAGAGAAGGACCAGAACCACATTTTCTCAAGTTTGGCTGTTTTACTTATAGAAAATGATGTGGCCAAGGAATTCTGTGCCAGCAAAGATAGAATACTGTCCATAGAGGGAAAATATCTAATTTCAACAGTTGAAGAAGGTAACTTCTGACTGTCCCTGCTGCAAAGGAAACAGAGAGAAGGATTTCTTCACAGGGACAGGAGCACCAAACCCAGCAGTTTTAAAAATTATCCTTTAAGATGTTTTTCTTATCATATATGCGCTCAGTTAAACATCAAACAATCAAATCACTTCTTCATGCCTGAAGTCATGATGAAGCAAAGATGGGTTTGTTTGTTTTCTTCCCCATCTAAATGATTCTAAGTGTTTCTCATTCAGCATGTAACCAGGAAGCCCACGAAAACAGAAATATCAACAGGGGCAGAATTCCAGTGTGTCAGAGGAGTAAGCACACATCTGAAGCCCAAGGTGGCAGGTTTCCCATAGGTGGCCTTTTAATAGGTTTCTATGATTGTGTTATTTCAAGGATTCAATTTCACTAAAAGGTGTAGTATCCATCTTCCTATCCATCCAGCCTGGCCCAAGGAAGAGCTCTGAGGCCCCAGAGCTCATGCCGCATTGCATAATAAACAGCTTGTTTCTGTCACTTTTATTTTAAAAGTAAACATTAGCCAGGAGTGGTGGCACACGCCTGTAGTCCCAACATTTGAAAGGCTGAGTCTGAGGATCATTGTGAATTCAAGGCCAGCCTGGGCTGCACAGTGAGTTCAAGACTGGCCTGAACCATATAGTGAGACCCTGTCTCGAAAAACAAACAAATGCACAAAAGTAGTTGTTATTATTATCATTTTCCTGCTGGGGATTGAACCCGGGTTCTTGTGCATGCTAAACATATGCCTACAGTACTGAGCTATCCCCCCACCCGCCAGTTCCCACAGTAGATGCTTTAAATTGACAACTGCTTTACAGTTAGCAGGTCATTCATAAGATCTCTCTTGAGCCTTCAGAACTACATTGCTGTGAGCGGAGCTGACAAGATGCCTTCTGCCTGGACCGTTTTTCTCTGGACCACTGACTCATCATGCTGTTTAACCACATAGTGAGTCACGTGGTCTTTCCAGGGTTTTAATTTCTTCTTCCAGAGTTGTTAACATTTGTTCCCTTCCTACCCCATCAAGCTGTTGAAAGAAGTTAATGGAGTCCTAGGAGTCTAGGTCCAACTTTTGCCTTTTCTTCAGAAGGAGTTGGTACCCTAGAGACCTCGAGCTCTGACTACAGTCAGCCTGCCACCAAGGGGGAGTGGTGGGATTTGAATCAGGGTCTTGGGCATTCAGTCAAATCTGCTTGGGCTGCTACATCCCAGCCTTTCTCCAGGACAAGACAGGGAAGGGAGGTATAGTGGAAAGAGCATAGCGATATGCAGACGCACCTGAGGCTGTCTGCCACTTCCTCCTCCTGTGACTTTGAACTCGTTGTGTGAATACTCTGAGCCTCAGTTTCTTCCTTTATAAAATATCAGCGACAACATCTAGCTCTAGTTTACTGCAAATACTGAAGGACAACTCAGTGATCACTCTGTAACCTAAGGTTTGCCTTCCTCCCCAGCTTCTAATCCTTTCCTCCAGCCCTGCAACTCCAGAAGCCCCCTCCAGGACCAAAACCTAAACTTTCCAGTATCTTTTTTCAGGTTTTAGAAGCACCTCAAGCTCCTTCATCATTTAACAAATAATGATTGTGGACCCGGGTGTGGTGGTGCATGCTTGTAATCCCAGAACTCGGGAGGCTGAGGCAGGAGGATCACTGAGAGTTTGAGACCAGCCTGCGCTACATAGTGAATTCCTGGTCAGACTCAACTACATAGTGAGACCCTGTTTAAAAAAAACAAACAAACAAAACAAATAATGATTGCGCACCCACTATGTACCAGTCAGCGCTCTAGTTCTAGAGATGCTGTGGCAACCAAAGTAGGCAGAGCACTGGCTCCCTAGAATTTCTATCCTAAACGCTTAGGATGTTTGGAGGGGTGGGGCAGGTGGCAGAAGATCCCTTGAAACTCATGTAACGGACAGTAGGAGGTGACAAGGATCACAGAGGAAAATACAGCAGGGAGGTAGAATAAGATAGAGCAGGGGCAAGGCTCTGCCTTTGGATGGAAAAGACCTTTCTGTGAAGGAGGCATGGGAGCAAGGACCCACAAGCGGCAGAGATGTGCATCCAGAACAAGCTCTTCTTTCCAAACCAGAGAGGACACTGCACTCCAGGCCTGAGCCGACTCCCAGGGAGATGTGTGCGGAGCTCAGCTTTGAGAAAGAGGGAAGATGGTTGGAGGACAGAGCTCTGAGCACAACAGGACAGGCTGTGGTTGCTACTGATGAAAACAAGCTGCCCACTTCCCCCATCTCCCTGGAAGGCGGCAGTTGTGCAAATAGCTCCTGCCCTGGCTCCTCCACACTTTCTAAAGGAGATTGTGCATTCCTTGGCACAAATGGTCCTAAAAGGGGCTCTCTTCCCAGGGCCAATGTCACTTATGGCCTCTTTTTTTTCTTCGACTCTAGAATGGCCTTGGAAATCTACACCCTCCCTGTTGCTGGCCTCCGTTCAGCCAGCCAGGGCTGGAAAGACCTTCACTGCTACTAGCTGCCAAGGCCAGGAGGCCTGCTCTGTTTGGGGTCATCTTGCCCTCCTGGTCCAGTGCCAGCCAGTCTTGGAAAACAGGGAGCTTGGGGAGAAAATGTCACCTGAATTTTATAAAGTGGCAATGACTGTGGGATTTTATAGAATTAAACCTAAAAGCCATTTTCCTCCTAAAGCTCTGCGATGAACTAACAGTTCTCTTGAAGGTCAGTTCAGGAAGTTTTACCCAAGAAAAGGGAGGTGGGAGAGTGGTGTTTGCCAAATCAGGAAATATGAATTAACTGATGAGGAACTTGTAAAAGGAGACCAAGGCAACAGAAAAGAAGGGAAGTAGGAGAGCAAAAGGTAGTCCTCTATGGGAGTGAACTTGGGGCATGTCAGCCAATTTGCATTCCACATAAATTCCGTTGGTTTGAACTTCCTTTTTACTGTGGGTTGCTTTGAGAAACTCAGAGGAAAAGAAAAATCCCAAACTTAATGCAGCATTCATGGAAGGAAAAACCTAAGGTATTAACAGGGATTCCAACCCCTGTCATGTAAACATTTACCTTGGGGATGGAAACTCTGCTCTCAGAGTTGCGTGAGTTCCCTGTTTCACATCACAAATCTAACCACAGCTTCCGGCACAATGTATGGTTTCAAACAATGACTACATGATGTAGATCAAATAGGAGTTTCCTCCACCCATCACCCCCGCCCCTGCTTTGAGATCTACCTCAAGGTTGCAAATGGTTGGCATTCCCCAAGGACAGAGAAAAGAGCCCTGTCTTCAAACTGGTGCTCAGGAACCAATAAGAATGAATCACTTTGGAAAAAATGAAGGCACAATGCAAGCTCATCTGTCACCAAGTCTGCAGCGAGTTTTAAAAAATAAAATTAACCTTTCACTTCTTCTTATAAATATCTCTTGGTTTTTATCTAAAAACAGAAGTCAAAGTTTTGAAATACAAGGACTTTTATCCAAAAAAGGTTTGCCCTGAAAGTGGTTTTTTCCTCCTGTCGGTTCTTCTTCCTGATTTCCAGACCCTGTCCTGGTCAGGGCTGCCCTAAGCAGGAGGCATTGTAAGGGACAAAGCAAGGGACTCAAGACACTGGCTCACCAGCAGTCAGGAAGCTGGTGAGAGCACGCATGCACACACACTAGGAGTGCCCATGTGCTGTGTTCATGTGCACACACGTGTCTGATGCAGTCCACACACATATGTATGACAATGACACTACACAGAACGAATGAAAAGCCCCACAGCTTTCATGAAGAAGTCTTCCGGGTCATTCCTAACATGAGCCTGGCTTTCACAAAGAAGGCCAAGCCTTTGACAAAGCAGACTTGGGTGTGATAAAGGGGCATAAAGTACACTATGGGATCCAAACATCCCCCAAATGCTCATTGTGTGGAAGCCTTCATTGCTAGCTGGTGGGTTTTTGGGAAGGTGGTTGGATCATGAGGGATCTAATATCATTAATGGATTAATCCTTGATGAATTCGTAGCTCATTATGATTATGGGGAGGTAGGGAATAACTGGAAAAAAGTGGGACCATAGCTTTGCAGGTTATTTTTTGTCCCCAGCCCCTTTACCCTCGGTCTTTGTTTTCTGGAGGCTGTGAGGTGAACTGTGTCACAAGTTTCTGTCAGGATGTTTCTGCTTCATGTAGGCCTACAAATAATGGAGCCAGCTGACTATGGACTGAAACTCTGAAACCACAAGCCAAATAAACTTTTCTTCCTTTATGTTTTTATTCTCAATTATTTTGTCACAGCAATGGATAGCTCACTAACAAGTGCTCAAGAAGGCCCAGGAAAATGGTTTGCAAACTCCAGTATCTGAGATATTCATTTAAAAAAATTGTGGAGGTCCCATTCCCAAAGACTCTAAATCAGTTGTCCAGGGTGGAGCCGAGGATGGGCATTTTATCTTTTATTTTTTATTTGGAGATGGGATCTTACTAAGTCGCTAAAATGCCTAGGCTTCAAACTTTCCACCCTCCTGCTTCAGCCTTCCAGAGTGCTAAAATTACAGGCATGTGATACCACAACTCACTGGGGATGGCATTTTAACCAACATTCCAGACATTCCACAGCCAGAAACATTAGTTACTCCATGAGCCAGAGTCTTCCTGTTTCCACATAATGTTCAGAACTCTTTTGTAAGTGTGCTGCTTCCTGCTGATCCTTCAGGGAAAAATAAGTGTCAGTTTGCCTCTAAGTAATTAGTGATGCTAGCTCTGACTCTGCTCTTTTCTTTTGGTCATTCCACTCCTTTCTCTGTCCTTTCACTTCTTCTGTTCCCATCATGCTACTTTTATCCCTTATCTCTACCTCCTTTTCCTTAATTTAATTGATGAAACCATTTAATGAATTCCCACTACAATCTGAAGGTAATGAGGTGATACAAATGAATTAAAACAGAGGCTGTGTCCTTTAGAGGCAGAAGTCTGGTTGGGGAGGCAGATCAAACAGATCATTGACTGATTGACACAAGGCTCGCTATGTAGTTCAGGATGGTCTTGAACTCACCATGTAGCCTGGGCTAGCAAAACTTACAGTGATCTCCAGTTTCAGCCTCCCAAGTCTGGGGGTTAGAGGCATGCACCACTATCCTGGGCAAACAGACCATTTTAACAGGGTGAGCTGTGTGGAAAGATGACCGAGTGATCCTGCAGAGCCCCTGCCTGGGCCAGGGTAGCCCAAAGACTGGGTTCTCTAGGAAGTGCATTGAACAGCCATTTTCTAAGGAACTGAAGTCCCAGATTGGATCGATCTAGGCATCCCACTTCCTATGCCTACCAAACTAAAGTGCATGCAGTTTTCCAACTGCCAGTTTACTAGAACAGCCCAAGAATCTGAGTATCAGAGAAAAAGAAAAAACAGATCCAAAGTTATACCTATGAAATGACATGGTATCAACAATGGTCCAAGATTAAATGCACATTTACCAAGGTAACATATGAAATCTGCTTTAAATAGACTTTCTAAATGTTGATTTTTGTTCTTCCCATTTGCACTGGAAAGCATTACTTGGCAGATGAAGCAGTGGATTTGGGGGGGTTCCCTGACCACCCCTACCCTACCAGCTGATGTCCCCTCTCTTCTCCACCTTGCTTGAGTTTGGACAGGACCAGGGATGGAACTATTTCTATTTTTGGTACCAGGGATGGAACTCAAGACCTTGCACTTGCGAGGCAGGTGACAGAACCACTGAGCTAAGTCCCTGGTACAGGACGCTTTCTGTTTTTCACTTTCTAAGCTGTGAGGAAGGAATAAAAAAGAACTCTGCTTCTAGCTGTTTGACAATGACACTGAAATTTATGCACTAATTCTGGTGAAATCACCTGAGCTTGTTGAATTTGCAAATAACACATGTGCCTTTGTGGAGGAAAAAGAAGAGGAGAAGACTCACATTTTATTTCACTGTGCACCTCCTAGCTAATGAGAAAACAGATTCATTAAGGCCTGGGCCCAAAGAAAAGGTCCAAAGTGTGAACTGAAACCAAAGAGAATGACATCATTTCCTCCAACCCTTCCCTAAAGGGTATCCTGGTATTGGAGAGAGTGACTCAGGCCGTAGAAATGAAGAAAAACAGACCAGTTTCCAATACTGATTATTTTGGACCACAACCTTACACAGAAGAGAATATTTGGGGGGAAAATAAAGGAATAAAGCAAACAGAGAGCATGGTTTTCTGGCCAGGCTGTAAATAAAGGAAGAGGTGAATCCAAACTCAATCATAACATGTGCTGTTCTTTTTCTTCTTCCCTCTGTTTAAAAATCAAAACAGCTCACCGATTTTACCCAGTTAAATGGTGGGACATTTGCATTCCACAAAATTCGTGGAATATAAGTATTGGTTCAAGATCTTGTACTTTTAAAGGTCATTTTAAAATTATTATTAAAGGAACATCAGATGTCATTGTGCAGATAAATGAACAGAAGATCTCCTTTATTGTGACTTCTGAAAGTAGCTGTTACTCTTCAATAGAAGTTGTAAAGATTTCTACCACTAGAGCGTCTCACTAAACTCATTTCTTTGCCTCCAGCAAAGGGATGAACTTAGAAAGCTTTTGTTCTTGCTGGGGGTGCTGATCCAGTAGTGATATTTACATATAAACGCAACTGCATCCGGAGGAACCCAGGAATAATCCTTGGGCAGCGTCCACGGCAAATTCCCGAAGTGGGAATTTGTATTCCGGGAGGCTGGACGCTGGACGCTGTACTAACTTAGTCCCTTCTCTAAGCACCCTGCTCCCTGCCAAGTTCCAAGACGCCGGAACACACCCCAGCTAAAGAGACAGGAAAAATGAGGCCCTTTTGCATTTTAGAGCTTGGAAGAAAAAATGATCCATGAAATCCCACGGAGCCTTAGAAGGGCACTGCATACCTCCTGCTTTATCTTGAACTCCAGATTAGAGACAATTATCAACTATTTGCATCGTGGTCAAGTGCCAGTTTTAAGACTGTGTTATGACAGAGAAGAACTTCCATGGGTAACCCACACGGCCAAATGGTACTTGAAAAGTTAGAGTTTTTCCTTTGGAGACAAGCAGCTTCTCCGAACGTACCCAGGTCTAGGGCACAAGCTCTCCCCCAACTCTCCGCACCGCCCCCCCACCCCGCAAATGGCCAGAATATGCAGATGTTAGCATCTGGAGGTCATAGTCCAGTTTCATCTCCCCGGGAAGGGAGGGAGAGGTCCAAGTCCAGGAAGGGACAAAGCCTGAACATGCCTGGTGTCCCGCCGAACTCCCTCCCCACACGGTTCCTTCTTGCTGTGAAAGACCCTAGCTCACCTGCACGGTGAGGAGGGGATTTGAGGCAAAGGGGCCTCCCCATGTCCTTGTAGCTAGCTCTGCATATATTCTTTTTCCTTCGTAGTAAAATAAACGGCCTCCTTTGATTTGGTCAAGGGCGAGCAGAAACACGGACCTACATGGCCAGGAACACAGGGAACTTTTGCAACAAGAAGATGACCAGGAGTTCTGATTATGAAAAGAAATCTGAAAAACTCTGAAGACTTCCACGCCTGGGAACTGTGTTTCTATGCTGAGGTTTTCTTAGAAGATGCTGCTGGTGACACCTGATCTTGAACTGATGGCTTGCGTGCAGCTCAGCCTCTCTTGATGCCATGGATTTGTTTGCCACCAATAGACTGCTTGGCTCCGCACAAGCAGGAAGGTCACTCTCACCTTCATAAAAACTTTGCAAGGATTTCTGAGCTTGCTTGGGGCTGTCCCAAGCCCCTCTGTGAGAATCCCCCTTTCTGTACCCAGTGTAAAGGAACATCCTTATCTCTGAAGGCAAAGGTCACAGAGAATACTCCGAACAAACAGCTGAGGTTTCCCCTAGTTTATCAGTAGATCATACCTGTTTTGAGTCCTGTTTCTCCACCACTACCCACTAGCATAAAAGTATTGTACACAGGTTTAAGCATTTCTTTAGGTCTTTATTTCCTTATGAAAGCTACTAGGCCATATAAATTATATAAAATAAATTTGTAGGCTTACTTCCCACTTTTTTTTTTTTTTTTTGAGATGGTGTCTTTCCATGTTATACAGGCTGTCCTTGATTTGCTGGGCTCAACAAACTTCTTGCCTCAGCTTTCTAAGTAGCTGGGACTCCAAGTGTGTTGCATTGTGTCTGTTTTGTTTTTTCTCTGTTTAATGCGTCTTTTGTTACAAGCACTTCAGCCATGAGCCTAGGGTAGGTGAGGAAAAGATAATTTTTCCTTCTACGTACTTGTCAAGTTATCCTGCTTCTAGAATGTAGATGGTGGCTGAGCAATGTGCGAGGTGCTGGGAGGGCCACAGGGAGTGAAATACGGCAGAAGTTTCCCCAAGGGAGAAGGACTCCGTGACATAACTGAAGGCAAATCACCAAGTACAGTCTTAGGGAGAGGGCCATAGGGGCTCGGGGGAGGGTCACTGCCCCCTAAGGGTGTGGTGCTTTGGGGAGGCTCAGTGCTTCCATGTGGCTAGACTGGGAGGGAGAAAGAGGGAGAAAATGAGCAGTTACAACGAAGCTGGGAGCATGAACAGAAAGTGTCATGTGGGCACAGTAAGGAGTTTGCAGATTCCAAGTAAAAAAAGAAAATGGCAGGGTTCGATGTTCAGTGTAGGAAGATCACTGTGGCTTTCCTTTGAAGGGTACAACGAGGAGAGTTAGACTGTTATGGCATCTTAGATGAGAAGCCCTGGAGAGCTGAACTGATAAATATTCACTAATAAAATCAACACAGATTTATTGAAACTTATTGGGACTGGACTGTGAACAAAAACACAACTGCCCACACAGAGTTTGAAAGGTTGTGGAGGGAAAAAAATTAATAGTGTAGTTATACAAATAAATACAAAATGACAAGGTTGACAGGTGTTACTGTGATAGAAACCACTTTTCTTCAAAATCTGTGGTTGTCTTCTTTGCCCCATGGGCAGCTGAACTACATTTCCCAGCTTTCCTTGCAATGAGGATGATCATGTGGCTAAAATTTATCCAATGATAACTAAGTAAAAGTGATGAGGGGTGGTTTTAATAAATTGGAAGAAGCCAGGCCCTATGAATGTGTGGTGCAAAATCTCACTAACACCAGCCTAGGAGTGTATATGAACAGGAACTAGATGCCAAGAGATGAGCAATTATATATGGTGTTTGGGTGTATTTGTTACACCAGCCTAGCTTAGCATTAGCATACATACACAACACATATCATAAAAGAGCCACAAGGCAAAATGAGAGCAGAAAATTGGGAGAACCTGACATAATCTGAGGGAGGAAAGTCAGAAAGATTTCATTGTGGAATTCTGAAGATGAGCAGGACACAGGACTTAACTGGCATGCACAGAAAGGGAACAGTTTAAGAAATATTGAATAGGTAGACTCTGGGACTAGAGAACTGGACCTGCATGTGAAAGAGAAAGTAAAGAACCTTCCAGGCCTCTGCTGTGGATGGCAGTGTCAGCCCAAGAACATACAGTAAGTTTTTGGAGGAAGATGATAAGACACATGTGAACTTAATGGTGTCTGAGGACCACACTAGAGATGTTCAGATTGTTGAAAGTATGCTGAAGCTCAGTAGGGAGGGATTAAATGGTAGGTGGGGCTGGGGTGTCAGCTGCTTCTGAATATGGAACAAGGAAGAGAGAGTAGGTGACCCAAGTAGGTACTGTAAGGTCAAAAAAGCAGAGTTGGGAATCGTTGCCCACAGAATACCAGGGATGAATCTAAGAAGAGAAGTCTTCAAAAAGGCCAAGGAAGAACAATGAGAATGGTGAGCACAACTGGATGAGAAGGAGATAGGTATCCTGTGAGCCAAAGGAAAGATTTTACACCTCTATTTTTAGTTTCAATTTAAATAAAAGTAGAATTTTCTTGAGTCAAAGGTGGCGGTGCACGCCTGTAATCCCAGCACTCAGGAGGCTGAGGCAGGAGGATTGCCATAAATTCAAGGCCAGCCTGGGCTACATAGTGAGTTCAGGGCTAGCCTGAACTACAAAGGGAGACAAATGGAGATAAATGGAGATGCTGCCTCAAAAAACCCTCCAAAAGTTTTTTTCTCTGATATTTTTGCGTGAAGGGTTCTGAAGTATTAAAACATTTAGGATGATCATAAGACACTGCTATATCAGACATTTCAAAATTTGTGTTTAAAATTATTGAAAATGATCTTAGCACTCTAGGAGGCTGAGACAGGAGAATGACATGTTTCAGCCCACACTGAGAAGCTTAGCAACTTAGCAGCAACCTAACTCAAAATAGAAAATTAAAAAGGCTGGGAATGTAGCTCAGTGTGAAGGCCCTGGGTACCACACAGACACGCACAGACACACACACACACACACACACACACACACACGATAGAAAAGTTCCTACAGAAATTTAAGCACAAGCTTTATAAATTTTGGCTACAGTTATCC
>NW_022900947.1:19040164-19064646 GCF_012274545.1 Fukomys damarensis | reverse complement strand
CACCCTGCCCTTTTTTTTTTTTTTTTTTTTTTTAATATAGAGTGCTAAGAATGGAACCCAGGGTCTCCCATGCCGGGCAAGTACCTGAGACACTGTTTTTAACTTTTACTCAAGACATTGCTATGTCAAATACCCCATCCTGACAAAGCACTCAGCATGTTTTACTGCTGGTTGGTTATATGCTGCTGTGAGAATAAAGCAGAAGGTGGAAGTGCCTTTAAAATTAGAGTATGATATTCCACTGAAGCAAGAAAAATGCAATTTGGGCTGTAAGTTCCTTTCATTGTGGTTTTCTTTTTTCCCTTTGATTTTGCAAAATTGTTGAAAGTTGATTGTGTGCGGAGTCATTTTAATAACCAAAAAAGGATCTGACCACTTCCCTCTCTTCTTCCCCTTTATACTCTATTTACTTTTCTCAGTTCTCTTACCTTTCACCAAGGGATGGAGCCTTCCTCATTTCTCCTCTACTTCCCAAAGCCCAAATTAGCTCTTTTGGTGGCATAACACACTTTAAGGAGATAATGAAAATCTGTTTGGACCTTTTCTTCTGCCTTTATCCACCCCTGACCCCTGTACATTTGAAAACAAAGTCTCTTCAGCTTTCCTGTTCTCCATTTATCTCAGCTCATCTCCTGTTGACGAGGCTTTTGTTCCCTTCTGATGTTTTTTCTCTTGCTCCTTTTTCTCATTGGCAATTTCTATATACTTCTACCTGTAAATAGTTTTTCTGTGCTTGTTCACCATGTTCTATTTCCTTCTGTGTAGGGTTAAGATAGGACAACACGGTAAGGGACACTTCCAGTACAGTGATACCATCGTCATTGTACACAAAACCAATCAGAAAGATGCTATTTTGGACCAATCAAAAACCTGCTCTTTTCAGTCCTTCATTTGAATCTGCTACTGCTCCGAAGACCAATCAAGATGCTCTTTGCAGTCCTGCCTTTGCATGTGGGCACAACCAATCAAGACACTATTTCTGATCCTTCATTTACATGTGATGGGAAGCCAGATGAGGTTTTGATAAGACAGTTTATACTTGGTGTAACACTGAGTGCTTGATAGGTTGACTTTCCCAATGCCTTATTTGTATGACAGACAAAAAACCTGGCAATTTTGGGTACAAAAACCCCTTTTCCTTGTCCTGGGGCCTCTGTGAGCCTTTTCATCAGCCTGCTCTCACTCTGCACTGCTTTTTCCATGTGCTGTCCAAGTCAATTTTTGGCTATTATTATTATTATTAGTAGTAGTAGTAGTAGTAGTAGTACCAGGGGTAGAACTCAGGTTCTTGCACTTGCGAGGCAGGCAGTGGCACCACTGAGCTAAATCTCCGGCCCCCAAGTCATTTTTTGGGACTCGGAGAATCTGGAAGGAAGCCCTGGGAGCCTCCATCTGGTCACAGGGTCACCCTGAGTCAGTGCAGCATTGTCCTCACTGCCCAAGTGGAGTGCTTTACCTTCTGTGTCCTGGAGGTGGGCATGAAAGTGCTTTTTCATAAGCAGCCCCTTGCCGTAGTTTTTATACCATTACTGTGCAAGACACTGTCTTACATAGTTTAGCATAGAAGACATTGGTTGCTTCTCGCTGCTCTCTAGTTGTTTATCACAAGTAAAATTGTATGGTTTCTTAAAAGTGATCGTAGCAAGAGGTGTCATGACGAATGTCATAGGCAATGAGTGGCGGTGACTTTTAGGAAAGGAGGGGTGGGGTAGATTCGAGAAACCAGGCAAGGTTTCACGAAAGAGAAACTTTCTGAAGCATTGCTGGGGTCCAGTGGAGTACGGAGGAGACAGAGTGGAGTTTCAATGAGAAATATGAAATAGCCCATCAGAAATATGAAATAGTCCACAACTGCAGAGCGGGGTTATTTCTGTCCCCTTGTAAATCATCGCCGTAGCAAAGCAACCTCAAAAACCTCCACTGCTGAACAGCAGTCTCAAGATGCATCCATTTACCTGTAAATGCCTCCAGTTTGTCTTCTTTTATGGCGTAGTAGTGTTCCCTGCTGTGAAAATACTACATTTTCTTTATCTATTCTTTTGTTGACAGGAATACCACTGCCAAGATTTAGCTATTATGAATTGTACCGCTATAAGCATGGGTAGGCATGTATCCCTTCAGGGAGGTACCTTGAAGGGGAATAGTGGTTGAACTAGTTTGCACACCCACCAACAGTGTAGAAGGCTCCTTCCCCCCACCCCCAGCCTTTCCAGCATTTATTATTATTTGATTTCTTGATGATAGCCATTCTTTCTAGAGTAAGAGGGGATCCCAGTGTTTTAATTTGCATTTCTTTAATGGCCAGTGATGCTGAGCATTTTCGCGTGTATTTATTGGCCATCTGTATTTACCCAAGTTTAAATATTGCATACTTTTTCTTATATGAGAAACCCAAAATATAAATAAGGAGCAAAACAGAAGGTAGATAATAGGAGTAGGGAGATCTTTTTCAAATAGTGATTGAAGCAAGAGATGGAAGGAGGCAGGAGGCAAGGGAGGGAAAAGGTATTTTTTAAAAGGAGATAATTTAGGAAAGAAATGGAAATAAAGCTTTTGTAAATGAGAAAGGGAACAAGAGATAGAGGGAGCCAAGAGGGATGGGAAGGAAAGGGACTAAAGAAAACCCAATCAAGATGTATTATATACATACACAAATTCCCCTTATTAACGGAATCATTATGTATTGCAAGTATGTACTAAAAGAGAAAGAAAAAGGAGAACACAGTAAGAAATATATAGTTAAAAAACAAAGCAAAAAACCTCCATTGCAAGCCGGATGTAGTAGCACATGCCTGAAATTCCAGCACTCTGGGAGGCTGAGGCTGATGGATCACAAGTTTGAGCCCAGCCTGAGCAACTTAGTGAGACCCTGTCTCAAAACAAACAAACAAACAAATTAAAAAGGGCAGGAGATGTAGCTGAGTGCAAAGTCCCGGGGTTCAACCCCAAGGAGAGAAAAATATGTAAGCACATAAGTAAGTGTGTAAACCTCCATTGCTTGAAATGCTGCATTTATCAGGGCTGCTGAGTTACAGTGAAATCAACAGGTAACAACTGACTTGACTTTATTGTATTCTGAATCAACTAAAATTTTTGAGCATAGATTCAATAAGTAAGAGAATTGATATCAAGAGCATAAAACGGGCAGAGGCTTTTTACTTTTGGTTTTTACCATAAAGGTTAATCTTTTTAATCTTAGAAAGATTAAAAGATGAAAGAAGATGTATAATTGTACTAAACAAGCCACACAAAGTGACTGCCAACCCCACCACCCCACCCCCTTTTAGATGGCATCTGGCTATATTGTCCAGGCTGGTCTTGAACTCAGGGTCCTCCTGCTTCACCCTCCTGAATTGCTGGGATTATAGGCAAATGCCACTCACCTTGCTCACTGTTCTCTTTTGAACACAGAGTTCATGCCTTGTCCTATGATCCTATCACCTTGGCCAGTGCTGAAGGGCCAGAGCAGGAGGGCAAGGAATTCCTAAAATACTGGCTCAGTCAATGGAGTATTTGTTTGCTCTTTCAGTCTGCTCTGTGACCTGGTTGGCACATGTGACTGAAAGCTGGTGATGGCTCCAGGGTCTCCCAGAGGCATCCTGGCATGGTGAGACCACCAGTCAGTGACCCAGAGGGTCCGTTCCAAGCTCCAGTAGAGATGAGTTGTGTGACCTGGTCCTGGTCATTTGATCCTTCTGAGTTTCAATTTCCTCACTGTTACATGAAGACCTCAATGATCCTTCAGTTTATAAGTGTTGGCAGTAGTTATGTGGCTTCCAATTTTAAAATCTAGGTTGGTAGATAAGCATTTAAAAGCCAATTAAAATATGTGCTTGCAATGGGTACTGACTTCAGTTCTAGCCTTGAAAAAGGTTTCCTTTATTTTAATCTCCTAAGACCACTGTTCACAGACTCTGAAATAAGGGTCAGTGTGAGTTCAAGTGTGTAACACTGCAATCTAATCATCACTATATTATTTTTAATATATTTTGCTGGCATATTGCAAATAGAGTGGCTTAAATTTAAGCAACTACAAGGTGGTCCTTTTAATTCTGTATGGCATAGAGACAGTAATCTAGAAATGGTCTCTGGAAGTACAGTACAGAAGTTTCCCTTTTTCTGTAGGGATATATTCCACTATCCTTGGTGGGTGTTTGAAACACTGAATAGTATAGAATCCTACATATTAGCACAATGCTTTTTGACATTTTCTCTCAGGATTGCCATATGCAGCAGTTAATTTGTCCTTTTATATTGTATGACCTAGTGCATCATTACTTTTGTACTTTGAGGACATTATTAGGTAAAATAAGAGTTTCTTGAATACAGTCCATGGAATATAGCAATAGTGCATCTGATAGATGAGAGAGTAACTGATGGATGGGTAGGACATACTGCATGAGTACAGGGGACAAAGGGATGATTCCCATCCTAGGTGAGGTGGGCGATACAACATGAGGTCTCATGCCAATCACAATGGCTCAAAATTTAAAACTCATGTGTTGTTTATTTCTGGAATTTTCCATTTAATATTTTCAGGCTATGGTTGACTATGGGTAACTGAAACCCTGGAAAGCAAAACCCTGGATAAACAGAACTATTGTATTTAAAATTTCACATCACTTTTTTTGTTATTGTCAAAGACTTTATCATGTGAAGACATTTTTATAAAGTTCCTATCAATTCTGTCATTTGCACCCTGATTTCTCCAGAAACATTATGCTAGTTAAAAAATCTGTGCAGCTTTTTATTCTTTCTTTCTTTCTTTTCAGCAGCTAGAGAGCCTTCTATTCCTTTTTTATTTCCAAAGGCAGGGTTGGGCTGTGGCTTGGCAGGGAAGGGTGTGGTTTTGAAGGGGTTGGCTAGGCAAGGGATAATAAACACTACAACATGTGGTTGTGATGACAATTTAGTGTCTGGAGACCATCATACATCCTTGGGAGCTCCAAGTTTATGGATAAAACATTTCTAACTAGTTTAGAACTATCCATGAATCCAAGACAGTGCTGGTAAGAGACACGGTGGGGTGGGGGGAGAAAAAGAGAGAGGAAAGAGGAGAAGATGGAAGAGGATGGGGGGATACTACCTTAGTATGAACCATGGAAATACAGAACAAGAAGGGCCCCAGAAAGAGAATCTATTCCAGGGATATAGCTATAAACTTGCCAAGGACTTGGGTTCCATCCCCAGTAGCACCATGACCACCACCACCACCATCAAAAAAAAAAAAAAAAAAATGGAACCAAGGCAAAAGAAAGATCATCTAGTTCTAACTAATTATTCGTAAAGGAAACTGAGGCTCAGGAACAGTCAGTACTTGCTAGAGGTTGCTCTATTACTCAGTAACCAAACCACAAATAGAACATAGGTGATTTCTAAAGTTGGACATTCATTCATTCATAGACACAACATGATTGAATGACTTCTACGTGCAACTGCATGTAGTTGTCATAGAGGTCTTGAGGGACAAGGCACTTCCACAGCCCACCCTCGAGGGTGAGAAAGCTATAGAATGGTTACCAAATACAAAACAAATGATTTGCATATGTTGAACCAGCCCTGCATCCCTGGGATGAATCCTACTTGGTCATGGTGTATGATCTTCTTGATGATATGCTGCATTCTGTTTGCCAGTATCTTATTGAGGATTTTTGCCTCTATGTTCACTAGGGAACTATAGTTCCCTTTTTCAGTTGAATCTTTTTCTGGTTTTGGCATCAGGATAATGCTTGCTTCCAGGAATGAATTTGGGAGTGTGACTTCCCTTTCAATTTCATTAAAGAGCTTGAGAAGTAATGGCATTAGATCTTCTCTAAATTTCTTATAGAATTCATCAGTGAATCTGTCAGGGCATGGGCTTTTCTTTGTTGGTAGACTTTCAATTACATCTTCAATTTCATTGGCTGAAACTGGTTTATTTAGAATGCTCATATTTTCTTGACTGAGCTTTGGTAATTTATACGTATCTAGGAATCTGTCCATTTCTTCTGTGTTTCCATCTTATTAGAATATAGTTTCTCAAAGTAGATATTGATAATCTTCTAGATTTCTATAGGGTTGGTTGTGATTTCACCCTTTTCATTCCTAATTGCATGGACTTGATTCTTTTCTTTCCTTTTTTGATAAGGTTGGCTAAGGGTTTGTCAGTTTTATTTAATCTTTCAAAGAACCAACTGTTTGATTCATTCTTTGAATTGTGCTTTTAGTCTCCATTGCATTAATTTCTGCTCTGATTTTTATAATTTCCTCCCTCATATGAGCTTTGGGCTTGACTCACTCTTCTTTTTCTAGAAGTTTGAGGTTAAATATTAGGTTGTTCATTTGAACCTGCTGTTTTCCTGAAACTGATATTTACAGACCCTCATGGGACTGCTCTCATTGTGTCCCATAAGCTCTGGTATGTTGTATTGGCATTATTGTTTAATTGTAGAAACTATCTGTGACCCATTGGCTGTTCAGGAGGATATCATTTAATTTCCATGTGTTTATGAAGTTCTTGTGTTTTCTTTTGCCACTGATTTCCAGTTTCATTGCCCTATGGTCTGATAATATGCACTGGATAATTTCAAATCCTTTGCATTTACTTAAGCATGTTCTATGAGTTAGTAAGCAGTCTATTCTTGAGAATGTCGAGTATGCAGCTGAGAAGAATGTGCCAAATACATAACAAATGAAATCGGGGTACTGAGTGCTTTAAAGCAGGATGTTGGACCCAGGGTGGTGGTAGGTGTGGGGAGGGAAGGCTTCTCTCAGGAGGTGGTTGGGGGCTGTGGAAGGCAGCACCCATGGGAAGATTATAGAACAGAGCCTCTGAGCAGAGGGCATGGCCAGCCCTGAGACCCTACTGTGGATTGTTTTGGGAAAGCCCGAACAAAGCAAGGCTGTCCAGCTGCAGCAGGTGAAGGAGTGGTGGTAGTGACGTGCGCGGGGTGGGGCCGGGAGGCGTGGACCAGTTAGGGCTGAAAACTGCGCTGTCAGGATTAGATTTTATTCTACACGCAGTGGAAGCCACTGGAGAGTTTTAAGCAGCCAGTGACATGATTTGACTTATAGTCATGAAAGTCCAAGTGGACCTGTTGTATGGACAATCGACTGGAAAGAGCTAGAGTAGCAGCAAGAGGACCATCAAGGAAGCTCTCACAAGTGCCTGGGAGAAGAACGACATGGACCAGGCTCCTGGCTGTAGCATGGGGAGAAATGGACAGATTCTAAACTCAGAAGGCACGACTGGGCATGGCCTCAAGCTTGCCATTTAATCTTCTTCTTAATGGGGGAAAAGATGGTATTTAGAAGCTGGATGACATTTCAAAACCTTTAAACATGAATATCATCATTTTGTATGAATTTTGTGTTAGGCCATATATTTGCTTAAGATATGATTACTGTTTGTAAACTCTGAGGGGCCAGAATCTCCACCCTCACTACTCTCCAATTTTAGTATAAAAATAATCCATCACAAGAAAACAACCCATGCCAGGGTTTTCATAAAAAGCAAAAACAAGCTTTTAGTTTATGGTCTGAAGTCAATGTAGATTTAGCTCAATTTCATGTGTAGTTTTTGTGTTTACATCTGCTAAGATATTCACATTTCAATGACTTTTTATCATGACCAGGAATGTGGAGGCAGATCAACAGAATATTCTCTATAAAAGCAAACTGCAAGGCCTTAGAAATGTTTTCAATATTGAGAGTTGAAAT
Organism: Fukomys damarensis; assembly: GCF_012274545.1. NCBI lineage: Eukaryota > Metazoa > Chordata > Mammalia > Rodentia > Bathyergidae > Fukomys > Fukomys damarensis. The sequence goes on along the minus strand of NW_022900947.1, from coordinate 19,056,948 downwards.
AGCTGCTTAAAAACTAAGCAAGAATATTTGATATAAATTCAATTAATTGGAGCCAAATCTAAGAGATTTAATTTTGCTTTGCTTATATTGTTTCATTCTATGATAGCCTTAGAAAAGACTGCTGTGATTATATGTGCAATTCTGGGTCACCCAGCTTAGAATATTTTCCCAAATGTGGAAAAGGATTAAGCATGACATAAAACTCAAGGAACATGCCAGGAACCTCCATTTCAAATGTCCCTGTAACAACACCGGCTGTCACTGAATACCCCTAAGATGGTCCAGTGCTGTAAATATGTCAGATATAATCCTTTACCGAATATCCAAGTTCAGGGTTATTCTCAATCTCTGGAGAAAACTCTGGAGAAAACGCTGAGGTTCATACCTAGCAGAGCCAAGTCAGGAAGCAAACTCAGCCTAGTTTCTAAGCCCAGTTTCTCTGATGGGCCTATCTGAATCACTCACTCTCGGGTTTAGAGTGGAGAAACATTTAAATAGGAATTCACACTCAGCTTTCAAAACTGACGCTCCCAGCTCCAAAGCCCTCTGGCTACACTGTTGGCGTTTTCTCCTCCTGAGGACCACGCTCTGGAAATTCCGCATTGACCTGGTGTCACACGGCTTGAGGGCTGTGCTGAACGCTTTGCTTCGATAACAGGGACTAAACCTCCATCCTGGGCTAAACATCCATTCTTCAAAAACTATGGCTTCAAAATGTATGAATGCAGTAAAACTTGTTATAAACGTCTTATGCTCTTAGATTTTAAATATAATGATGGAACCCAGCAGCAAATTTAAAAGTTGATTCAAACACAAGGCTGCTCTGTAGTTCCCATTGCTATAGTCTCTCTGAGCCTCAGTAGACGCCCTGGTGTGAGGATGCTACTGACATTTCTGTTGCTGATTTTTCTAGTTGGCTTTTCCGATCTAGCTCTGCTACCACTTTTCTCCATTCTGTCTCCTTAAAAACCTAAGTTCCCCAGATATTCTGTTGAAAATGTTGAGCACAATGTTGAGCAGAGCATGCTGGATGCAAAAAAGAAAGGGGGAGGGGGACTATACTGCATTCATTATTTTATTTATACAAGGATTTTAAGCAGCTAAAATCAGTCTGTGTTGTTTTGTGATTACTCTTGTGGGTGGGTAGTGGCTTATGGAGTGATAATTTATTGAGGTATATGATTTGTGTGCTTTCACTGTATGCATGTATAATTCAGCAGAATTCTTAAAAAATGATGACTTAAAAAAAATCATCTGTTTTGATATTAAATGATGTCCCTTTTTCTTTGGCTTTTGAGATGCTGTTGTTCTCTCTCCCTGTCTAGTCCTTTAATAAATATTCATTCAGCACCAACTGTATACAGCATGATCTCACTGGACAAGGTACAGGACTCAACTACTACAGGAAGACAACAGGTTGTATTTTGCAAATTTAAGAAACTCTGCCTAGAAGTTCCTTGTCAAGACTTTCCATTAATCCTCCTAACTATTCCCTATCAAAGCTTCGCTTTCCATCTCTGGATTCTGTCTACAGCTATTTTGACACAGTGGTTATCTCCCAGCTGGTATTTCTGGCTTCTGACCAAGAAAATCCTGCTTGAGGCTCTCCAGGCACTGGTTCTCCCCAGCTGTTCCTCATCCTTGAACACTTCTTCTGCCATTTTGGATGCATCAGATTCTTCTGGCTCCACTCTCCCATCACTTTCTTGAAGAATGTAAGGAATGAAAAGTTCTTTTAAATCTCTATTTCTAGCCTATGGACACTCAGCAATTCTGCTCTCAGAGTGTTACTCACTATTATATGTCCTAAATATTATTATTACATCCCAAAGGGATGTAGTCTACCTTCCTGTTTTGTATTAAAATTTATGTTGCCTACAAAATTTTCAAAAGCAAACATTCCCGATTTTAATAATGGGTAAACAAATATAAATACTGTAATTCAGAATTAGGTGAGTGGTTCTAACTGTGTAATAAGACAAGAAAAATAAGTGAGAAATTTTAAACTCTGAAGAAGAAAAGGTGAAGTTATTAATATCTGAATAGAATTGTATGCCTCGAATTCCTAATGAATGTATTTAAAAAAATACTAGAACCAATGAAAGAGCTGGCAGAGTGACTGGACATAAGATTCTTGAAATAATCAACAGTTCATTTTACATTAATAGTGGTTACACCAAGAGACCACAAAACAAATGCTTTTAAAATAGTATGAAGAAATTTAATAAGAAAAGTTTAGAATCCATCTGAAGAAATTTTATTACAGGAAATAAAGCATGTCTCGAGTAGATGGAACAACAAATCAAAATCCCAGATTGGAAAAATACCATGAAAAGAAAACCTTTTCCAAGTTAGTATACAGATATTATTGAACAAGTCAGAATCCCACTAAAGACCTAGTAATGAAAAGGATCTGAAAAAAAAAAAATCCAAAAAGCATCAGGAGAATGTTGAACAAGAATAATAAAAGGACAACCTCTGAAAGAAGAAAAAGACACTGTTGGTGGACACGGAGAATGGTGTGGCCCTTTGGAAAGAGGGATAGCAGTGTCTTACAGTTAAACATGGTCACTACCAGGCCTAAGAATTCCACTCCTCCGTGTTTACCCAGGAGCACTGAAAATACACGTTTGCATAAAACTCGTACTGGAAAATGGACAGCAGCCAGTTTACAGCTTTCTTGTGATAGCCAAAAAGTGGATAAAAAGCACCTATCTCTGAGCTGAGGAATGGATGAACAAACTTTCATTACTGTGGGGCGCATACTTGTACATTCATCTGTTTGCTAGATTTTATTTTAACCCCCTGGAGAAACTGATTTATATTTGCTCCTCTTTGCACTCATTTGTGGATGTGCACAGAGTGGTGAGAAATGTGTGTCCTCTGATGAGCGAGCAGGTGTACAGCTGAGCCCACACTCTGCCCTCTTGTTTCAGTGCTTTCACTGCGAATAAACACTGTCACCATCTATTCAGTGCCACCTTGGGTTTGGGGTTTGGTTTTGGCTTTGCTTTTGTTGTTGATTTTGCTGGGTAACATAGTGTGCAGTGTAATGCTGATGTTTTATCTAGTCTCCCTGATCAAGAGGAGGAGACAGCACATTCTGTATGGAGAAAATAGATGGGTCAGGAAAGACACAGACATGATTTACGGTGCCATTGGTCATCAGTTCAATGTTAATGAATGAATGATGACATTAAGGGAGATGTCTTCAAGTAGAAATACCAAACATGTACTGACTGGCTGATGGAAATGACTGGAAGTTACAAGAACCTAACTGTATTTTCCCAGGAGAAACAGATTAGTATTTGCTAATTTAATATCGGTGGTGACTTTGTAGAACATAACTACCACACATTATGAGAGGCAGCTGCTTACCACACAGTGGAATATTAGTTGGCCATAAAAGGAGTGGAGTACTGAAATGTGCATGACCCTTAGAATATTATGCTAAGAGGAAAGAGCCAGGCCAAAAAAAGCCACATATCATATGGTTCTATTTGAGTGAAATATTCAAAATAGACAAGTCCACAGCAATGGAAGGAACTGCACTAGGGATTTGCAGAGGGAGCAGGGGCAATGAGAAGTGATTGCTAATGGATAGTTTTTCGTTTCTTCTTTAGGGTAATAAGAACATTTTGGAACTAGAGAGTGATTGTTGTACAACCTGGAGAATATAATAAAAAAACCCCACTGAATTGTATACTTTAAAAGGGAGACTGTTAGAGTATGTGAAAATAGGTACAATGTACTTATTTAGGATTTTGGGTTGTTTGTCTGTTTTGAGACAGGGTCTCTCTATGTAGGTCAGGCTGGTCTTGAATTCACTATGTAGCCCAGGCTACAGAGGCTGGTCTTGAACTAACAGTGATCCTCCTGCCTCAGCCTCCCAAGTGCTAGGTTTACAGGTGTGCACCACCATTCCTGGCTTTAAATGCTATTTAATATTAATAAAATTGTACATTAAAATATTTATTTTAAAATACTGGAAATTAAATTTGATGTTTTAAATACTACTTAGAAAAAATAATTATAGTTTATTCAGTCATTTAAAACAATAAATATTAACCGGCTACATGCAAATACTTTAATGAAAAATAAGTTTTTAAATTAAAAATACTGTGATGATTGGCATTGTTTGACATTTTAAAAAATCTCTCACTCTCTCTCTCTCTCTCTCTCTCTCTCTCTCTCTCTCCCCCTCTCCCTCTGTCTCTCTCCTCTCTCTCTCTTTCTTTTGCACTATTGGAGACTAAAACCAGGGCCCTCACACCATTGTGTATCCCCAGCTCCTCCCTTTTTAACGCAGGGTTTTGCTAATTTTCCTGGGGAGATTTCTGTGCTATGTAACTTGACCAGACACATCTGGATCCTTGTACCTCTTCCCATGTTCAATCTGTTGCTATCTATCACTTGGGTTGGATATTATGAAGAAAACATTGCCTTTCACGGATGCATTATTAGAAAGGGATGGAGTAATTTACTAGCATTTAAAATACCTTTCAATAATCTTAGTAAGCTAAAATGTGATGAGTTACAGTTTGTAAAGGTTAATTATAATGTGGAATCTAAAACTATAATGATGACCATTCATATGATACATTGAAATCCACTGGTTTCCCTTGCACTGGACTGGGTGTTCTACTCACGTGTGATTTCGTTGCACCATACTTTGTTATTTAGATAATATTGGTGTTACAGTTTACATCTAGATGTCCCCCCGAAAGCCTCATGTGCTCCCAGGTGGGGCTTTGGGGACATGACTGGATCATGGGGTGTGACACTAATCAGTGGATTAAGTCCACCAATGAGTTTACAGCTCACTGAGAGGTGGATGTTTGGAAGATGTGGTCACGGGGGGAGTGGCTGGAAACGTCCATCCCCTGCCCTCATCCCTCTCAGCCTCCTGCCTGCCCTGCCATGAGTTGTTTCTCTTCTGCCATGTCATCCCGTTGTATAGCCAGCCAACTACTCCCTGAAACCTCTGCAAATTATGAGCCCAAATGAACCTTTCCTCTGCTACCTTGTGGGTGTTAACTATTGCGTCTCAGCAACAAGAAAGTAAGCAAGACAATGGGTTTAGTAAGTTATGCTGATTGCCCAAATGTTGGTGCATTTCAATTCAACTCAAAGTCAATGAGCCAAAGCACAAAACAGTAATAATACACCAACTTGTTACTATCCTAGTCATCTCACTAGATATTCAGTCTTAAACACATAGGTCCTCTGAAACTCACCATCTCAGCATTCCACCAATTCTGCTTTTCTCCTGAAAGCCCAAACTCTATCAGTGTCACAAAATATAGTCAGTTGTTTGTGTTAAGGCAACAGAGTAACTTCACCCATTTTTAAGAAAATCTTTGCTAAACACCTAAGTGCAAAAAGGAGTAGTTTGAAAGTGGATGTACGCCGTGGTTTGGGTGAGGTTCCTGTGCCAGAACCTTGGTCCTCAGGGTAGAAGTGTTGAGGAGGACCTTGTAATAGGAGGGGCTGAGGTGTCCAGGTCCTGGGCACTGCCTTCAGAAGGAATTAGTTCCGGTCTCACAGGGTGGATTAGTTCCTGAGAGAGACGGTGAGCCTGGCTTCTCCCTGGTCTTTTGTTTTCTGTCTAAGACAATATGGTCTTTTATTAAAAATTGGTGGGATCAGTTTACAATTCAAACAATTACAACAATTCTGGGAGTGGTGGCACACACCTGTAATTCTAGCACTTGGGAGACTGAGGCAAGAGGATCACCACAAGTTCAAGGTCAGCCTGGGCTTCACAGTGAGTTCAAGACCAGCCTAGACTATATTACAAGACACTGCCTCAAAAAACCCAAACCATCTTCTGTGCTGGAACATATATTCATGAGGACAGATGGCAGGAATTTACCAATTTGGTTTACTGCTATATCCCAGAGACATGAAAAGAGGAATGGAAGAAAAAGGAGGACCTGAATAATTACGTGCTGAGTAAATGTGTGAACGAATAAACCCCAGGAAGGACCCACTTTTGTGTTCTCTTTGGTTAGATTACAAGTCTTGTGGTATTGAGCACTACAAAAGCTTTTCTGCTGGCAACAGGAGTTAGAAATGCCTCGGTATCACTTCCCTTTCTTTTTGAAAGTAGATGGAAGAATTTATCATATCATCAAGAGTAGAGGTCAGAAGTTCTGGGTCTGTAGCCTGGCGTGGTTGCACACATATAACCCCAGCACACAGGAGGCTGAGGTAAGAGGCTTGCCACAAGCTTGAGGACAGCCTGGGCTACACAACGAGACCCTGTCTTAAAAAACCATGATGATAGCAATTATAATAAAGTTTGGACTCTGAATTATCTTTCCTTATGTATAGATAAAATTAAACTACTTCTCTGCCTCTGTGATTTTGCCTGGAATTTTCTCTCACCAGTATAACAAAATACCTGACATCTAACTCATACATAACAAGGTTTATCTGGGCTCAGAGTTTCAGAAATCGAAATGGTCATTTGCCTTTCACCTTCTGGAGACATCCACAAACTCTCTTCCTGGGACAGAGCCATCTCAACCCACACCTCCTTTATCCATTTCTTCTGTCCCCTCAAAGACTCCTGGGGCCATGCATCAGGCTAGATCCAGAGGTGGCTGGATCTAGAGTGTGTGAGGCTGGAATTGATTCATGGTGTAGTGCTAGGCTCAAGGATTAAGGGTGTGAGTACTACCTGCCCAAAGTAGTCTGCATATGATAAAAGGAGCAGAAAGACACCGCTAAGGTCCCTTGTTGATTTGCTGTCTTCCACCACCATGAACTGTTGCCCTTTCGGGCCAGCTGATTATAGACTGGAATCTCTACAAACTGTGAGCTTAATAAACCTTTCATCCTTTAACTTTGGATGTTGAGTATTTTGACTCAGCCAGAGAGAGAAAAGTAACTAACACATTGGGCTTCATTTATTTTTCAAGATAGAATCTGGTGATGTAGTCCAGGCTGAGTTGGAATTCACAATTCTCCTGCCTCAGCCTCCTGAGTTCAAAGATTACAGGCATGTGCCACTACACATGCTTCCAACATGCTCTCTCCTACTTCAGCGTGGCTGTAGCTGGGTTATTTCCCCCCACTAAACTCTAACACTGCACCTGACCCTTTACAGATGTTCAGTAAAGTCCAGATGAGTTTCTTCTGTCTGTCTGTCTGTCTCAGATCCACCTATACTATGTGAGAAGAGAAAGAAAAGTCATTTGGAGAATGAAGTATTTGGAAAGACCTATGACCCAGAGAACATACCATATTCCAAAGACCAGCAAAAAGTAAAACCAGTAGAAACCAACAAGTCGTCAGATGAAAAACAGTAAAATTTGCATTTCAGAAAAACAAAAAATGCTTTATCATTTTTTCTTTTTTGCAGGTCTCACTCAATGTTTAAGGCTAAAGATTATTTGTAATTTATCTGAAATTCAAATCTAATTGGGCATCCTTCAAAAAAATTTTTTGTCCTGTATTTTTATTTGCAAAGTCTGATGACCCTCAACAAGGAAGGACCAAGTTCTGCTCATCTGTGTGAGTCCTGAGTATTCAGTTATTTAAAATTCTGCTGAAAGGATTTTATTTTCTTTACAATAACATCCTTTACAAGAAAAATACTGCACAGTGGTAAACTACATTTTACATCTGGTAAAAAAAAAAAATCTTTTGGCTTTGAATGCAACCAAGATGGAAATAGAGAATGAAATATTGTAACGCGGTCACTAAAACAATTAAGGAGACTTTCTCCTTTCCCAATAAACAAAGTTTCCCTGTAATCAGGTTTCCTCCCCTCCCTCTCTGCTCTTCTCTCTGTCTCTGTCTCTCTGGAATTGGGCCCTGCCCTGCTTGGCTGGCATTTGTTTTTAGCGTAGAATCGGTCACTATGGGCAAAGCGTCCAAGTCTTCCCTTGATTACGTTGTGTCTAAAGTGTTAACCTGTCAGCAGTCAGAATGCAGATTTCTTCGATGAGACTCTGTGCGCCTGACAATGTAACTATTTATTTGCAAAGTTACTGCATTGACATTTGTGCTGCTCAATGCAAAGTGTTGCCAAGCTGTTCTTTATGTCCCTGTTTCTCTTCAGTAACCAAGAAAAGCAAAACAAAGTACAAATAGCTGCTTATTCAGAAAAAAAATTCAGATTGTTCCTTAAACCTGCTCCAGGCAGCGGATACAGACTTTTGAGTGATTTGGAAAATATGAAGAGCACTTGGCTGTGATACAAAACCCAGGCTGATCTGTGGTGATGGCAAAAACAGAAATAGGAGCTCCACAATAAATATAAATTTCTGTGTGACTGATCGTGGCTCTACTGGCTTCCAGAGGGTGGGGTCTCAGAGTCTGTTACCCATGCAGTGTTTTCTTGGGGGGCTGGGGGTGACAGGGCTTTGCTTCAAGGGCTGCCTTTCATTGTTGGATGATTGATTGAAAAAGACAAATGGGGCCGCCCCATCCCCGCCAAGTGTTTTCCTCTGTCTGGCTCTCCCTGGGTGCCTGGAGTGTGGAAGCTCTGTGACTTCACCTGCTGCTTTGTTCTGGGGTCTTGGAGACGCTGTCATTCACTCCTCCAAGCCGTTGTCCCAGCTGTCCTGGGTGTGTGAACCCTGCTACCCCCATCTGCCCAGCCACCTGCCTCCCCATCTTCAGATACCTTCCTGCGACCCCACTACTCCTGGAGGCTCTCAGCAATCAGGGCCACTCAGCTGCTGCCACGATCCTCTCCCTTGAGTTTTAAAAATGATGGTACCTCCTTTTCTCTTGATTGTTAGTAGGTGGCCACAGAGGGGAGGAGCGTCCTCCTGAGTCAGGCTGGGGCTCCTTCATTGACTCTGTCACTTGAGAGCTCCAGGACCTTCGGCCACAGCAGTCAAAATGAGACCCTGGACTGCCACGGTCTCGGGGGCTGCCAAGTGTGTGCTTGACACTCGACTTGCTCCATTTTACTTTATCCCCATGTGGAAGCTTGTTTTGCAGATGAGAAAGCTGAGGCTCAGTGGTAAAGGAACTTGGTCAAGGTCAAAGAGCTCCCTCATGAGGGAGGTAAGATTGAAACCCAAAGGACCAAGCAGTGAGTCCAAACTCTACTCTTAAATAATACGGACTAGGTGTCTTTATTATTTCCTACCCTCAAAGCTCAGTGAAGTGTACTGTCCACATGGCACTGAAAGAAGACCGAGGAGGGCCGGGAAGTTGAAGCCATTTATCCAAGACTGTGCCTCCAGGAAGTAGGCAGGGCTGGAATCTGCCCCCAAAGCCCTAGTTGTTCATCTGCCTCTTCCTTATGGGAGGCTGATCCCACAGTGGGGGCTAGGGAGAGACTGTGTTATGCTTCAAGAGTCTGTAATCCAACTAAACAAATTTATTTTCTTGTAATTTCATTATTGACTCATAGGACATCCTAGAGTCTGTAACGCCATGCAAAATATGCACTGGGAGTCTTCAAGAAAGGATTTACTAGGCAGCCTTTTCCAATTTATCTGACTATAAAGTTCCTTTCCTTTGGAGATCCACCAATTAACACCTTTGTGCAGAGGCATCTCCCAGACTACAAATTTGGGAGGCTTTGCTGTCTGCCGCTAGAAGGTAGCCCATGCAGATAAGGCTGGAAGTAGCAGGGGATTTGCTGCTGCTGCTGCTATTTAGGTGACCCAGGGTAGTGACAAGGCTTTCCGGGAGCTTCCTGAGCTGGGGGGCTGTTGGGTCTACCAGTGCCAACCAGCTGCTGTGCCCAGGCACCGGTACCCACTTGTCATTAGCGCCAACCGTTCATCGAATTGGACTTTGCTGTTGCTACTGCTTTGGCTGAGCTCTGGCTCTCTGGCTTCTTCCTGATGTGTTCTAAAGTGAAGTGGAGCATTTCACAAGGTAGTCTGTTGTTCGAGCCCCAGTAAGGGTTTAGAGTTAGCTCCAACCTTAGCATAGCAAGCGCTTAGCACCTGAGAACCTCAGTAATATTAACTACCTTTTAGCTGGTGTTTGTTATCTACCACGCTTAACGTGAGTCATTTCGACCACTCCTTTGCAGAGTGGTAGATGCTGTTGCAGAAGTCTGCGAGAGGGCCCTTGGTGGTCTCCTCCAGTGCTGAATTGGGGCTGCCTCTATGAGCAGCAGAATACCACAGAGGGGGCGGGTGTGATTTCCCAAGGTAGTGTAACATCGTTCCCTCTTGGTTTCTTCAATTCCTTGCTCTGGGGGAAGCCGGCTGCTATTTTGCAAAGACCCCTGAGCAGCACCGTGGGAAGAAACCAATTAGGTAGCTGTGTGAGCGAGCCACCCTGCAAGTGGCTCCCCCAGCCACAATCCATTCTTTAGATGTGTGCAGACCCTGGCTGACCTCTGACTACAACCTCCAGAGAGACCCCGATAGGATCTTCCAACTTGAGCTACACCCAAATTCCCTACCCGTGGGGATGGCTATTATTTTTAAGCAACTAAGTTTTGGAGTGATTTATAATAAGCAGGAAATAATTTACTCATGCACTGCTACTATCCCCCATTTTTCAGAGAAGGAAGTGGAAACTAAGAGAGGCTGACTTTCTCCAGGTCACAGGGCTCATCGCTCAAGGTCACAGCCAGAGTCCATGTGGCTAAGAAGGGATGCTGCAAGAGGCTCTTCTCATCATGTCCCAAAGTATTACCTCTGAAGTCTGCAGTAGTTTCCAGAACTCTGCTTCTGGGCTTATTTCTTCAGTGTGGTTATGTGATAATCCAAAAAGTCTTGGAGCCCGTCCACACTTTACCTCTCATGAACTTCAGCTCCTTAGAGAGTAATATCATGTACCTGGTTATGGATGAAATGATTTCATATATTGAAAGTGCAGGCAGATTCTAGGCACTGGATATTTGGAAGCTCCCTTCTCTTCCAATTCCTCCTTCAGCCCAGGCCTCACTTCGGTGGTGAGGAAAACAGAAGGTTATCCCAGCCAACAATCTGTCATTGCCACCCTGAAGGGAATTAGCTCATCAGAATCCAGTCTTAACTGGCAGCAGGCTGAGCAGGCAGGCTCTCTGCTTGGAGAGCGCTGGACAGGAAGACATCGTTTCTGAGTGTGGGTTACTTTGGGAGTAGACAGGTCTGGCTGGGTGCCTGAGAGGGCTTCAAGAATAGTTTGGGGGCATCTTGAGAACCCAGAAATGGCAGAAATGGGGCCCCAAGAGGCCATGTGATTCACAGATTTGCCTAAGCTTGGCTATACCAAACCACATCAACATATATGTCCGTTGTGCCAAGCATCAGAAACAATATCTGCTGTTTCAGGTCCAGCCTGGAAGAAACAGAACACAGTGATTCTCTTGAAGTTTAAACAATTATTTGAATTAATTGGTGACAAAAGTCTTTGGCTCCAGGTACTCATACCTTCAGAGATCCACAAAGTCAACTGTCTTGCTTTAGTTGCATATCTAAATAGAGGTAGAAAGCAATGTAAGATCCAAAACCTATGTTGTAATCACTGTTTGATTGAGCCAATTTGCTTTGGCTTGAAAAGCACACTTTCCACTTCTTTCAAGAAACTTTTCCTCATTAATATTGCCAAAGGTTACCTATTGTAGATTTTTCAGCACTAATATTTAGTCTGACATGCACTGTGAAACACTTTATTGAGCAAGTTTTTTTTTTCCTCCCAGCATTTACTACATGCCGAGTACTTGTCTCCCCCACTGGAATTTGACAATGGACACTACAGGGTGATCCTCTCCTAAGATGGTTTTATTCAGAGGTTGGTGGTATTGTGAGATAGAGCGCAAATAAAATTGTATAATAAGCTAAAAGGCAACAAGGAACAGGGGTAGAGATGGGGTTTGTGGGTGGAAAGGTGCTATTTCTGTAGGATGGTCAGGGAAGCTGTTACTGAAAAGGTTAACACTTGAGGAAGGGCCAAAAGGTTGTGGGGGAATGAGCCCCAGAGCTGGCTGGTTGGACAGCACCCCACTAACTGGGAATTATTCTCTGGTTCTTTCATGCCTGCAATTTTATTCCTCTTCTGTCCTGCACTGAACTGTCAAGGGTGTGCATTTCATCTTCTGCTCTCTTTGAGTGTAATATAAATGCCTTCTGCAGAATGTTATTTGTACCACAGACTTTTAATAAATGCTTGTTGAATATTCTGGTTAAAGTCATTTTCTCACTATTGCCCTTTTTAGGCAAGAAAAGAAGGGAAAAGTACAGTAGTTCAGTTCTCAGTCCAATAGTCTAAATTACTTAGAATATAAAACCAACATTTAGTTGTATTATCCAACATTCTGGGTTAATATTCTTTGCTTTCCATAAACATTACATCTAAAAATATTTGCAAAAAGCCTTGGCTTTTCTGAAATTCAAAACAGGAAGCCCCTATAGTCTCTCAGCTATGTTTATCACCCCCAGACCCCATACTGGAATCACCATTACTATTTTGCAACTATGATGGTTTTGTTCAGTGAGCTCTGACATTTTTGAAAATGGTTTCCTGCCTAACCTAGAGACATCCTGTTATTCTTAATAATATTCTACGCCACCTAAATATTAAGGTGTCTTGAATTCCTAGGGAAAGAACAATTCACAGCCCGTGACTTGCTCTTTTTTGATTTTTGCAAAACGGGATGCTTCACAGATTTGCTTTCTAATTTCCTTTTAAAGGAGATTCTTCATTTTGCTATCAATGAGGTCTTGCCCTTGTTGGATTTCAGGGCTTTCCTTCAGGGCAGAGAACTTGCACTTTTTAAATTTACTCTTATTTTTGTTTTGAAGACACAGATGGCGACCGAGAAAAGGATAACAATGCTGTAGAGCCTAAAGATCTCAGTGGAAGTGATGCTGGGAGAAACAGCACAGAGCAGCGAGGTCAGAAGACAGCGTCAGCAGCTGCCCGTGGGTCTCACACAACACGGATGGAGCGGAGCAAAGGCGACGTCGTAAGGAAGCTGAGAACACTGGGGTGTCATTCTCTGTGTGATGACTGGCCTCAGCACAGAAAGGGAAAGGAAAACTTGTTTTTAGAGACTGGTCAAATGGTAGGCAAAAGGAGAATCAAGGGTGAAACAGAGGAACCTGCTGCTTTGACACCTGTGGGCGGTGTGATACCTCGAAGAGTAGCTGTTACAATGGCTTGGATATAATCATTCGTGATTTGTTTCAGTCTTGTCCTTTGTACCCCCATATCGTCTCTCATCAACAGTTCTGAGATGCAGTCATGAATGCTGAATTTCCCATCCTGGGGAAAGGGGTTGAACCATTAACTAACCCTCCAGTCATGGTGGGGCACATCTGTAATTGCAGCTACTTGGGAGGCTGAGGCTGGAGGCAGAGGCTGGGCAACTTAGCCAGATCCTGGCTCAAAGGAAAAAGAAGGATGAAGAAGTGCGGGGAGAAGGAGGGAAAAAATGGAGAACAAGGGGAGCATATTGCTCAGCGCAAGGCCCTGTGTTCAATTCCCTGTACTTTTTTTCAAGTTTCAGATAGCAGGGATCTTCATCCTGAATCATTGTTTCGGTGTCAGCTACAGAGAAAGAGACACCCTGTTCTCTCCACAGTGGGTACAGTGCTAGTTGAGGGTCTGGGGAAGGAAGCAGCTGCCCTCTGTGTGCAAGACCCTGCTTGGATTATTTACCCTCCTGAATTTTACTTCCTTTAACTGTAATTCGAAGACAATAACAAAACTCAAATGATGTTGAGGAACACAAGTAACAATAGCCAAGTCACGCCAGATTCTGGGCCTTCTGCTCAGGCCCAGAATGAATGACTTTGCTTAATCCCTGCAAAGTCTTATGATGTCCGTATTGTGCTATACAAATGCTATGCAGAACTAGACACAGAAACTCAAGATTCATGCCATTTGCTCACAGCCACACAATGGTGGGAGTGGCACCACAGAGCACATACTCACTGCTCTAAAGATTTCTCCCAGGATGGTGGGCAGTGCTTAGTAAATGCTCATTCAAGGGTGATTGCGGTTGGCAGTGTTGTTATAGGGAAGAGAGAACATTTCTTACACTGAAGCAGATTTTGTCACAAATTGCTGACTAGAGATTCTTGGGAGGAAAATGAGGATTCATTAGATAGAAACTTTAAAAATAATTACTGCTCATGGTGGCACACACCGGTAATCCCAACACTCTGGGAGGCTGAGGCAGGAGGGTTGTAAGTTTGAGTCCAGCTTGGACAACTTAGTGAGACTGTCTCAAAAATAAAAAGTAACGAAAGGACAGGGAATGTAGCTCAGTGGAAAATAATCAACCAATCAGCTCATGAACCTCTGATCTTTCTCCTATGGTTCTGTGGTGCTTCTGGGTATAAGATACAGTTAAAACATCAAACTCGCTCCTCAATCAATGAGCTGGCTTTGTAAACAGGTCACATCAGTGAAATGGCTGTTTCTTCTACCTACGTACTTATATGTTCAGAATCCATCACTTGGGCTGATGTTTGTGAAGCCAACTGAAGAGTTCCCCACCCGATGCTGTCAGAGAGCCAGAGGGAGGGGCCTCTTCCACCACCATCCCTGGGCCAGGTGACAAAAGTGACAGTCAAGGGAAGCACTTTCCTCAAGACAGCAAAGCATATCAGCGGAGAGATTTCCCCACACTTGTACAAGGTGCCAGAGTCCAAAAGACAAGCTTTTCATTTTTTAAAGCTATGAATGTTTTTTTGTGGGCCATTTTGATACTCACATAAATGTGTAGAAAGTTAATGACCATTTGAAGGACAAGATAGAAGAGAAATTATCTTTACTTATTTGTAAGGGATAGAAATATGCCATTTGTTGCACCCAAACTCAAAAGCATTTTTTTTTTTTTTGTACCTGGGATTGATTCCAGACCTTGTGCTTGTGAGGCAGACGTGTGCCACTGACCTAAATCCCCGGCCCTAAAAGCATTGAATGAAACAGAGATATTCACAGAATGGGTTGACTTTGTGTGGGCAGTGGAGCCTGTTGGTTAGAACAGGGCTTGTGTGGATGAGTCCTGTTTAAACCCTGGCTCTGCAGTACATTTCCTTTACCTCTGTAAACATGTTTCCCCCCTCCCAACACCTGTTTCCTTATCTTCAAAATGGAAATGAAGACAATACCTAGCTCAGGGTTTTGTCAGTATTTGTAAAGCGTTTACATTAGATCATAGGGTCTGATGAATACTGCCTAAGTGTCAAGCATTGTTGCTATTGCTGTTATTATTGCTGGTACATTTGTATGCACATATATTAAAAGCACAAATGGACCAAATTATGATACCTAGTAATGTCAGAAAGCCAGTTAATCTGGGATTCCAGATTGTGGCTACCGTGAATAGTGCTGTTACGAATATGTGCACTGTTATCTTTTCATCCATTCACTATGAGGTGGCACAGCACAGCTCTCAAACACGTGGTCCCCACAGTCAGACTCTGGGCTCTAAACCGGATGCTAGCTTTCCATTTATCATGTCATTTTGTTTGGCTATCACCCTACTGTTATTCTTCTATAATAACACCCATCTGTTATTGGCACTGTTATTTCCCCACCCATTCCTGAGAAGACACTGAAGCTCAGGGGACACACAGCTAGTAAGAGGCAGAAGTTGGATTTGAATCCAGGTCTATGTGTACCTAAGCCTTATCACCTGAGTCTACCTCCCAGTGAACGGAGTAAGAATGGTCAGTTTCCCATTGCTGGAACTAAGTATCTGAAATCTGAAGCTTAAAGAAAGGTTAACAGTTTCAGAGGGTTCAGCCCATGGTCAGCTGGCTCCTAAGCAGAAACATCACGGCAGAAGGCATAGCGGGGGGAAAATTGCTCCACTCATAACATCAGGGAAGCAGAGAACGGGGAGAGTCTGAGAGAAAGGGCCTAGGGATCAGATATAGACCCTAAGGTCATTCCTCTGTGACTCACTTCCTTCATCTAGGCCCCACCTCCTAATAGCTCATTCAACTGTGAGCTCATCAATGGGTTAACCCACTGAAAAGGTTGGTGCCCTTGCAATCCAGGAATCTCTCCTGAATTCTCTTCATCCAGTCAGGGTGACAATCAAGTTTAACCCACACAGAGTTAAAGGGGTAAGTACTTCTGGATAGGAGAAATCAGAAATAGGTGCAATTTCTTTAATTAGTCAAGCCCAGGGTATTTAAGTCCCCAAAGGAAGGAAGAAGACATTCACAAGAAAGCCATCTGTGGAAATTAGGTCCCACTCCTGGCCCTGTAGGTCAAAGCACAATGATCCACTCAAGCTCCATCCCTAAGTGGAGGCTCTTCCCCATATTACATCCCACTGTATTAAATAATTTCTATCCAAAAGGGAAGACAAGAGAGGCACGGGGGTTTATTATATTTCTTTTGGGCTCTCTGCCTACTTCTCCACCCTGCTGCCTAACTTGTTTGACTTTCTCCTGAGGGATCCCATGGGCATATGCTGATTTGCTTGGCTGCAGTCATGGGTACTTTTTAGAAAAACAAAGCCAAGGAGAACTCTAAGGCTCCAATGACTTGCACCATTGGCTAATAGTTGTTTTATTAAGTGCTGATTCCCCCTGTGGAGCTGAGTTAATGGAGGTGGGGGGAAAAAAATCAAGCCCAAACAAGGAACCATTCAGATGTGTTTTCAAAATATAAAGGTAGCTGGGAGTTTCTGTACCAAGCTCTGCAGGTCTGTGTTCTGTATGAATGAAAGGGCAGGGGTGTGTTACATCCATGCAGCCAGACTTTTCATGGAGACCCAGAAAGAAGGGAAGCACCAATTGCTCATGACTTCCACTCCTAGCGAGCCCCAGATTATTCCCTAGGGGACACACAGTCTCTCTCTCTCTCTCTCTCTCTCTCTCTCTCTCTCTCTCTCTCTCTCTCTC
>NW_022900947.1:19033836-19039825 GCF_012274545.1 Fukomys damarensis | reverse complement strand
CTCTCTCTCTCTCTCTCACCCTGTCGAATTTCATTCGAAAATTTGAGTTTTACCTAAAACGTTATTGATTACTACCATATTGAGTTCTGGGGGGTTGTTTTGCTTCTCTTGCTTTCCAAAAAAGAAGGATGACAGAGACTTGAAAACATGACGCACATCAGAAAATATAGGCTCGAAATGAGAACCTTGTGAAATGTGGAACAGAATATGAATTGGAAGGGGAAGCGAGAGTGGTGTGAATCATGGACATCGGGTCAAAACAATGCCATTAATAGCTAATATTTGTGGCCATAAAATCTTGATGTGTGGCTCCCTAAAATTCTCATGCTGGACAGACGCCTTGGGTGTCTACATGCGTGTGCCTCTGTACAATTGTGCACAAGGTTTGGGTGCATATTTTAAATCTTTTTCCCCCCCTGGTACCGGAGATCGAACTTGGGACCTTGCGCTTGTGAGGCAGGCACCAGAGCCACTGAGCTAAATCCCTGGCCCCCTTGAGTGTTTATTGTAAAAGAAATACCCCAAACAAAGAGGCAGTCTGCAAAGCTGAAATTGGGCAAAAAGGCAAAACAAGAAGTGATGGATAAAGTAGCCAAACTGGGAATCTGCTGCTGACACTGCAACCAGATTGTCTCAGAAGCAGAGAAACTGGCATAAATAAACGCTGCGACAGATTCGCTTTCACAAATGTACCTGCAAGACGACGAATGCCCAGTCCCTTCCTTCCAGGTGGAAGAAAGCACAATGACTACAGTGAGTGGGGGGCAACACTGAGACAATACATTCCAGCAATATGTGGAAGCCCTGAGCTGCCCCCAAAAGCCTTGGCCCAGTGGCCTGCTCATCCCCGCGGGACTGACACTGGAGAGAGACCCACAGAAGAGGACAGGAAACAAGGGTAGCCCAGGCAGCATGGGAACAGGGACATCAAAGAGCGCTCTCTGAGGCCATTTGGGAATGGCGGAAGGAGGAGGATGAGGCCGGCAGGAGATCGGAGCAAATGTGCAGGCTTCTGACACGTGTGGGCAGCACTAAGATGTGCTGCAAGCGAAGTCATAGCCGGTGAATTTCCACATTCCATGCTGGAGATTTGGGGAGGCGTTCTGTGTGTGATGTGGTATATGCACATGGGCCTGCTGCTCGGACACTGTGATGCAGCCGCAAGCCAAATGAAAAAGAATAAGTGAACGTGTGCAGACCGCAAAGCTCGACTCTACTCAGGGTGGCCATGGTACTAACTCAGCCTCGCTTAGATCTCCCTGGAGTCTCGTCTTGGACCCTCTCCATGGAGTAGAGGAACTTTAATAACGAGCACTATGATGTTACCATTATTGTCCCTTGCTGTGTGCTAAGCTCTTTGCATTTTCCTATTGATTCTCTCAACTCTCCTATGAAGTAGCCATTGTTGTGATCCATCTGTCATACGCAGATGTTGGGCAACTGGCCAAGTTGATGTAGCCAGGGCTGGGCAGAGCTGGGGCTCAAACACAAGCTCTGCTCACTGTGGGGCCTGCTTTAGCCACCTTACCCCAAGAACTGAGGTCCTGGCTTCTCCATTGGTTGAGAAACTGCTCTAGTCTTTGCAGTGATAAAGGATACAGGAGAGGACCCAGGATGAATTCCAGGGCAGTGTATCGTGCAGGCTCTAAGCATCGATGACACCAGAACAAGACTTTCTATTTTCTTAATGTTGTTGTGCAAACATTTTCTGTCACCTTCTTCAGCCGAGGACAAATGCCCAGCACAAGGGAATATCCAGCAGAGGAGCCATTGTAGGGCTTCACCTTATGTCAGGGAAGAACCTCTCTCTGCCTGTGGTTCTGAACAAAAAGTGACATTTGGAATGCCACCCTGGGAGCCTGCTGGGTCCTGGGGTGCCTTCCTCCTCATCAAATACATTTAAATTTTGTTCAGCCTAGTTTTCTCATTCAATGAATTCTAATTCTGAGAATACTGGCTGTTCATACATGGTATCCGTGGCAACCTTCACTCAAACAGAATATGAAATTAACCAGACCACTCTGTCTGTGCTTGACATTCTGAATAAATGAAGACCACGGATAGGTTACTACTTTTTTCAAGGAAGTCTTGAGAATTATATTCCGATAGGATCTGAGAAAGGGTCAGATTGGGTTCTGTGTAACCCTGTTTAAGTATGTGACCCCCACAGAGCCATTCAGAACCTCAGTTTCCCCATTCCAGAACTGCATATATTGTATATTGGGTGATTAGCTCCTCTAATTACTTCCCCAACCTCAGGTTTCACCGGATTGTTCTCAGTTATTTTATTTTCTTCTCCATTAGTGACAATGGCAATTCAAAATACGTGTTGATTCCACGAATGTTTGCCCCTGAATTTTTTTAATTAATAGACTTTGTTTTTCAAAAGTCTAGATACACAGAAAAGAATGATCAAAAACTAGTTTCCATTTACTATTCATTTGTGCATCAATACAGTGTATTTATTCAACCGATGAACTAGTATTGATACAATATTATGAGCTAAAATCCACAGTTTACACTGAGGTTCACTCTGTGTTATATTTCTACAGGTTGCGAAAAATGTGCAATGTCATGAATCCACTAAGTCAATATCATGAAGAATAGTTTCACTTTCCTAAACATCCTCTGTTCTGCCTGTCCATCCCTCCCATGTTCCCTGGCAAACCCTGATTTTACTGTCTCCATAGTTCTGCCTTTTCTAGAATGTCATGTGGTTGGCATAATATAGTAGATAGTCTTTTTAGACTAACTGCTTTCACTTAATTATAAGCAATTAAGTTTTCTCCATACCTTTTCATTACCCTTGAGTTTTAAACAGATATGTTAACACGTATTTTCTATCAAAATAAAGACTTAGTGCTGGGAGTGTAGCTCAGTGGTAGAGTCCTTGCCTAGCACCTGTAAAAACCCTGGGTTCAATCCCTAGCATTACAAAAAGTAAAACAAAATAAACAGATTTAATCAGTATCTATAATTTTTCCTGATTTTCTTCCACAAAGCAATACAGATTCTTAAATTCTATTTTCCTTCATACCAGCTACCTCCGACTCAGTGTTTTTGTTTTGTTTTGTTTGTTTTTTGAGACAGGGTCTCACTATGTAGTTGAGACTGACCTGGAACTCACTATGTATCACAGGCTGGTTTCAAACTCACAGTGATCCTCCTGCCTCAGCCTCCCGAGTGCTGGGATTATAGTTGTGCCACCACGCCTGGCCAACATAGCTTTTATTACCATTTTGGTTTCAAATAGATATTAAAGAATTCTTTCATATTATCACCTCTTATATGGGACACACCTCACAAGTGTATTATCACCAACTGTTAGATTGACACTATGTTTCATTGTTGTTGCTTTTTTTTTTCCATTTCTTACTGTTTCTCCTGGACTACATCCCTGCTTTATCGAATTCTTCAATCTGGCACTAACTTTCCTAGGGCTTTTTAGAGGGTTGAATAAGCAGTGCTGTATCAGATGGGGTGGGAATCCCTTTGAGGTTAGAGTTCCAGTCAAAGATATCACAGCCTGCTAACCCCAGTTCCCTTTGACTATGTCTACAAAACGGTTTTGATTTACTGAAAACTGTTTTTTCTGCCCTGCTTGGCAGGCCACTTAGCAATCACTTATTAAGCAACCACTGCCTGCTAACACTGTGCTTCAAGAGGGGCATCTGCTGCTTGGGCTCTGCTGTATGCGGGTCCTGTTCTTACTGGTGTGAATGGGAGTACAGGGAGAGGGGACGGGATGGCGGTTATTAGTGTCCAATATGTGTCCTCTGGGTCAAAAATTGATGGAGACCAACTCAAGGTACAGAAATGAAAAATATTAACCCTAATAATATTAATCACAAACATGTTTTATAGAAAACACCAGGTATTTTTTAAGCTGTCTATACCGTATCATTATCTTATCACAACAACTCTATGAGGTGGATACAGTTATTTGCATTCAGGAAACCAAGGCCTAGAGAATCAAATATTTGCCCAAGGTCAGAGAGTTAGTAAGTTGTGGAGCACGGACCCTGACTTGAGCAATCACTTTTATAACAACACCATAATGATTTTTTTTTTCTTATGTGTGCAAAGTAGTGAGTTAAAGCTTATGGGAGAAAAACGATGCTTTCTCATCCTTGACTACCACGCTCGCTACTTCTCTAAGAAAGATTCTACTCTCAACACTTTCCTCTTTGGAGATGTCTGCTGGCATTGCTTCCCACTGAGCCAATCAATTACTCAACTGGAAGTCTGTGTCAGTCAGCTTGCCATTGCTGTGACAGAATACCTGAGATAGTCAACTTAAAGAAAAGAAAGGTTTATTTTGGCTCAAAGCTTTGGAGGTTTCAGTCCATGGTAGGTCGGCCTATTGCTTTGGACCTATGACAGCAGAGTGCACCATGGTAGGAGTGTGTAGCAGAGGAAACTGGTCACCTATGGCAACCAGAAAGCAGAGAGAGAGACAGAGACACACACACACAAGCCTGGGAGGGGTTAGAGTTCCAGTATCCCATTTAAAGTTACACCCCAATGACCTGACTTCCTCCCACTAGGCCCCACCTACTAAAGTTTCCACCTCTCGACTGTGCTATGGGCTGGGGGCCAAGCCTTCGACACGCAGGTTCTTGGTGGCCATTTAACCTACAGCAGAGCCTAAGGCCCTTGTCCTCCATGCAGCTACCTTCCAGCTCTCATCCCTCTTTGGGTTTCACTCCGTCTTCTCCCAAGTTTTACCTCTCTCTGTCTCTGCCTTGCCAGGTTAGAACTCTCCTCCGCTCCTCCCTTTTGTGGAATGCTTTCCCTTTTCCTCATCTGGAAAGCTCCTCTCACTCATGTTCTAAAACCACTATTATATACAACTTCCTATGTGCAGATTTCCCTTTGGACTCTCAGGCAAAGTCAGCAATTCCTTTCTCCAAGAACCACGAAGCCGGATAAGGTGGCACATGCCTGTAATCCCAGTACTTTGAGAGTCTGAGGCAGAAGGAGCACAGCTTTAAACCCATGCAGGGCATCTTAGTGACCTAGCAAGACCCTCTCTCAAACAAACAGTCAAAACTTAAAAACAGGGATTGGGAATGTATTTTAGTGCAAAAGCTCTGGATTCACATAAAGCCAGACAGCCTAGAGTGCCTCTCAAAAAAAAGTCCACCACTTAAAATGAACTCAAGTATTATAATGCCTAGTCTCTTAGGGGCAAATCCGAGGTGTTTCATGCACAGCAGAGCCTCCTGTGAATCCTCCTCCTCATCTCTGCCACTGTCTTATCTCTTTGTCTCTGCTGTGGTAGAGATGGCAGCTGGACATCATTCACCAGGTCACCGGCTTACTTGTTCATTCATCTGATAAACTGCTTTTACTGGGAATGAACTGAGTCTCAGATTTTTTTTGGTACCAGGGATTGAACTCCAAACCTTGGATTGGGAGGCAGCAAAAGAACCACTGAACTAAATCCCTGGCCCTCTCAGATACTTTTTTAAAGACCATCCCCACCCCCAAAAATATACCCACCCACTCTCTCCTCCTCTCTCTCTCTTCTTTCTCAAGTTTCTTTTCTTTCCTAGTACATGTGATTCAAAGCAGGACTTTTGCACTGAGTGACATTCCA
This sequence comes from Fukomys damarensis, assembly GCF_012274545.1. Classification (NCBI taxonomy): domain Eukaryota; kingdom Metazoa; phylum Chordata; class Mammalia; order Rodentia; family Bathyergidae; genus Fukomys; species Fukomys damarensis. The sequence goes on along the minus strand of NW_022900947.1, from coordinate 19,034,223 downwards.
AGACCTTTTTATTTTTTAACTTTGAGACTGAGTCTTGCTAAGTATAAATGCCTGGGCTGGGTTCGAACCACCTCAGCTTCCCAGAGTGCTAAGATTATAGGCCTGTACCCCCATCGTTGGTATTCTCACATTTTAAACTTCAAAATTCTTTCCAGACAGCCAGTCCAAGGATTTTGCTCTCCACTTCCTCCTGGGCCCATGCTGGCCTTTGTTCTAAAAATCACTTTAGCTTTCCTAGCCTCTTTAGTTCTCTTTGCCCAGTAATAGAATTTCCTTTCATTAGTAGTACTCTAGACATTGACCCAGCCAATTTGAATCCTTCCTAGTTAGTATTTAAGAGGAAGGGGAAGATTATGAATATTAATACATCAGAATATTTGTCCTAGT
>NW_022900947.1:18965212-19033801 GCF_012274545.1 Fukomys damarensis | reverse complement strand
TATATATATATATATGCACAAAACGAGTTCCAAATGAATGGTGCAATTGGTAGAAATGCTGGAATTCAGCGTTTACTTTAATGCTTTGGCTGTTTGGCTCCTCTTCCCTAGAGATGGAGGTGATTATCTAAGCAGTGCTCCTCTCAGAAGTACTCTGAGGCTCTCCTGACATAATGGAAACCTGGCCCTGAAGATCTCAGGCAGTGGAAGTTCAATCCAAATCCATCTGTGCTCAATTCTTTATGTATAGAACCCAGTGAGAGGCAGGAAGCACGGACCACAAACTAAGGCCTAGATCCACCAGTAGATGAACTTTGTCTCTCTCTCTCTCTCTTTTTTTTTTTTGAGCTTTGTCTCTTTTCATCACTAATACAGCAATGCCTGCCCCATTGTGAGAACTCAATCAGTCTTTGATGAATTAAAAAAAAATCATATTGCAGTGTAAGGTTTATTTCAGTGCCTTTGAAACCTAGGTCTCAGACACTGCTAATGAGAACGACTATTGGGACAGGCTTTTGAGGGCGCAATCAGGCAGAATCCACCCAAGTTCAAAATGCACACTTACATCTTGAGAGTAGAATGTAAACACCTGCTCATCAGGTAATCGGTTAACTATTATTACAACTCATCTGTGTATAGTGTAGGCCTGTGTATGATAGTCGTGGCTATCATTTCTGGAGTATGTTCATAATGGAAAGTATTGACTCAGAGTACAAATTCTGAGGCACTGAACCTGGATTTAAACCCTGGCTTAGCCACATATCAGCGAGTCCTGTCTTGGCTGGGTACCTAACCTTTCTGCAGACATAGATGATAACAGCACCTGCCTACTTCAAAGCGTCAACAACATCCAAGTGATTCACAAGCATAAACACTTAGAGTGCAACCGGCTTTACAAAGAGTTATGTGCTGGTTCGCTTTCTACCCACAGGAACTTCAGATGTTCACCTTTGTACTATAGCTAAAACTTAGAGACATTAAACAATGAAGGCTAGGAGCAACTACTCAGCAGCAGAGCAGAGCCAGCTTTAAATACTAGTCTGGCTACCCCATCACCCAGGGACATAATCATCTCACTTGCCAGGAATGACATGTTTTCCTTAACTTCAAAGTGTTTTTGTCCTGGTCTACATTTTCCAAGTGTTCTGAGACTAAGAAAGCATAAACATCATCTCCGCTGATAAGCTTCTGCTACAGTTGGGGTAGAGAATTGTCTTCCAAAGGCCCCTGTGCTAAAAGCTTGATCACCAGGCTGTGGTACTCTTGGGAGATAGTGGGACTTTTAGGAGGTGGGGCTTAGGGGAACGAAGTTGGATTGCTGTTGGTGTTGTGTCTTTCAAAGGGGTATTGGGACCCTGGGGCTCTTCTTCTCTTTCACTTTCTCTTTGCTTCCCCACTGCCAGGAGATGAGCAGTGTTCTCAGCCATTTATTTCTGCCATGGTGTATGGAGCTGCCACAGGCCCAAAGGTAATGGCCAAGTGATCATGGACTGAAAGCCCCGAATCCATTAGCCAAAATAAATCTTTCCTCATTTCTGGAAACAGCCCAGTTTCAACTGGAGACTGGATAAAGAAGATGTGTTTTCTTTTAAATAAAATGGAGTACTACTCAGCCATAAATAATGAGAAACTAGAGAGATTTATTGTTAAGTGGATGCATACTGAGGCCATACTCTTAAGTGAAATTAATAAGACATGCATGTGCAAATATCAAATAGTTTCTCTGGTGTGAAAAACTAAAAGTGTAAATAAGGATCAAAATGTATAATTGATATTATGTAATAGGAAGAAAAGGTTGAAAAGAGTGGAGGAAGTGGGAAGGCTAGGGGAAAGGTAAAAAAAAATATGTGAAAAGAAAAAACATGGAAACAACCTCTTTGTAAAAAGGGAAGGGTGGAGGAGATGAAGGGAGGGCTGGGGAATGGAAAAAAATAAGAACTAAGGTATGTCATGGAAAAGTACAAGATCCCAATGATGAATGTAATTGTATTGTATATCTAAAATGTACCAATAAACTTGATAAAAATAAATCTTTCCTCCTTTGATGTTGTTTATCTAAGGTATTTTGTCAAAGTAACAGAAAACTAGCACATCTTGCTTCCCTCGTTAGATGCCCATAGAAACGTTAGATCTGAAACACAAGAGATCTCAAACTGCCCATCCCAAAACCTCACCCCAGCCCTGAATTTTCATATGAGACAATCCTACCTTCATTTTCCTTTATTTATAAATGTACTTCATCTAACACTATCATTTTCAACTCTGAAAAATGTCTGAAATCCTTCTTGGGACAAGGTGGGGTTTCGTGCCTTACTTTTCAAGCTGAGTTAGGGGATGAGAGCCCCGAGGACTTCCACCCTGTAGTCGGGCCTAAGTTTTCCAGGGGCTGCTCAGAGAGGTGGGCTGGTGAGGAGCGGTGGAGGAACTAACTGTCATCTGTGCCGAGGCCTGTCTCTTAAGGCTTCAGCTCTACGAAGCTCTGGGCCCTTCCTGTCCCACCTGCATGCATGCTCTTCCATTCTCTGAGCACCCAGCTCAGACATAGCTTATTTTCCTACCACGATGGGGGGTAATCAAGAAGCAGTTATTAAGTGCCTGCTGTGTGCTGAGATCAGGGGACAGGGTGAGGGCACAGGAGTACACAGGCATGAGTGGAAAGGCCCACCCTTTAGGGAGGTACAGTCAGCAGTGGTGACAACCAGGGACAGCAGCAAAGTGGCCAGAGGGCCCACCATGTGCCAGGGCAGTGGCTTTGTTTGAACCCATGAGTGTGTCCCGGCAGGAGTGCTTATCCCTTCATCCTTTGGAGATGAAGTGTCCTTTTGGGGGCAGAGGGAAGGGACGTGAGCAGAGCCATGTATTCTGGGGCTTATGGCTTGTCATGGCGCCTCATGGGGAATTTCCATGGGCAGCCAAGGTCCTGGGATGGACTTTCACTTCTGACATTAAAGTCATCTGCTCAGTTCTTTCTCAGTTACATCACCCAGAATCTGTCTGTGGTTATTTCCCCTTCAGCAGGGAGCTATGCTTGCACGTAGCCACAGATGACAGCTGGGTGTGTGCTGGAGCCCTGATTGCCATTGCGTGGAGTTTCCTAACCCAAAGACTCCCTTGAGCAAAAGCAGCCCTGAGTCCCAGATAAAGCCCTGGGCTGCTCAAGGCCCTGAAGTGAGACTTGAGTCTTCTCATTCTCTTTGCTGGGTTTGTGGTAAATCATCATTGCTTCTATATAGAGGAGCCCACTGCTTATTAATAAGGTAAAAATGCCCCCACTGTGCTTTTTAAAAAAATTGTTCCCCTTTTCCAAAGCCATTGAGCACAGATCTACTTACCCGGGAGAACTTACTAAACATGTGTTTGTTTCCAGAAGTTCTGAGATCCTGCAGGACTATCAAGATCCAAGATCCAGGCTTTGTCCCCACAGATCAACCCACAATAGGAGGACAGTCCAACCTAGGTCCAACCCTGAAGACAACCCCTGGCACAGAGCAGGCTGGCTCTTGGGTGCAAACTTAGAAATTTCATGTCATAATGGAAGGAATTGAGTTAAAATACCAAATACTTGGTTTGCATTCTTGTTGGTTTTTTCCAACCGGGCAAATTTTCCACCCACTTCAGGTTTTACATTGAAAACTAATGGCACTGCCAACAAAGGAAGGAGGCTCTACCTTCAGATCCCAAGGCCCACTGCATGATTTTGTGTGCAGCAAGGTGTGTAGCCCTGAATCCTGGGGCAGTTGCTTATCACAACCTTCCAAGTTGCTGGACTTTCTGATTCCTAGAGACAATAATTGGGCTTCTGGGGTCTGTTTGTCTCCTTTCAGTGCTGGGATGCTGGCTAAAATAGCTCAGGCCATAAAAATACCAGAATGAAAATGCTTGAAATGACCACATATCCACATATTCCATGCAGAGGCTATTAAAACTTCCAAGTTACACCAGCACCACTCTTAAAGGCCACAAGAGCACACAGCTGAATGGAAAGGAGGGGATATTTTCAGGATGAGTTCAGCACCAATCAGTATAAGCTTTCATTTATCCTCTTTAAAAAAGTCTTCTTCAGGTCTTTCAGAATAATTTAGAAAGGTTGACTGACTCCCTTCTTAAATGGCTTTACCAGGCCACCATAAGGCATGGTTTTTACATATTGCCCTTCTGAATAGGCCAATCAAATCTCTAGTTAGGAGAGACAGGGTCCAGTAAAAGGTGGTGGTTCTGACACATTCTAGTCTAAAATGCCTCTGTCGCCCATCTAGTCCAAACCACCAAATGTTTTGCCTGTACTCCAGAGAGTAACTTAACTGGCCTGTCTACCCTCCCCCAAGTTTTCCTCTCTCACATCCATTCTTCACAAAGCACACATTTTTATTTTTTTATCAAATGCACACCTACTCACAACCTGGCTGTGTTTACCACCCTCTCCAAGCTCACCTTGCCTCCAAATCCACGCATCTCCCCATGGGTTCAGCGGCCCTCCATGGCCTGGCTCAGACCAACCTTGTCCCATTTCTAAACTGGTACCCATCCTGTGATTCTGCCTCTCCTCTCTTTAAGGTCATCAACCCTGTTGGCAACACTGCCTGAATGCTTTCCCTCTCTTTTCTTTGCACTAATTTCAATCCTCCCTTCAGAAAGTCTTAGGAGAGGGAGCAAATCTCTCATTCATGACTTACAGTGGCTCCTCAGAGATATATCCATCCACTACCAGCGAGTGCACCCTTGTTTGGAAACAGGGAAAACTTTGCAGATGTAATTAAGTGAAAGATCTCCAGATGAGATCATCTTAGATCATGGAGACTGAATCCAGTCACAAGTGTGCTTTTAAGAAAAAGGCAAGGGAGATTGAGACACTCAAAGCAGAAGGCCACGCAAAGATGGCAGCTGACCCTGAACCGTGCAGCTAGTAGTAAAGGCACATGGATCCATGGGAAGAGGAAAGGGCACAAATCTCCCAGAGGCCTTAGACCTCTGACACCTTAGACCTCTGCTGACACCCAATATTTTACTTGTGGCCTCCAAAACCCTGAGAGAATGAAGTCCTGATGTTTTAAGCCACTCAATTGATGGCAGTTTTTTTTTTTTTTTTAACACCAGTCCCAGGAAACAAATGTAGCCGGTGCCGCTGGCACCACAGTGCTGTCCCCTACTGAGGAAGTGGCCCCAGAACAATTTCTTGATGGAATGAAATCAAAGAGGCTGAAGAGGTGGTGAGAGAGGTAGGAGAGGAAGAGGGTGGAGAGACAAGCCAAGAAGTGGAGAGCTTAGCAATTTCCAGAGGCGTTTTCAGATGATAGGTGTTGCTCTCTTCCTAGATGAAGGGTCCTAATGTGTGGGATTTCACAATTATTTTTGTCTGTTTTCTCTTGCAATATCAAAATACCCAAGACCAAGCAATTAAAAAAAATTGAAGTCATTTTGGTTTAAGATCTTGGAGAAATCCAAGAGCATAGTGTCAACATCTGTTCAGCATCTGGAGAGGCCTTCTTGCTGTACCCTAAGGTGGTGTGAGGTATCACATGGCAAAACAGAGTAAGGGTGAGAGCTCAGCTCTCTCTTCTCCTTCTGATGAAGCCACTGATACCTTCCTGGAGATCCCACATCATGATTTCCTGTGATCCTCCCCAGATACAATTATTATTATGCGAGTCTGGGAATAAAGTATCTGATACAGGAGCTTCAGGGAACACATTCAAACCATAGAGGAAATCTTATTTTCATAGCATTCCGATGTGCCTCCTATTATCTTGGGAGGTGTCACAAAACCTCAGAAATGTCATCACAGCAAAAGCAAGTTCAACTCACTTTTAAGTCAGTAGTTGTATGGTTTGAAAACGCATTTCAATCAATCAGCGAGAACGTTTTAGTGCCTGTAAGAGCTTTTTTGAACTTAACATGAGTTGAACCTACTCTTCATTTTCTCCATTAAATCGTTTCCAGTCTTGCCTCTTGGGAAATTATGCTGCCATGCTTTTGATTGTGCAAACCTAAGGCCTGAGTGACACTGTTAGTCTTTCTTTTCTTTTTTTGGTACTAGGGATTGAACTCAGGACCTTGTGCTTGCGAGGCAGGCGGCGGAACCACTGAGCTAAATCCCCAGCCCACTGTTGGTCTTTCTTTTGTCACCACCCCCATCAGCAAATCCTGTCAATTCTATTTTCAGAATACATTGCCAGGTGGTCCACCTCTCTCCGTCTCTCAGCTTCCACCCAAGTTCAAGTCACCAACATCCCACACCTGGGCTTCTATAATGGCTTCCATCCCAGATCTCTGGGAAGCTGAAACAGGGTTACCACAAGCTCAAGCCCAGCCGGGGCATCTTAGTGACTTAGTGACTTCCTGTCTCAAAATAAAAGAGAACCAAAAGGCTGGGAAGTAGCTTAATGCAAAGGCCCTGGGTTTAATCTCCAGTACCGCAAAAATAAACAACCATACAGTGATCTCCCACTGGATCAACAGCTTGCTTTCTTATAGTCCAGTTTCTGCCCAACAGCAGAGTAACCTTGGTAGAAATAAATCTTATCTCAACAATTCCTATGCCCATCACTTTTCATCTCATTTAGAAAAAAACAACAACAAAAAAATCCAAGCCCAGTAGCATGGCCTCCTAAGCCACGATGCATCCAGCCCCTGCCTACCTTTCTGTGGTCCTACAAGAGTGTCTCAGTAAGAAGTGGGATGATATTCCAGTTTGTGCTTGGAAAAGCACAAAGGAATCCATGGGGAAAGTGAAATGCTTTGCTTCAGTTTGCAAGGAGCTTATAATTAACTTGGAGAGAGGGAAAAAAAAACCCCTACAGTAAAATAATGAAGCAAAAAAGTCTGCATGGCCCAGCAGAAGCTCACATGTAGGCTCTTGGGTTGAAAGTTGGAGAGTCCACTTGTACACGGATAGGAAAGCCAGAAATATGTGGAGGAAAGGAGCAAAAGAGCAAGCTTGATTGCTTATGGGCTTGAAAACCAATATAGTCAATAAAACTAGGGTTTGCTCTCATAAATTTAATAAGTCTCATGGACATTTGAAATAAATATTATCTTCCTTTAAAAATCTTTAATGTCATGCTCACTTCAGCAGCACATATACCAAAAATCCTTAATGTCGTAGAGCTTCTTGTAAAAAAATATTAACAGTGATTTTTTTTGATGTAATAGAAATGGCATTGAATCAAAGTAATTGCTTTCTGCTGCTCTCTGCCCTGGGAAGGCCCCATCTACCAAATGGAGAAGGAGCAGTTTCCACATATGAGGAAGCCCTAGCCCAGGGGTGGTGAACCTATGGCATGTATGTTATTTGTTTTTCTTTAAGAAAAAAGATGTCAATGCATGAGTGGTTTTTCCTAAACTAAAACTTCAGTATTCAGGTTTAATTGCAATGTGGACACTGCAATGAATCAGTGAGTGTGAGGTTGCGGCTTGGGTACCATCTCTGAGAGGTTCACTGTCAGAGCCCCTCAGCCCCTCCCTCCCTCAGTGCAATACTGAGAACCAGGGGCTTAACAGTGAGAGGCAGATGGCACAATGGGGCAGGGAGGAAATGGGTAAAAACTTTATAAATTCAAGGAAGCCACATTCCCAGCCTGCTGAACTCCTGGATTTGTGTTAAGAGGTATCTTTTCCCTTCTAAAACAGCTATGCCCAGAATGTGTCCCATTGAGGACCCTTTAGGAACCTGAGTGAAAAGGTGAAGTAGGAGAAGGATTTTCTGGAGGGTAGGCTGGAAGGAAAGCCAATGGAATAGTCCTTTTCAAACGAGTGAAGCTGAGATAATTGACAGTGTGAAATGGGAAGAAAAGGGCTAAAGGTGTAGGGAAAGTGGGAAGAGTAGGGGAAAGGTAATACGGGAAAAGAAGAAAATATGAGAAAATGAAAAAATGGAAATAAAATGTTTGTAAATGGGGAGGGGAGGAGAGGTGAAGGGAGGGCAGGGACAAGGGGGAAAAATGACAACCAAGACCTGTCGTGTAAAGGTACAAGATCCCAATGATGAATGTAACTGTGCTGTATATCTAAAATGTACCAATAAACTAAAAAAAAAAAATGGGTGAAGGGTTATCATATGGGTTCAAATTGGCAAAATGGTTGGTTTTGAACATGGCTTCTTACCCCAGTAATGTCATCATCAGTTAGACAAAAACCTACACCCACAACAAAAATAGCGTGAGAGGTAAACGGTAAGATGATGAGAGAAGGAAGGGAAGAGCAAGAGGAAAGAGGTGGAATGCTCTCTGGTTGTGTGGTTGGCTTAGATAGTTTCAAGTTAGTTAATTTTCTTAGATTCATTGATTTAAATGCAAAATCTTTCTCACAACTTGACCCTGGGTTTGTATTTTGAATTTTCATAACACAAACCAAAAGCCTTATATTTTAGGCAATTCTGGATACAGTTTCTCACCAAGAAAGCTTTTGTTAATGTAAAAAGCTAAAAGTCACTACATCTTACAAGGATCATGCTGTAGGGAAAGGAGCTGGAGTTTTGGAGTCACTTGGGCCACTGTAATCAAACTGATCTCTAAACTTCTGAGTATTTTGCAAACTAGTTGATATCAAGCTGGTAGCTGGAAATAGACTGTAGTCAGATTACAGTACTTATTTATATTATGATAAGTACTACAAATCAAAGCTGTTTCTTTTTTGATTATTTTCCTCTAGCGTGCTGGCCATTAAACATTTACCCGAACATTGTCTTTGTATGTGAAAATTTGCAGTTCTAACTTCAACAAACTAAGGAAAAAGAATGTTTCTCCCAACCGATATAGAGTAAGTACATATACTCCGGAAGAACAGTGAGAGCTCATCTTGACGTATGTCATCGAATGGTCCACAGGGCCAGGGGTGTGGTTCCGTGGTAGAGCAGGAACCCAAACAGACAGCAAGAATTAACCGAGTGCCTACTGTCTCATCCCTGCCACCCTAGGTGCGGCGGGGCGGATGAAGACACACGACGTAGATCCCCGTCACCGAGTATCTTGTAATTTGGGGAGACAGGATGGGCACACACAGGATAATTATGTAAGAGTACAAAGGAAAGTATAATTACACATAACACTGTGCAGACTGAGCACGGCAGGAGTACAGAGAAGAGACAGATCATAGGGTGGCTCAAATCAAGCAGGACAACCATGCAAATCACAGTTTCCCATTAATTCAAAGGAATAACAGATAAACTGGCTTCACCGTAATGGGATGTTTGGCTTGTGGCAAGAGGATCTTCAGACAATTGCAAAGGCCCTTTGAGTCTGCCTCTCTCTACTTTTAGTATCAGCATCATTCTTGACGTGTATTGTTCGTACAGAGAGCCCATTGTTCTCCGTGGTAGCTGGTAACATCTCCGGCAGTGTGCTAGTCATGTGCTCCTGCCCACTGATCAATGGGCCGGTTTCTTCCCTGTACTGGAAAGAGTGCTGCCCTTGGGTTCACAGCTGCAGCTGTGCCTGAGGAGGCTGCTTAGGTCTGAATGACCCCAGTTTGAATCTGAGCTCTGCCCCTCCTTGGCAGTGCAACGTTAGGCTGTGCCTCGATTGCCTTGTGTGTAAGATAGGAAAACAGCGAGACCTCTTCTTCTGAGGTATTTGGAGGACTGAGATGGTTGCTTCATGTAAAGTACTGAGGACAGTGTGGAGCAGGGAGTAAGCCCTACATGGATCCCTGTTGCTGTGACCCTGCTGAGCGTGGAGCCTGCTCTGCTGAATGGGTTGCGTGACCCCGTGAAAGTCACTTCAGTCTTAAAGCCCTGGTTTCCTCACTTGTAGGACCGGAACAGTACCCACTGCCCACTTTGCAGGGCTGTTATGAGGACTGGAGGAAATCGCGGAAAGTGCCTGGTGGCAGACTTAGCCGTGGTCTGCAGGATCTGGGCTCCAAACAGCACCCTGGTTCTCGGGCTTGTGAAGGCTTGTGTGCTGGTTGTGTCGTTGTGGTTGCCAGAATCACACAGAATAGTGGCTTGCCTGACTTTTCTGAGATAACATCACACAGATGGACCCAGAACATCTCCTAAAGATGAAGGCTGTCTGTTATTTACCCACTCTCCTCTGGGCGGAGCAGGAGCTGCCCAAGGGAGAAGAATCGCCAGTGTTTTACTTACAGCTCTACTCCAAGTGCCTGGACAGCGGTCGGCGTGTGACAAGAGCCCACACTGGTGGAGGTATGGACGCTGGCCTTTTTCCTTAGTTCACGTTGCCTTCAAAAGGGAAGGGTGAATGAAGAGCCATCTCCTTGGGAGTGGATCAGCCTACTGCAAGTGTCCAAAATGAACGCACCGACCGAGCAATCAGGCGGCGCTCAGCGCCTTGTGCGTGCTCACTGCTGGGCTTGGGACCTCTGGGGGAGGCAGATGTGGAGAAGAAGCTTTGACGTCTACTACGGCTAATTCTTTTAAAAGCTGGGTACTTCGCGACTTGAGATCTCATAAATCTCAAAACCATCCCGCCCGAGTTCCGCCCCGTCCACCTGACTGGCTCGTGGCGGACACCGCTCCCAGACGAGGCCGTTCTGGATGGCGCGGAGCCGCGAGGACCCGGTGCACTCAGCGCCATCTGCTCACCATTTATGTGCTAAGGTTTTCCATTTCGGACTCAGACGAGAACCGCAGAAAACTTTGCTTCCTCCAAAGGAGCTTCCTAAACTGTCATTTCCATATTAAAATGAGGGAAAGGAAGGGAGAAGTCTGCTTGAATCTATACCTGGAAAAAACCGCCATGACTGATGGAATTCTGAGTGGGTCCATCTGGTGCCACCGACTGTCACCACTTTCAGGAGAGGTAGGAAGATTTAGGGGGCTTTTACATCGATATTTAATGTAGTCCTTCTTTTAAAAATCGCCAGAGTTCAGGGAAAAAAAAACAAAAAACCAAAAAATGTTTTCTTGGCTATGTTTCTTATAGTGACTGTGAAAACCCATGAAGGAGGAAAACCAGCCAGGAATTTTTTTTTTTTTTTTTGAGGGTATGAAAGCCTCTTATTTTTATAGTTTTGAAAATCCTTGGAGTTTAACTTTGAACTTTAACCAAGAAAAATTATATCTTATAAACAATGGCATTTGTTGATTGGATGAAGGACTAGATCAATATTGGTCTTGGCAGCCCGTTTTGGCTGCTGTTAGAAAAATACGCTGGTTGTGGTGTTAAAAAATTATGTCAGTTCCTCACCATGCGTCTCTTTTTCTTGGACTTTTGCCGGAGAATGAGTTTCCAAAGATACTTCCAGAAGTTAACCTCGAGGCCGGTCTCCCCAGCAAAGGAAGTTACACATAAACTCTCGGAAAGCTGCGGGCCGCCGGAGCTGCCGGGGCTGTGGGAAGGGACCTGGACCAGAGGAAGAGATTCCCGCAGGACCAGCTCAGTCCCCTCACGGCTCAGCTTTTGTCTTTCACTCATCACACTGAGGTTGAAGAGACACGGAACAAACCCAAATCAATCAATCCCAGTAAATGAAAACCATTGCTTTGAAAGAAAATAATCACATTGCAGCTACAGTGGAGCTCTGTTAGAACGGCCTACATCTTCTTATTGTGGGGGTGGGATGGTTGGAACAGTACAGGAGGGGAGTAGCAAAGCTTACTGTGATTTATTTTAGGCGACCACAATGGGCACTTATTTTGGGTCCAAGACTCTTTGCATTGTGCTTGTCTATGTGTATATTTATAAAGGAAATACATGTGTCCTTCTCACTTTTCTAAACTCTGTAGATAGTGCTGGGTTGTTTATTTTCATTTTTAAGTTTAATAACTGGAGTGATGCAAGACTTTGGGAGCTTGCGGGAGAAGGAAAGGCCGGCAATAAGAATAGCTACAAGGACACCCCGCATTGTGGCCTCACTGTCTGTCCCCAGCCTTGAGCTGCAGATCCCTCCCGGAGCCTACGCACAGCTCCGCAGCTCCGTGGCACTGTGAGGAGGGTGAGGCCATGTCTGGCACGCTACACTAATGTTGGCAGTGGGAGATAGCACAGGGCCTCAGCTCTAGTGTCCCTCTCCTTGCTAAAGACAAGCTTCCGGGGAGAGACCAAGCCAAGAGCTATCACCTTGTAACCCGCTGAGGACCTGCTGGCTGAACCCTCCTCGTGAGTCCATGGCCAAGAGGAGCCCGTGGCTCTTCCCTGTGTCTAAAACTGCCACCAGAGACATCTTCTTCCAGCCCTGTGGCCCCAGTGCCAAGGCCAGGACCTTGGCATGTACCTTAGGAAAGGTGGCCAAGTCTGCACTGGCCAGATTCTCATGGTGCTTTCTGACCATTGTCGCTGAGAAATGAGCCCAGGGGCCAGGACTACTTTTAGCCCAACTCAGGAAGGCCACGCCAGGGCACAAACTAATAGTAATGAATCAAGATTATGACTGGCGTCTGTTGGGCACTTACTGTCTACCTTGTGTCAAACACATTGCAGGCTGCATTTTAGTGAGGTCCCTGACCATCATGTGGTGAGAATGCAGGATGTTCACAGTGAGAAGTTTGTGGCAGGGCATCCCAGGGCCGGTCACAGCGCTGGGGTTCCCTGTGGGTCTCACCGCAGACCCAGGCACTTCGAGCACGAGCCTCTCCCAGTCACAATTCTACTCTGCCACTTCTTTAGAAGGCCATCGCCCAGGGTGGTCAGCAGTCCTATATCCATCCGGGAGCTGCAAGAGCCACCCAGGCCACAAAGCACGTGTAGGTGCTGGGTGGAGTTTGCCTGACCCCAAACCCAGCAGGGCCTGCCTCCTCTGCCAGTCATTTCTGAGCGGACCCTCCCATCCCTTCTCTTCAAGGAACATGTCTTTAGTGACACATGAAGATAGTTTTCCTTGCTGACATTCTTTTACGTCTTTACTTGCGCTGTCCTGGCTGCCTCAAAGTCCAGAATCAATTCAAAATACTTACCTTTCATGGGCATTTTGATTCTGGGGAAGAGCCAGAAATTGTGTGGTACTGTGTTCAGTAAATAAGGCGGATGAGGGCATACTGTAATTTTTAAAGTAAGGACTCACTGTATAATTCATGGTGGCTTTGAACTCACTTTGTAGCCAAGGCTGGCCTTGAATTCTCTGTGATCCTCCTGCCTCAGCCTCCTGAGTGCTGGGATGTCAGGTGTGCACCAACACACCTGGCTAAAGTTTTCATTTGGCAGAAATTGTCATCAATGTTTTGAGTTGATTCAGGACATCAAGGTATTCAGGAAAAGACATGGAAGATTTCTAGAACTTGTTCAAGCAGAGGCAAGAATGATGGGGTAAGTGTGCTCACAGAGAGGTGTATTTGGAAGGAGCTTAATGACAATGTATCTTTCACTTTTTAAGCTTTTATTGAAACATTATCTGCATTGTTTATCACACCAGGCATTGTAATCCCAGTATTCAGGGAGGCTCAGACAAAAGGATGGCAAGTTTGAGCTCGACTGGGGCAATTTAGTGACTTAGCACAAGACCCTGTCTAAAATAAAAAATAAAAATAAGGGTTGGGGATGTAACTCTGTGTGATAGTCCTGGGTTTAATCCCCTGTAGCACAAAAACAAACAAACAAACAGCACCCCCAAAGCATAAAAGAGGTGGAGGGAAGGCAAGCATGTTCCAGAGAGCCACAGCACGGAAGGACTGACAGATGGTGTTAAATCTTTGGATGCTACACTGACTATGACGAGAAACTCAAGGGCCAGGCACAGTGTGTAGTGATGTAACCGTACCTTTTCTTTAAAAGGATTTCTTGGCTACTGTGTGGAGACTAGGTTTAGGGGATCAGGATAGAAACAAAGCAAATATGCTCTTTATGGCTAAGGCTAGGATTGTAGTGTCGAGGTGGAGGAGGTGAGAAACTGTATAACATTTCTCAGCAGAAGATCATCAGATTTACTGTGAACTGAATGGAGGACTTTTTTAAAATGAGGGAGGGCTGGGGATATAGCTCAGTGGTAGAGCTTTATAAGCACAAGGGTTGAGTTCAATCCCTAGCACTACAACCAAGCAATTTTGTTTTATTATTTTATTTTATTTTAGTTTTTTTTTTCTTTTTAAGATAAGGCCTTACTCAGTAGTTCAGGCTGGCTTTGACCTCACTATGCAGCTCAGACCAGCCTCAAACTCACAGTGCTTCATCCTCCCAAGTCCTGGGATTATAGGCTATCAGACACAACTCAATAGATACATTTTAAAGAATTAAGAATGATTCCATAAAGGCGTAGGGGAAATGGGAAGGGTAGGGGAAAGGTAATAAGGTAAAAGAAAAAAAAATGATAAAATGAAAAAATGGAAATAAAGTCTTTGTAAATAGGGAAGGGAGGAGGGGTGAAGGGAGGGCAGGGGTAAGGAGAAAAAAATGAGAACCAAGACCTGTCATGTAAAGGTACAAGATTCCCAAAGATGAATGTAACTGTACCGTATACCTAAAATATACCAATAAACTCAATGAGAGAGAGAAAAAAAAAATGACTCCAAAGTTTTCAACATGAGCAGACAATGCAATGGAATTTTTACTTACTGAGACAGAAAAGAATACTCTGGTTTCTCTTCAGATTGTATAAATCTTGCACCTTTTACTGAGATAGAAAAGAATGGAGGTGGAGCCAGACTGAGGGAAAGAGGAGATCAGGTTTTGGATATGTTAAATTAGAGATAATCTGTATTAGTTAGCTTTGCTTTACCATAATGAAATACCTGAGGTTGGGTAATTTGTAAAGAAAAAAAAGTTTTTTGCTCCTAGTTCTGGAGGTGTGGGGTGTAGTACCATCACTGGCTTGGCCCTGGGGAGGACCTTGTGGTAGATGGCATCACAATGGCCAGAGAACACGGGAACAGGAGCCAGGGCAGCCGAACCGCAGTGAGAATTACTTTAGTCTGTCTTAAGGGGACAACTCTAATGAGCTAAGGACTCCCACTGTGGGGACCACAGTCCCAGCACATGATCCCTTGGAGGACAAACCATGGTGATGGTAACTGGACACAGTGGAGGTGTCCATAGGCAGCCAGCTACAGGGGCCCGGAGTTGAGGGGAGAAGTTGGAACTGGAGTCCATTTGGAAATCATCAATGAAGACTGATGGTATTTGGAGCTGTGGACCCAGGGCACCCCTCTACGGAAGGAGTGAAGGTAGAAAGCGGTCTGAAGGTGCAGACTGGGGTATCCCAATTGGGAAGTTTGGAAGATGAGGGGTACTAGCAAAATCACTGAGAAGGAATGCCCAAAGAAGGGAAGAAGGACAAGCTAGGGAAAGGAAAAGAAAGAAAGCTTTTGGGGACAAGTTTGAAATAAACCACATCCATCAGTGCTGTTGGTCTAAGTAAGGTAAAGACTGAAAAATCGGCATTAAGTTTTGTAGCTATTGTTGAAATAAGGATGGAGGACCATTGTTGGGGGCTGCCCATCCCCTACATCCTTTTTCTGATCTGTGTAAGTCCTGAATTTTCTGTGTAACTCAGGGAGCGAGAATAGACCATAGAACATTCTGGGGATTTGGAAACTCTTGACATTTTGAGTGCAGGACATGAAGTAGATTTAATCCAGGTTAGAACATCAGAGAACTGTAGATACCCTGTACTCCAGAGTATCACAGAGCAGGCTGCCAGCTGCATTAGGATTTACCTTAGTGGATCTTTTGTCTTCAGGGATTGTGAACAGTGCCGGTCATGCTGTTGGAGTACAGGTAGGAGGCAGAGGTAGAAGCAGAGAGTAAAATCCAAAAAGTTATCAAACCAGGGGTTTAGTTCAGTGGTTCGGTGGCCTGCCTTGCAAGCGCAAGGACCCAAGTTCAATCCCCGGTACCAAAAAAAAAAAAAAGTTATCAAAACTACACAAATCTCTTTAACCTTGAATGCCAGGAAAGGAGTTGGGAAATACCTAGTCAGCTATGTCACCCAGTTAAGTAAAAATTACACCATCCTTTTTCCATCTCCAACATCCTAATTACACCACAAGTTTGAGACCACAATTAAAACCAGGAGGACAGACCCCAGAGGCAAAAATCAGTCAACAAGCCTGAGTCACAGAATTAGAAAAGCATCAAACATTTGGAAAGAGAACCCATAAGGCAAAGGAGGCAGGGCTTGTAATATGGGTACTACTGGTAACAAAGCAAAATGAGTTTCCAAATTTTCTTTTAGAAATTACTGAGTAGAGTTACCCTGAAAATGTTCTTGAAAGAATAGTAAATGGTATTAATTAATTAGTTCATTTATTCATTTACTCATTCACCCATTCATGAAGTTTGGTTTTGGACCACCATTCATATGCCAGTCATAGGGATACATCAGAAAACAAGGTGAATGTGATCCCTGTCTTCACACCACTTACAATCTAGGCATAAGTGAGTAAATAGAAAATTCCTGTCTAGTGTGATAAATCATGTGAGAAGAGAAAAAATAGAGGCATTAAAAGATCAAAGAAGAGGGACACTTAATTGCATTTAGGGGGTCAAGGAAGCTTCTGAGACGAAACATTGTCAAACTTGAGACCAGAAGATGAGGACAATAGTGATTCATGGGCATCTATTACATGGAAGGAGAGATAGTAGAGAGGGTATTAGGGTGCAATTTCCTGGGTTTAAGTCTTGGATCTGCCACTATCTGTGGCCTTGGTGAAGTTAGTCATCTTTCTATGCCTCAGTATCCTCATGAAGCAATAATACTACATATCTCAAGGAGTTACAATGATTAAATAGCAAAACCTTAAGCACTGCATCTCACCACAGTGAAGAGGTTGAGTAAAGAGTCCGTGATATCTTAAGGTTTTGTTTCATAATTGTGATTATAAAAATATACTTGTAAGCATTTTACTGACTTTATCCAAAATTCTGTTTTCATTATAATCTTTTAAATTCTTCGACAGCAAATCCACCCCACTACCCAGACTCCAGGCTCTGTACCTGAGGTGGCAGAGGGATGCTGAAGTTAAGTGACAGTCCTCAGAAATTGATGTGAAAGGGTTGCTGGAGGACAGAAGGCACCGTCCTCAGTCACAGATGGCAGAATCCAATCCCGGGGCATAGGTTCAACAGAAAGCATTTACAAAAGAGGAGAGCAAGCAAGATCAGTACGAACAAATGCAAGGGTCTGGCCAGGATTTGTGTGCTTTTTGTTGTTTGTTTATTTGTTTTTTTAATTACAAAAATCTGGGGAAAATTATAAAAATCAAGATTTAATTCACATACCATAAAATTCACTCTTTCAAAGCACACCATTCAGTGGGCTTTAGTATAGTCACAAGGGTGTGTAACCATCATCACTATTTGATTCCAGAACATTTTCATCACCCTAAAAAAGAAACCACTTGCCAGACTTTGGAAACATGAAAGTCTATGCCAGAGTTGCTGATGTAGAAATGAAGGATCTGTGATCAAGAAATTTACAGAGCATCAGATCTGGCAGGAAGATCATTTCCAGGAAACTGCTGCCCCCTCCCCCCGCTCCCTGCAGGCTGCAGGCTCATTTTAGACGTACAACCTCTGCTGACCTAGAATTGTCCCACAGCCACACTTCCCTGATGGCCACTTAACAGGTGTGTCTATTTTCTTGCCCTTTGTTAGTGGATACAGTTGGCCCTTGACTTACGAACTCAATTTGTACCTGAGGGCTGGCTGTAACTCACGTTGATCAGTGAAGGCTCAGGCTCCTCTGCACAGCCTTTGAAGTCTCTCTCCTTTACACAGGCAGATCTCAGTGTCCTTAGAGAGACACTGGCCCAGTATTTCTCAGCTCTACACAGGAAGTGATGTTGTTTGTAATGCTCCTTCCAGAATTCTGTAAGGGTCAAATCTGTATCTGAGACCATCTGGAAGCACAAGTGGCTGGCATTTGGGTCATAACTTAAGACTTTGGTTGTAAGTTAAGACTAATTCTGGTTGCAACCCCAGTTGTTTGTATGTCAGGGTCTGCTGTGCTTGTTACCCAGCGTATCCTCACATCAACTCTCTCCTTCTTCCCCCTCTCTAACCCCCACAGGCAGGAGAGGGAAGGACCACACCGGCAGTAGCTCTCAGGTCCTTTCCCTGGGCATGCCCCCTTGGGGATGGCACAGGACTTGACCAAAATGTAACTAATGAGCTTCCCACCCAAGCAGCGCTTCTCCTAGGATTCATGCTTGCAGGGAAAGGTTGACTAGAGCCACCACCTACTGAGTTATCTGCTCTGAAAAGCCAGGTGTCCTGGCCACTCCCGCCTCCGGGTCTGTTACCTGCATCCCCTCCCTGGCCATACTCTTGGCTCAGCCCCACCTCTGGCTTCCTTTATACAATCAGTTGCTCCCTGCTCCCACTACCATCCTTCCTTCTTTTCCATCTTCAACATTTCCTGAAATAAAAATCTGATGATTCCACCTCCCATCTCAAAATTTCCCTATGGCTGCCAACGGCCTGAGTCCAAATTCCCTCATTTGGTTTAAAAGGCCCAGCCTGGCCTAGACCCTGTACCTACCTGACTTGAGTTTGTCTCTCCGCACACACCCTCCCCCTGCCCTCTGTCCCCTGCCTGGTCAGCAGCGGTCGTCCCCTATGTGTTCGGCACTCCATTCTCACACAGTTTCCATTTCCCGGGGACTCAGGGGCACCTGGCACCTCATGGATGAGTGAATGAATAAAGGCAGCTATGAGGTACAGATGAGCTGCCAGGGAAGGGGGCTTCGTGGGACCAGCCTTCTAATCTTCCCTGTGAGCCACCCCCGGCAGTCCCATACAGACCTCTGTGGATAGCAGCTAGATGTTCTAACCCCTCTTCTGGATTCTCAAAGACCCCAAGATCATCACACCACAAGAATGACTTCCTAATGGCAGACTTTCGAACTTTACAAGCGACAGGAGAGAGCAAATGTCAAGGGCAAGATTTTTAACTGCCTCTCTCAAATTACTCCATGTGGCTGATTTCCTACTCCTGGGTCTGAACCTGGCCACATTTCTCCTTACTAAGAGTTGAAAGGGATTGAAGATCTTCATGGGTATAGAGTTTCAGTTGGGGAAGATGAAACTTCTCTGGATAAGGGAGCTGGTGTTGACTGCACAGCAATCTGAACTTACTGATGCTATGAGACTGTACATCTAAAAATGACCAGAATGGTAACCTTTATGTCAGGTGTATTTCACTCCAATAAAAATGCACAGGCTGCAGCTCCAGTAAGTTTGTGATCAGGCAGGTTGCAGTCTGAACTCAAGTGGTATTATAGGCTGGGGAACTTTCCCTAGCAGAAGCTGAGCTTTTTTTCCTGTGGAGTGGTATAATCATTCCTTCAAAAATGTTTATTGCACATCCATTATGAGAAGCAGATTAGCCTTGTGGTTAAACACCCCAAATTCTAGAGCCTGGGGGCCTGGGTTTGAGTCCTGACTTCCAGGGATCTCCAGCTGAGGGGTTCTGCGCCAGCCAAGGTTTTCTCTATGGTTCAGTTTCATCATCTGGAAACTGGCGAGAGGTGTTCCCATTTCATAGCGGTGTTGTGAGCAGCAGTTAAAGCACTGCATGAAAATAGAACAGTGTCTGGCACAAGATAATTGCTCCCTATTATTGTTTGTCTGGGTTAATGTATGGAAATATTTAGAATCCAGCAGGACTGCTACTTGTGATTATCATTTGTTATTATGGGTCAAGCACCACTCTAGAAAGTGGAGATACAGGGAGGAACCGAACCAAAGTCCTTACCCTCACGGAGCAAACAACCAAAAAGGGAAACAGATTACAAAGACGCAAAGTTAGGGGCTGTGGTTGGAGACAGTGGAGCACTGTGCTCGGAGCACGTTTGCAGCCCTGGGCTCAGTCCCCAGCAGTGCACAGATCCACACACACGAAGACAAGTGAATAGACAGACAGCGGGGCAGACAGTAGCCGATGTCTGGCTTCCGGTGTCCCTGTGAAAATCACATGAGACTCTGTATGCCAAGTGGCTGGGACAGGCAGAACCTGGCTCAAATGGAGTGCTTAATAAATGCTAATCTGCCTTCCCCTCCCCTCCCTTGTGCTCCTCTTCTGTTCTCTTTGGAGAGGACCCAGTTAGAGGACCAGCAGCTGTCCATTGGCAGAGGAGGCTGGAGGAGCCACTCAGCACAGGGCCTTCAAAGGGTGGCTGCAATTTGTGCAGCAGGTAGTTTCTCTCCTGCCACTTAGAGGAAATATGAATCAGCCATCGTTTGGTTTTTATTTCCTGGGAGGTTTTAGGCTCAGGAAATCTGTGGTTTGAGCATCAATTCAGAGATCAAAGGAAATGGCTCTTGGCGGTGGAGAGTGCTGCTAGGACCACTGACCATGCTCTCCTGAGACAAATGATTCATGTTGAGCTGGCTCCTCTCTCTCCTGATTACATTCATCTCGCAAAATGTGTAGCATTTCCTGGCCCAGGGTGACTCTTCCTTAGTTGTGCTGGAGGGCAGAGCACGTTTGGACTGGGAGGGAGTAGGGGTGAGCGGTCCGTGGGCCCCTTGTGTGAGCTGCGGCCAGTGAGTGGCAGGCTGGGGAAAGCTGCTGGACTCTTCCAGCCCACACCCTTCTGTTTCTCCAGCTGCTGAGCAGATTGCACCACAACCAACACTGGGAGAACCAAACCATCGGTAGCCACCACCTTGTCAATGGCCATCTTTGTTAAAGTCATTTGTTTGATGCAGATAGCCCAGTGCAGAAAAGCAAGCTGGACATTCCATGGGGTTTTGCAAAGAGTTAAGCAGTTGTTAGAGAGAGAGACAGAGGCTGATCCAGATGGCAGATGTTGGAATAAGAACATTCAAATGTTTTTACATCATTCTTCCCTTTGGGTCACAATTGTCTTTCAAATAGCTTTTATGCACCAAGGGAAAAGGACCCTCCACGACAGAGGGACAATCTGGCCCCACCAGGTGGCAGATTCTGACACACAGGGCAGGGAACAATGCTGCAAAGATGACACAGCATGAAGGGCACAGAGCTGGCTGGGCATGTGGGTGTCTGCTCGGTGATTGTAGATTCAGATGTGTTGTCAACATATTTCATACTAAAAAGCATGGAATTTGAGGTTAGAAAATCTGAGTCCAAATTCCACCCCAACTGCCCCACCCCAGGTCATCCAATCTGTGCGCTTGCTTATGTGGATAAGAATAAGTCATTTGCAGGTTTATGAGGCCCAAGGTAAAGCACAGGAAGCATTTTGTACACCGGTAATCATTACACAGATGTGTATAATGGCCATGATGATAGTGGGGTGGCCCCTCACAGAAGGAGTTCAGGTACAAGACGACTTTTGGGAAAAGAATCCCTGGGCTGTGAATGAGGATTCCTGTCCATGGTTTGGGGGAGCTTGTACTGGTGATCTGTCCACACCTCTTCCCACTTTAGGAGTCTGAGATGGTTCAGACCGGAAGCCTTTTGACTAAGAGCAGGTGCAGACCGGAAGCCAAAGACCCAGGCCAGGCAGAAAGCATGGTTGAGCAAGTGGACAAAATCTGGAAGTTGAGACCTACAGGGTGGTGGAGACTGCAGAGCTGAAGGGCTCATGCCTTTTCTGAAGGGGGCAGCTGCTATCTAGATCCAGCCCCAAATGACTGGAATTTCACACATTGCTACATGTCTGTGTCTATGGCGCTGCACACAGGTAGCTACATATATACTTGTAACTCCTACATGTACAGTTTTTAAGAATTCAGTGTTTTTAATATATTCAGTGTTGTGCAAGAATTGTTGCAATGAATCCAACGATGTTTTCATCACCCTCAAAAGAAGCCCTGAACTCATTAGCAGTCACATCCCATTTCTCTTTCCCCTGGCCCCAGACAACCACTAATCTACTTTCTGTCTCTGCAAATTTGCTCCTTCTGGACAGTCACACGGGTGGAGTCATATGACACTGGTCCATCTGTGACTTGCTTCTTTCACCAAGAAAAAGGTTTTCAAAGTTCATGGGGTTCCAGCATGTTATCTGTACTCCACTACTTTTTCTTGCCAAGTAATATTCCATTACACTGCTATATCACATTTCCTATGTCCATAAATACTGGTAGACATTTGGACCATTTCTACTTTTGGGCTAGTGGAATAATATTGCTATAACCATTCCTGTATAAATTTTTTGTGGAGTATAAACTAGAGACTGCCAGACATCTCAATATTTCAACAGAACCAATAGATCTCTCTCCATCTCTGTGTGTGTGTGTGTGTGTGTGTGTGTGTGTGTGTGTGTAAGAGTTCAGTTTAAAAATATTTACTCAAACCAGGGATTTAGCTCAGTGGTTCTGCCCTGTGCCTTGCAAGTACAAGGTTCCAAGTTTGATCCCCGGTGCAAAACATATATATATATATATGAGCTTGGGAAAATGAGAATGGACCCAGGATAAAAATGGTTACTCAGAAGTTCATGTGAGCCAAATATAACACATTCAGATGCCAGTTTGTTGAGTTTGGTGTGGAACTTGATACTTGTATTTGCGCAGAGGGAAAACAAAACACCTGACACCCGTGAATTTTTGGCTTTTCATCTTTTCCAGGATTTAATTAAGCTTGTACATAAAATGCATTCATTGATTTCAGAGCTCCACTTTTGTTCCCCAAAGAGTTTTGAGATGATATCATAAACCTCATGGACAAAGATGAGTTAAGAAAGTGAACGAGTTGCGCCAGGACCTGAGCGGAGCTGATGTATTCTTGGTGCCAAGTTCCGCACGTGGAGGAGAGGGTGGAAGGCACGCGAAGCCAGGGCAACGGACATGTCTCAGGGCCGCGGCGGCAGCCACTCAGGAAAACCCGCCCTTTCGTGCTCAGAGATGAGAGACAGGCTCCCTTCTGGGAGCAGCTCAGGTTTCCCCAGTTAGAATCCAGTGTAAGAAATGAAAGGTAGCCTGGGCACAATGGGGCACACCTGCAGTCCCGGCCCCGGGGAGGCCCAGGCAAGAGGATCGCAGTGAGTTTAAAGCCAGCCTGGGCTCCACAGCAAGACCTCATCTCAAAAAGTAAAACAAATAAACAAAAAGTCAATGCGAAGATAACCGCAGTAGTCCAAGAATTACTGACCGCTGGGCCTTGTGGTCTCTTGGTCACGTGACATGGCGGCTCCATCACTAACAAGCTGCGTGCTGCTGGGGAAGCTATTTTGTCTCCAGGAACCTGATTTCCTCGACTGTCAGTGGGGACAAAACAGCATCTGTTTTATAGGTACTTTTTTAAAATTAAAGAAATAAAGTTCTTAGTAAAATGCCTGTCACGCTTTCGGCATGATCAGTAGAGATTAATGAATGTTGGTGTTTTGTATTCTGTGCAGTGTGAGTGTGTGTGTGTGTGTGTGTGTGTGTGTGTGTGTTGGGAGGGGCCGTGGGGGCCAGGGCTGAACATGAGGGAGTGTCTCTGACCTGACACAGCAAATAGGGCCAGATTTGTCGGCAACCCAGGGTCAGCTGTCCGGTGGGGAAGATGGTGGTCAAAGAGCCAGAGAGCAGCGTGGTGATTCAGGGTGAGACAGGCCACACAGAGAGGTGAGGTGGGCGGTACACCGGGTGCGCGTTCTACACAAACACCCGTGTGTCTACCAGGTGTTCGCTGGTGGCACCAGCTGAGATGCATGGATTAAGGAGCCAGGGAAGAATTGGACAGAATTCGCCTGACAGAAAAGCTAGCAAATCCTACCCTGGGTGAAGGAGGGAGAAGGAGCAGAGGACAGAGGTTTGAGGGATCCTGCCGTGTTTCGGGACAGTGAGAGGCTTGGCAGGCCCTGAGCATGCGGCAGTGTCGGGGGAGAGAGAGGCGGGAGAGGCTGTGAAGGTAAGCAGGGGCCAGGTCACAGCAGGCTGTGGCTGTCAGGCTGCGCAGGCCGCTGTTCCTTCTGAGTGGAACCGGCGTGGGGGAGCAATTTAAGGGCAGGAATGACATTGCCAGATTTCTGGCTGCTCCGTGGACCTCGAGAAGCAGGAGGGCAATCTGACAGCAGCGATCATGATGATGTGAGAGTGAAGGAGGTTCTTATGCTGCACCTGGGGTGACGGTTGTATGATTTATTACACAGCAATTACAACGATGCCAGTTTTCTGGAGCAAGTTAAGTGACAGAATCAGGCTGAAACTCTGGAAAATGTTCAGGAAGGGAAAGTTTTGAAAAGTGTTTAAGTGAAAAAAAAAAAAGACACTGAAACAAAGAAGGGGGAAATTTCATAAAACACACCACCAAAGTCAACTTTGTGAAAGTAAAAATGAGAAAGAGTTTCCGCAGATAATTGTTACTTATTCCAAAACTGAGACTGGGGCACCTTCATTTTCAGTACGGAACCAAGAATATGTTTGTTGCTTCTCGGCAACGCATGTGTTTCCTGGTTTTACTTCGACAGCCTGGTGCTGTGACCAGCTTGCATGAAATGGTTCGTGGATGGTCATCCTTTCCCTGAGCACAGCCTTCTATTGGTGCTGTGAAGCTGTAATAGTTTGCGATCAATTTAGTGGCTTAAAACAAAACAATTTTTATACAAGTTCGATGTGGGTTTTATGGAGCTAAAAATCAACATGCCAGCAGAGCTGTGCTCCTTTCTGAATGCTCATAAAGGTCCAGGACTCTGCCTTTTCCAGTCTCCTTAGGTCACCTGCATTCCTTGGCGCCAAACTCTGTCTGTCTGTCTATCTGTCTGCCTGTTGTCTCGGTCCTCACTCAACTCTGGTGCTCCTGCGTCCTCTTCTCCCTTACGAGGACAGGCCATTACCTGTGCACCCCTGGATAACTCAGATGGCTTTCCTATCTCATGACCCTTTCTCACACCTGCAAAGTCCCTTTTGACATGTGCTCCCAGGTTCTGGGGGTCAGGGTGTGGGCATCTGTGGGGAGAGACGTTATTCTACCTACCGCAGTGGCTGTGCTTACTGTGGAGTGGAAGCATTAAGCAATGGACTATTGTGGCAGTGAGGCAACCTGTGTGGTTGTTTGGCCCAATCTCTGGGACCAGGAAACCTGGATTTGCATGCTGTCTACCCCAGCTGCCAGCCCCGTGACCTCTGAGTGTCTGTTACCTTGTCTGGTAATAAGACATTAATCAGACTCATTTCATAAAGTTATTGTGAGAACAAATTAAACGAACAGATTGGTAGGTCAGTAACTTGGAGCAATAACTGGCACATGTCATGGGCTCATTAAATATTGGCCATTAGAAGCTGATGGATGGGTATTATATAAGACTTTTTCTATGATTGAATCTGAGGATTAATGGCAATGTCTGTTTTGTGTGTGTTGGTGGAATTTGTGTGTTTAAGAAAAGTAAATGGATGAATATCATAATGGCATGTTCATTAGAAGAAGGCAGACACAAAAGAGCCTGTAGTATGTGGTTCTATTTATAAGGTTCAAAAACAGGAAGACAAATATACACTCCAAGTGGTGGTATGCAGGAAAGAGTTCACATAGCAGGCCTGAGACTGGGATGTCTAGAAAGGGCAACTTGTACAGCCTGGCCTTTTGGCGTGATAAAAGACAGATACTACTGGCTTTGTTTGTGTTTCTAGAATTAGGCAATAGTTTAGACCAAAAACTTCCCAGTATGCTCTACCACATCACATGGGCTGGCTATATTTATAGCCAGAGTAAAGGAAGTGACATACAGAAAATGGAAGTGAGGTTCAGAAACCATGATAACTTTTGTCTGTTTTAATTGAACATGGTCGGAATGATTGGCCACTTGTGATTGCCTGAGACTTAGCTACTTGCTATAAGAGTTGGTGTATGAGGGGCCAGGGATTTAGCTCAGTGGTTTGGGTGCCTGTCTCCCAAATGCAAGGACCTGAATTCAAGCCCTGGTACCCCCGCAAAAGAGTTGGTGTACACAACAAGTTAGGTTCATTTCGCTATGTATGGGGAAACTTTAGGCCAGCCTTAAAATATATACAGAGCCAACTTTAGTATCTGGGACCTTGTCTCTCAGACTATTCTAGAGAATACTTAATTGGATCTCTCTCTCTTTCTTTCTTTCTTTCTTTCTTTCTTTCTTTCTTTCTTTCTTTCTTTCTTTCTTTCTTTCTTTTGTACTGGGGATAAAACTCGGGACCTTGCACTTGCCAGGCAGGCAGCAGAACCCCTGAGCTAAATCCCCCGCTCTCAGAATACTTAACTGATCCGAGTGGTTCACTGTGCCTAGACAATAGGATGTATCTGAGTACCTACCTTGAAGTTCAGTATATGATAGGTGGTGGTGTCTACCTGAACAGCCCCCAGTTAAAACCTTGGACTCTGGGTCTCCAATCAGCCCCCCCTAGTTGACAACATTTTATATGTGCTGTCACCACTCACTGCTGGGAGGACTGACTGGGTCTTGTGCAACACCACTGGGAGAGGACCTTTGGCTGCTAGCTCTGCATTTCCTCCAGAATTTGCCCTGTGAACCTTTTCCCTTTGCTGACTTTGCTTTATATTCTTTCACTGCATCAAATCAAAGCCATGAGTACAACTAAGTGCTGAGTCCCACAAGTTCTTCCAATGAATCATCAAACCTGGGAGAGGTCTTTGAGATCCCCTAACATAAATGGTTACCCAAGATAGGGGTGGGTTATAGATCGAAAAGGAACACAAGGATATTACAGTCTCTATCTTTAGTTAAGCCATAGACGAGTACGTACATATGGAAAAAAAATCACCAAACAGTACCCTGGAGATGAATCACTGTATTCCTTTCACTATTTGTATGCTACTTCTCAAAAAATCAATCCTAAGAACCCAAACAAACCGAACTGGTCAGCCACTTCTCAGGAAAACCCGCATTGACTGATGGTCTGTTTAGACACAGATATGAATATTTTGCTCTCAGTGAAGGCCCTAAAGAGAAAAACAAAGTCCCTTGTGTTTAAGGAAATTACACGTGGGTAAGTGGTCCTCACCCTCTGAAGCCTGACCATGAAGTGTTTGGGTGAGGACGGTTTTAAGAGCTCCCTTGCTAGATCCCGAAGGAGAAGCTGTGTGCTCTAGCAGCTTCTCTTTCCCTGTGTCTCCTTTTCCTTTCTCATCATATCAAAAGGGAGGCAGCTTCTTTCACCCATTCTTAGCCACATCATGGTGCCCTGATCCATGGCGCGAGAATCTCCTAGGAAGTAGACTCAGTCCCAATTTGAATTACTATTTTGGAAAAGTCTCACATAATTTATACTCAAGTCCCATGCATATGTCGAGGACCTGTCTTTTCCTTTCCTGTATTTCCTATAGGGGCTAGGTTTTGCCTTAGAAGCCATGTAATGTAACTTAGTCTGTGACGGGGATGCTGAAAATTAAGGCAAACCGTAGAGTGGAGGGGCTGGGGTGCTGCCACTTCTTCCAAACCAGATTACTGTCAAATGTTGTGCTGCTCTGGGGGAGACTTCTATGAAAGCAAAGCAAGACAAGAAGCAAATGCTGACAGTAGCATATTCCACGTGCTTAGGGGCAAGCAACTGTCCCCAGCCATTCAGTGACTTGAACAGTGACGGGTATATAGCACGAGGTGTCAAATGTGTCCCCCACGGTTCAAGTGTTGGACACTTAATCCCTGTGTTGGGACCTGGGGCCTCCTGGGAAGTGTTTAGATCGCGGGGACTCCACCTTCGTGAGTGGATTAATGCTGCTATCAAAGGCTGAGCCTGCACATTGGAACTCTACCCCCACCGACTTGGCCGTGTGCTCAGTTATCCTTCTGCCTTCCACCAGGGAATGTGGAAGTAAGAAGGTGCTTGCTGGATGCTGGCAGCTTGGCACTGAGCTTCTCGGCCTCAATAACTATGAGGAATAAATTTACTGCCTTTTATAAACCTCTGTAGTGTGTGTGTGTGTGTGTGTGTGTATTTGTGTGTGCTGTGTTACTTATCTCGAGAACTTGCAATTCACTGCAAAGGAAACCACCTGACCACAGCTAAGTCATGCAGGCTAATTAATGGTGCTGACTCTTAATAAACATAACTGGACTCTTTTCTGGGGTGACTAAGGTTTCTGTGATGCACCAAATAAAACCTGCAGAGAGAAATTCTGCATTCAGATTTTGGGTGTACTATTCGATAAGGTGGTTAGAACCGATCTTACCATATTGTGTGTTTTCTACCTCTTATCAATAAATTTGTAAGTATTTGACACTTGCTGCTGTGATTAGTTTTAAAAGATGTAGGTATACTTTGTTTTCCTATTAAATAAGTTCTTTAAACAGAAAAATTTGAGTATGAGGGTTAAATAAATGTTTAAATGTAATTCTTACTTATTCCCAAAGCCATCCATTAGAATTATATGCACATATTCTCATACTTGACTTTTTAGTAATCTATTTTATATTATGCATTCTATTATTTATTCCTCTGTGATTTCTGTAATATTCTCCTAAGTGAATATTAAATCACTTAAGTTGAAAAAAAGTTTACCCTTTTGATGACAAGAAATATATGTAATTTGGCTGATTAGTTTACAAATTAAGTTACATGATAGAATATTTTTCATCAGTTGAATAAGTCAAAACTGCAGCTCTGATAAAAGGATTAATAATTCACTATAAAATATCTACAGAAATAAATCCCATGGTTTTTTTCAACTGGTTCTAAGATAGATTTAACAAGGTGCCTCTAGATGAAAGATAACAGTTAAAATAATAGTTATTTAAAAGTCTTGGCCTTTTTCAAATACTTCACAGAAGGAGACACTCATGACAAAATAGTAAATCCTTTCTAAAATTAGATGGCTTCCAAATATTTGGTTTTAACAAAATTAGAGAAAGACTTAATCAAAGCTATAGATCCTTGAGAATTATGATGTGTTTGTGGAATACAATTTAAAAGGAGTTCAAAGAACTGATTGTCAATATTTCAAGTAAATGCTTTCCTTTCTCATCAACTTATACATGTGAATGAGAGTTCTCACTGTTCACACAGATGAAAAACATGTAATAGAAAAGGTTCAAAATCCTGACTTCTTCTGGTAGGAAGTCATTTGTGAATATATGAATTTATTAGGGGAAAATATATCCATCCATCTCATTGAGAGGAATTAAAATTACTTTTAATATAATTATATAGTCACAGAGTATGAAGCAGGTAGTTTGCCTGAGAGACAAAAGGGGAGTCCTAAATAGCATGCTTGGCTGGGTATGGAGGCACATATCTATAATCTCAGTGCTTGGGAGCCTGAGGCAGGAGGGTCACTGGAAGTTTGAGGCCAGCCTATGCTACACAGCATAGACTCTGTGTCAAAAACAAAAGCAAACAAAAAAGCATGCTTTGTCAGTTATGGTTAAGTAAAGAAACAAGGGTGTCAATGTATAATGCATTTATAATCATATATTAGGTCTCAGATCCAAAGACAGGGTCTGTTTCTAGAACAAGGCACACAGCATTCCTGGCTGCCATAGCCTATGGGCCAATGATATCAGGAAAAGGTATGGTATTTTAAGACCCTCCTGAGTTGGGCTGAGACTTGGCTTAAATTAAGAATTGATTTTTCATGAAATTCTTTTCTAAATTTTGGTAGCCAGGTGTGGTGGCATATGCCTGCAAAGCCAACACTCTGAGACGCTAAGGCAGGGGGAACATAAGTTTGAAGCCAGCCTCCACAATTTAAAAACTTTGTGAAGCTGTTTCAAAATAAAAAAAAATTTAAAAAATGGTCTGGGAATATAGCTCAGTGAGAAGGCCCTCGGTTCAAGCCCCAGTATTGCAAAACAAAATAACAGAAAAACATTCTTACACAACTAAGATTCCTTGAGGCAAGGGACTAGGGCATGACAAACTTGCTGAGGAAGTGGGCATGACCTGTTGGTCACAGAGTTCCCAGGACACATGTGCAAAGCCCTGCACTTGGGACCAATCAGAGAGTGCTATCTTCAGTTCTTTTCCAGGGAGCTTGAGAGGTTTTTGATAGGCCAGCCTGGACCTGAGGTCGGCCTGAGGCGTGGGACTTGACAAGATGGCCACCACCGAGCTCCTGGCCCTGTGCTCTCTTTCACAGTGGTCTGCTGTCACCTTGTAGAGCGTAGTTCTTTTCCTACTTTTAGTTGGCCTGAACTCACTCTGCAGAGCATGTTTCTTTTCTTTCCATACCTTTAATTAATGTAAAACCTCACTACCTTTTATGCTTGTCTTGAGAGATTCTTTGTTAAGGATAGAGAGACCCTAGAAACCACCTCTAGAAAGAGACTCCAGTACCCTAGAACCCTGGTAACATTTTTGGCAGGCACCCCAGAAACCTAGTGATACACTGCAGGAACACCAACCATCTGAAAAGGAAGACATTTTCACTTTGCAACTCCAAAAGTAACTTCTAAGTAAAATGTAGTAAGCATCACAATTATCCTACTTAGTTCCCCGAACCTCAGGAGTAACTCCTGTGTGCATAGAAAGATAGCCAAACCCACACACTGTACAGATGCCTTTGTGGCACTTTGCTCGAAGTCATAACGCTTTCTGTATCTACTTTATAATAAATTCCACTTCACTTCTGCATGGCCCTTCAGGTTCCTGACATTTGCCTCTATGGTGTTCGCACAGTGACAAATTTGCCTAAGACCGCCTTTCTCAGAGGGCATTGTTAACTGCTGCACAATTGTGCATCCAATGATAAAATACATTTATGTTGATTTTCAACTGTGCACTACTAGCAATTTGTGATTCTTAAATCCAGCATTATAACTGTTATTTTACATTGAGAGCCAGTGGTCAGAGGAAGAAGTTTCATAATGTTGCAGGGTACAACAGGATCGTCAACAAAAATCTTTTTGTTTGTGTGTGCTTGAGACTGGGTTTCACTGTGCAATTTAGGCTGGTCTTGAACTCACTATGTAGCCCAGACTGGCCTCAACTCTCAGTGATCCCCCTGTCTCAGCCTCCTGAGTACTGGGAGTGCAGACATGAGCCACTTTGTCCAGCTTTGATGAACAAAAAACTTTGACACATGAAAAATGTTAGGACAGAATTTTGAGGAGAGAAAAGAGAGATAAAGAGAGAGAGAGAGAGAGAGAGAGAGAGAGATACAGAGAGATACAGAGATAAAAAGAACAATGTGGAATTTCTCACCTTTGAAGGCAAAGCTTGTTTGTATATTTTTTAAATGGGTGAGGGTGGGTGGCCAATGTCTAGGATGTTGCAGGGGTCATGAGTCTGTGGGATTCCTTTATTGTCAAGTGTCAGTTTTCATAATATAATGTGAATATATATAATCTTAAATAAACATGATGAGTTAAAGTTTAAATTAAAAACGTGTGGGGAGGTATAGTTTCCAAAATTCTTTTTTTTAAAGAGCGTGTTAGAGCAAAAATGTTTGAATTCATTAGTAGGCATGAGAACACAAATGAGCTTGACCCATGCACCTGACCTCAGAGCATCCCACTCAGGCCTCCTCTGCAGGAAGGGGGTGGTCACACCCCTTGCCTTTCAAACCACTTTATTCCATTATATTAAGTGTGACTTGTTTTCTTCAACACGTATTTATCAAGCACACACACACACAGAATCCATGTTCTAATTACTTTACAATTATTAACTTCCGTAAGCCTCATAAAAATGCTGTGGGGTAGGAACAGATGTTATTCCCATTGATCGGATGAGAAAACTAAGGTATGGAGAGATTAGGTAGCTTCCTAAAGGTCACACAGCTAGAAGATGATGGAACCAGGACTTCTTATATGTTAAAGCAGACAGCAGAGGGGAAAACCCTTGAATAAATTAAAAAAAAAAAAAAGATAGAAAAGCTGGGCATGGTGGTGCTTGCCTGTAATCCCAGCACTCTGGCAAGCTGGAGCAGGATTCAGGAAAAAGGAGGGGAGAAGAAGGGTAAGTAAAATCAGTTAAGGTATGTTATGTACATGTACCAACTCCCATGATGAATGTAATCATTATGCACTGCAAACATACACTAATAAAAATTAAAGTAAAGAAAGAAAGTTAGAGCCCAGTCTGGGCAACTTAACAACTTATCTCACATCCTATCTCAAAATAAAAACTAAAAAGGTCTGGGGGACCTAGCTCAGTATGAAGGCCTTGGGTTCAATTCTCAGCACTAAAAGCAAAACAACAACCACAACAAAGGAAAGCAGAAAAAAGTATACTCAAAGACGTACATCAGACTGTTTTTGCCTGGCATGCCTAGTAATTCATGTTTCTATTTCTACATCTAACTTGCCTGGTTTAAAATAGATTGGATTTACCTGTGGGGAACCTAAGAATCTGGTCCTGAGCTGCAGGGGAAGTGAATTTTGGTGACCTGCTTATTGACACTAGTTTTCACAGCCCCTGAGTCCTATAAAGGTCTTACTCAGAAGCGTAGGTGGTGGAGGCCGGATTAGGTGGTGGAGGCCGGATAATTAGTATTGCAGGTCAGTAGTGAAATGCCTCAAACCAGAAAGCATCAAAGCCTCTCAAGAAATTATTTTTCCTGGCCTCCTCAGACAACCTCATAATTCCAATTTCAGATGTTCGGAGTGGGCAAATTGCTCTTACAGTTTCCTTTGCAGCAGTGAGGAAAACAAATGAGGCTGACTAGAGTGCGACTGAGGAGAGAAACCATGTCCCTGCCATCTCCTGCCGCTGTCTTCCAGAGGATGTCGTGAAGCTGGCATCTGACATGGGTGGAGGGTGTGAAAAAGGTGGCGAGGACTTGGTGGGTGGAAAGTACCTTGAGAAGTTTGCCACTTTGCAAAAGGAAAACCACTTAGAAAATACAGCCCCCTCCTGGAAACAAACGCCCCTCCCCTAAACAACGTAACTATCTAAAAACAAGTCCTGCGTGTCTAGGTAGCTTGGTGGCTCTTACTGTGTCTTTGGGCAAGCACCTTGTGACTACTTTTGGACAACTCTAGGACATTTCAAGGTCCTCACAATTACAGGGACACTTTGAAACTGTAAACCAAGCACCACAACCTGAAATTTGTCCTCCCTGCATCAATTTATGGGATTGGCAAAGAGTCTCTTTTGGTCAAGGCTTTCCTCTGGGTCCTCTGCTTGAGTAGGCCTGACCTTGGGGGTCTGTCTGTCCTTGTAGGATCCAGACTGAGCAAGAATCCTGTTAAATCAGTTTAGTGAAAAATCCTCCACCCTTGGTATCTGACTACCCTCAATAGTTATCTCTCTGGCCTGCCTGGAGCAATAATCCTATCAAGTCCTTGAGGTTTCTTCTTGGTAATTTTCTATCCACTGAGCTCACCTGTCTAGTTTTCCTTTGTGAAATTGGAATTGAATTCAGTCTCTGCAAGGCCCCATTGAAGTGGTCCCTAGACCCCTGGAGATAAGAGAGTGGTCGACAAGTACTCATGCCGTACTTGAGCTTTGGCTCTCCCCTATTCCTTGCCCTGTGGAAGGAATGAAATCACAAACAGTTGGGAGATTGAGTGGAGGAGTAGCAAGACAGGATATTCTTTCTAGTCTTGTTAACCTTCTCTAATCTTGTACTGCCTGCTTAACATAGCTGAATTTCTACTCCACCCTAATCTTGCTTATCTCTGAGGACTGGAAAAATGGCCAGAGGTCCCCCTTCAGGTGGGTTGGCTGACGCTGGTTAGATCTCAGATGGCTGCTAGAGTGCTGCTAGATAACCTCTATCTTGGTGATAATTCCCTCCAAGTGACACCCCCCCAGCACCATGACAGTTAGCAACTGCCCTGATGACTGCTGGAAGGAACCACAAGAGGAAGGAAAAGACCTGAATTTCCAGAAAGTCTCTCCCTGGTCCCAGGAAGAACAGAACTATTCTTCCCTTTTATTAGCCTGTCCCTGCCATTCATTTCTCTTATTCGACTACCTAAAACTTTCTAACCCCTAAAGGGGTGGGGAAATTGGTTTGGAAATTTATTTCTCACTTCTCTCATTCTTGGCTAAGGATGAAATTCTCTTTTGCTGCTCAATTGGCGCTGTCTTGTCATTGATTTCGTAATTCTGAACGGAAGAAAAGGCCCAGGCTGGGGTCAGAAATGGATAAGTCCAAGGATGGAGAGTTTTGGAGTCATGAGGGCTGCTAAGGGGTTATGAATTGGGCCCTCTTTAAATCAGATTGCTTTCTTCTATTTCCTTTGGTTATTTAGATTATGTTTCTCTGGTTGAGGCCTTGTGCTGATATTAGGCTGGTCACATAGAACTATAATGATAAAGTGTTTTGGAAAATTAGACAAGAAACTTTAGTAAGCATTAAAAATATATTTCCTGGGCTGGGGATTTAGCTCAGTGGTCCCACCACCTACCTTGCAAGCACAAGGTCCTGAGTTCAATCCCTGGTACCAATAAATAAATAAAATTCCCATTGATCAGATATGTTTTAGGTCATCAGGACAGAGATGGACACAAGTCACGCTAGGCTGTGTGAGTGTACTAAAGAAAACAGGGGAAACGGAGAACATTGTATCAGAACTTGTGCGGTCCAATCCCCACCTAGGCCTGTGCCAAGAACAGCCAGTTTCCTTGCTTATGTTAAGTCTGTTTCCATATTCCAGTGGCTTTGAGAATCAAAGAAGAGCTGGGAAACTCATCTACTCTATTGCATTCCACATCACAGATGCTCAGGAAATGCTTATTAAGAATTACAGAATTAAATGTAGATACATTTTTGCTGGGGTCAAGGAGCCCTAAAACGTTGTAAATTCCACGTAATACATTACAAATGCATGTTTTATTTTGAATACACTTTTAAATTAATTCAAAAGTACAGAAAGAAATTGATCAGTCTTTTTCAAAAGTTGGGTCCAACCAATGTATTTTAATGAAATGACTCTGGACTCCAACTGAGCTAACCTCTCTCTGCCTCTTCTCTCTTGCACTGAGAGTACTGTTTACATAATACTTTTTTGTGCATTAAACACATGTTGCAGGCCTTACACCACACAGAGCAGGACATCACACTTGGCAAAGTGCTCATTTCCGACTATTGGACAGGGCCCCACAGTCTATAAAGTACTGCTACACGTATTTACGTATTTGAGCAGCACATAGGATATAAGAAATGTGCTTTCTGTTTTTTTGTTTTTGCTTTAATGAAAGAGGGTGAGAAGTGCTTAAATGGCTTGTAAATGTCCCAAGTCCAGTAAGTACTGAAGTGAGCATTTGAACTTGGGGCTGCTGACTTTCCAAATTCAACACTCCTTCTGCATCCCCATATGTTAAGGGCTGATGTGTGTCCCCCATGGTTCTTACACTGCAGCCACAACCCCCAGTTTCTCAATGTGTTTTTATTTTCTCTCATTGAGTTTATTGGTACATTTTAGGTATACAATACAGTTACATTCATCATTGGGATCTTGTACCTCTACATGACAGGTCTTGGCTCTCATTTTTTCCCCTTATCCCTGCCCTCCCTTCACCCCCTCCTTCTCTCCAAGTTACATTCATCTGGGATCTTGTACCTCTACATGACAGGTCTTGGCTCTCATTTTTTCCCCTTATCCCTGCCCTCCCTTCACCCCCTCCTTCTCTCCCCATTTACAAACACTTAATTTCCATTTTCATTTTACCATATTTTTTTCCTTTCCCCTACCATTCCCAGTTTCCCTACATCTTTAGTGCTTTTCTTCCTATTTCACATTGTCCATTATCTCATTAGGATCTTATGTACAATTATAGTTTTTCACACCAGAGAAACTATTCAATATTTACACATGTGTGACTTATTTATTTCACTTAGGAGTATATCCAATTTCCATTTTCATTTTACCATATTTTTTTCCTTTCCCCTACCATTCCCAGTTTCCCTACATCTTTAGTGCTTTTCTTCCTATTTCACATTGTCCATTATCTCATTAGGATCTTATGTACAATTATAGTTTTTCACACCAGAGAAACTATTCAATATTTACACATGTGTGACTTATTTATTTCACTTAGGAGTATATCCTCAATATGTATCCATTTTCCTTTGGATGAATCTAATTTCTCATTCTTTATGGCTGAGTAATACTCCATTTTATAGAAAAACCACATCTTCTTTATCCAGTCTCCAACTAATGGGCAAATGGGCTGTTTCCAAGTTTTAACTATTACAAACTGTGTCTCTATAAATATAGGTGTGCATATATCACTGTGATATGACTCAATGTTTTTTAAAATTTTAATAAATTTTATTTTATCCCATTCTCCCTTCAAGCCTCCGCCCCTCCCTATGTACAAAAGCTTTGTTTCCATTTCTTCCTCCTACTTTCATTTTTTTCTTGTCCCTTTCTTTCTCCCTCCCTTCTCCCTTGTTCCCTTTCCCATTTGGACCTAGGGCCTATGATGAGGGAATTAAGGTAAAATGAGGTGATAAGAGTGGGATCCTAATACAATGTGACTAGGAAGGAGTAAGAACAAAATAAAAGATAGATAATAGGAAAGAAGGAGACACATCTTCTACAAAAGGGAAGAGAACCAAGACACAGAGGAAGGACAGGGGATGCAAAAAAGAATTAAGATTTGTTATGTCTACGTACCTACTCCACATGATGAAAGTAATCATTGCCTACAGCAAACATATTAATAAAAATAAAAGTTAAAGAAAAAGAAGTGACCATTTTACAGCAACATTTAAAAAGCATTTATTTTGGTGAAATGTGGAGATTAACAAAATAAGGCACACAATTTTTTTTTGAATAAAAGCGTAAGGGCTGGGAGTACAGCTAACAGTAGAGTGCTTGCCTCGCATGTCTAAGGTTTGATTCCAGCATGGTGGGGTGGGGGGAAGAACAGAAGGGAGGGACATGAGAGATGTGTAAGACCATAGGGGAAGGGCCATGTGAGCATGATGGTGGGAGAAGGCAGCTTTCTCCAAGCCAGGCCTCAAGAGAAACCAGTCCTGCCTATACCTTGATCGTAGACTTTGCCTATAACATTGTAGGAAAATAAATTTCTGTTATGGTTCTGGAAGCAGATAATACACCATCTCATTCTGGTACCGGAAACAACAATGGCCATAATTAAGCCCCAATTTCTTATCATTCCGTTTAGTCCAGGTTGAGCAGCCCTAACTTCAAAACCTGAAATCCCAAGTGTGCTAAAATCTGAAACTTCTTGAGTGGCGTCATGACGCTACAAACAGAAAATTCCAACTTTGACCTCATGCATCAGGCTGCAATAGGACAAAGGTGCACTAAAAATAGTGTCTAAAATTACCTTCAGGCTCTGGGTATAGGTGCACATGAAACAAAGGAATTTGGGGTTTGGTCTTGGTCTCATTCCCCAAAGATCTCATTGTGTATATGCAAATATTCCAGAATAAAACAAAAATCTGAAATACTGCTGGTCCCAAGCATTCTGAATAAAGAATAGTCAACCTGTACTTAGGACTCTCATGGCCTCCTCCAGCCCATTTATTCCTCTCATCAGGACTTCTTATCCAGCCATTATCATCTCTTCTCCTTTGCTTGCATTTCCTTTCCAACTCCAGGACTTTTTAGGGTATCAATGGATCCTCGAGGGCCAAATCAAGCAACATCATTGTTACTAGGTTTTGGGGGTGATGGAGTCTCCTTCTGGAGGTGGTTTCTAGGTTCTTTCTGTCCTGAGTACAGAGTTGGTCAAGAAAAGCATAAACAGTGGCAAAATTTTATTAAAGGTAGAAAAAGAAATAGGCTCTGCAGAATGAGTCTGGGTCAAGTAAAAGTAGGAAGAGAAGTACAGTCTACCCTTCAGCATGATGGGCCATCCACACAAGAGAGAGCACAGTGGCGAAACTCAATGTAGTTGGTCCTTTTTGATGTATCACCCACTCCTCAGGTGGATGTGGGGTCTAGGCCACCCTATGGAAACCTGCTTGACTTCTCAAGAGATGTTCACATGCAGGGCTTTGGGAACCACTCTGTGCATGGGTCCTGGGATTTTGTAATGAGCAGGCCACACCTATTGTCCAGCCAGCTTTGCCGCACCCTAATCTCCTGTCTCACCCATCATGCCACCCTCCTCTGTGTACTCTGTTTCTGGTGATCTCTTTCTTGAGGTCAGAACACTCAGTCTTGGCAGGCAGATGACCTGGGTTTTCAGTTCTAGCTCTGCTCCTGATGAGCTGTGTAACATTGTGCAAGTTACTTAACCTCTTTATCTCTCATCTATTCCTTTTGCAGGAAATAACAATAGCACCACTACACTGAAGTTGCAGGGTAGGATACAGCCTATACAGCCCTATCTGTCCCTGACCTGGTGGCCCTGTGTGTGTCCAAGGTACACAGTTTATTTTCTTACTATTCAAATTTTATGTTCTTATAATTTTCAATAATATTTATTTCTACATAATTCTTTGTATTCTTAATTTTTTCATAGCATCTTTTCTGAACCAATCTAAGAGCACTTGGGTCGTTTTATAAAAACAACTTTAAAAATTCTGATCAGAGAAGTAACACATGCTTATTGCAAAAATATAAAAACAGCACAATGCAAGGAGAGAAGAAGCATTTATAATACAGTCACTTGGGATATTCTTTGTTGATATTTTGGTGTGTTCCCTTCTTTACTTTCCTCTGTGAAAACATGTATGATTTTGAAACAAAAATGATCACAGTAAACTTACTGCTTGCGGGGGGTACTTTTTCAAAAGGGAGGCTATGTGTCTGTACCGATAAAGAGAGTCTACATAAGAGCTTCACACCAGTGGCTGGCTGTTTTGTTTAGTTTGTGTAATGTGAAAAAAATTCAGGCAACTTTAAAAATACTCAGGACATTTTACAGAAAAATTGTATCTTCCTGCTTTGGAAAATTGTGATTGTCTAGTCACCATCGGCCTGTGTTCCAGCTCCTAGCTAGAACTGAGTAGTGTTTTCCTCTGTGTTCATGGCCCACGCAGATCCCTGGTCTGTTTTACCCTTCATGATGAACATTTTCTAGCTGTTATGGCTGTGTGCGAACACTTCTGTTCTCCTCCACTGGAAAGAACAATTTTGGGGCAGGCCTTATTCTACTTCATCTTTTAACCCTTTGGTCCATGATGCTATAGACTGAATGTTTACATCCTCCAGATTCATGCATTGCAATCCTAATCCCCAAGGTGCTGGAGGTGGGTTTTTTGTGGGGTGATTAGTTCATAAATTCCCTCCAGAGTGGGACTTATAAAAGAGATCTGAGAGGACCCCTCACTGCTTTCACCTGAGGACACAGCCAGAAGATACCCTCTGTGAGTCAGGATGCAGGTCTTCACTGGACAGGGAATCTGCTGACATCTTCACTGGCTGCCCAACCTCCAGAACTGGGAGAAGTAAATTTCAGTCTTGTATAAGCTACTCTAACATGATGTTTTGTCATAGCTGCTTATTTTAGTTTTCTGTCACTGTGAAAAAACACCTGAGAAAATTAACTTAAAAGAAGGAAAAGTTTACTTTTAATTCATGGTAGGTTGGCTGAATTGCTTTGGGACTGTGGTGAGACAGTCCACGGTGGTGGGCATGTGTGGCAAAACAAGGCTGCTCACCCTCAGGGGGCCTGGAAGCAAAGAGAGAGAGCAAAGGCCTAGGCTCCTAATTTTCCTGTCAATGGCACAGCCCCAGGGATCAAACTTCTTTCTGTTAGGCCCCACTCCTGAAGGATCCACCACTTCCCAATAGCACCACAGGCTTGCACTGAGCCTGTAACACGCAAGCCTTTGCAGGATGCTCCAGATCTTAACTATGACACTGCCCACATGGGTGGACTATGGCCGGCCCTCATAGCATCTCCCATTTCTAAGATCTCAGAATGTGCTACATAGATTCCAGAAGACTTCTTGGTGACACATCATGCATCAACGTTACTGCAGAAACACACGGAGGAGTCTGGGCCAGCAGAGCCCTGGGCAAGGGCTCTGAAAGCTGGGTCCACAGTGGGAGCCTCATCCACAATGGTGACTTTGGGGAATCAGACTCCTTTCTTTCAAGAGAAGCCTGGAAAGCCTTCAAAAGGCACACTGTGTAATTGCCTCACTTCCCTCCCCAGTACAGCCAGCTCTTAAGCAGAAGATGACAGCTCTCAATGAACACCACTGACCCTCTCAAGACACCCAACACAGGAAAAGAGTAAAGGACAAAGGAAGAGAGGATTGCCCTTTACTAGGGTTCCCATTTGCTTTTGTTTCTTGCCATCACTGTCATCTAAGCACAGGCGCCAGCGGCTGCATTCTGCATGGGTCTCTGGTGGGTGGTGGCCTCAGATAAGAAGCCGGATCTCAGGAGCAGCTGGCAGACTCTGAGCTGCCCCACCCTGGGTGCAGCACGTGAGGCCCAACCACAAGATGGGCAGCAGGCCCTTTAGTGCCGCACCAAGCTTCGGCTTCCAATACCCAAGCCTCTAAAACTTGGGCTTATGTAACTTATTTGTTTGTTTTGAAGCCAGCCCTGTCCAAGCTGAGAGCAGTTAAGACACCCTTTTAGAGAAATTTTGGAACCCAACATTATCATTAAGTAAATCAGCAAGCAATGGTCCTGTAAAAATACTGAGCCACACAGTTCTGAGGACTTGTCCTATTCCTGGTAGAATCGCATTGCCTGGTGGTTTCTCTGAAAATTATTCCTGGGATTTTGCTTCTCTATCTCAAACTAGAGCTGGAGTCTAACAGCCCAAACCTGCTGGTGCTAAGAGTTTCTGCTAGGTAGGAGCCCCGCCTTGAGACAAGACCTCAACTTCTTTGTCTGTAAATGATCCCTGTGGCTCCTTAACTAGTTCAGTCATTGGGGCTTGTGGAGGAGGCAGTGTGTTTTGCAGAACATGGTCAAACAGAAATGACCTATCTCCAGGCAGGCCAGACGCCATTTTCTATTAGGTTCTAGACATACAGAAACAGGTGTCAAGGGCCTGTTAGAAACAATGTAAATGTTCAGCAAGAGAATAATTAAAGTAACTATGACCATATTCAATATATCCAATTATAGATTCATCAAAGTCATAAAGAGTCTTTCATGACTGAAGGGAAGTGTTTATGATTTGTTAGATTTTTAAAAAGTGGAAATACAGTCATATGTGATGTATGAGACTCATTATGTTTATTATATGTACTTAGGAAATACACCAGCGTTTCAGGAGAGGTTATATCTGTGCAATGGGATTATGGGGACTTTTTATTGCTTTCTTTACTACAATGGGCATTTATAAATTTGATTGTCAGAAAATAAAATAATTACAAGGAAGCTGACTTTCCTGTTGGTGGCAGATTTGTGTTCATATTTTATTTAGATACTGTTTTTCCTGGTCCTCAATCCCTGCTCCCCCAATGGCTCCTCCAGTTGGGCTGGAAGGAAAAGGCTGGGATCTAAAATGTGGGATGTTTCTGGATGCACAGAGCCACAGCAGCGCCCCCTGGGGACCCGGAGGCTGTACTAACTACAAGTTCTAGGCGGTGTTGAGATTGCCCTGTACAAACTCCATAAACCTGAAAAGGAAAGGGGCTGTAGGGAGCTTTCCATCTACGGATTCAACGGTCTTCTAGCAAGAAAAAGTTCTTTCCTGCTTCCTCTTACAAAAGCCTCTGATCCCCTGAAATAACCTTGACCAAGGTGCAAAAAGATATCATGGAGGCCCGGCGAGGCAGCATGGTTCAAGCAAGGCGAAGGGGCTGCTCTTACTGAGCTCTGAGCTCTGAACGCTCACTGGTCTGGCTTGTTCTTTTGGCCCAGACAATTCCCCTGTGGGTTTGTTCCATGTGTTAAATGGCTGTAATCCGACTCGGAGCTCCTTTTGCGCTGTGCGCATGACCTCATCAGCCCCTGCCTATGCACGTGGGTGCAGCCTCCCTCCCCGCACGGAAGTGTGCAGTGGAGGGCTTGGAGCAGGCTCGAGAAGCAAGCTATTCCTTTTTTTTTCGTACCAGGGATCAACTCGGGACCTTGCACTTGCGAGGCAGATGCGGCACCACTGAGCTAAATCTCCGGTCCGAAAAGTATTCTGAAGAGTGTTTGCAGGAGCCAGCAGGCTGTTATCTACCATCCCCAGCGATGATTCAATTCGATTACACCTACGAATGGCTTCGTGAGTGATATTTATATCACAAGCAGAGTCCAAGAAATCCCTAGTCCCTTTAGCGAATGTCCTACTTCCCAGCACAGTGCCCCTCTATCCCCTTGGTTCAAGGCTTGGATTCAAATTTTGTCCCCCTTTTTGGAGACTGGGTCTTCCTGTAGTTCAGGCTGGCTTTAAACTCACTATGTAGCCCATGCTGTCCTCAAACTCACAATGATCCTCCTATCTCAGCCTCTCCAGTGCTGGGATTTCAGGCATGCGCCTCCACACCTGGCTAAGGCTTGGATTCCTGGGTGGTATTGCTAAACCAGCACTGGCCTTAAAATCAGCAGGTCAGGTGGAAAATCTCCTCTCTGTTCAGCCTCCCCAAAACTCTGTAGCTTTAAGCAGCTTGCTTTATTCAAGCTCCATCCCCCCACATTTCAACTGGGAATAATAAAACTAGCTTCGTGGTTGTTCTGGAGTATGGCTGCTGGAGTTAGAAAATAAAAAAGTACAGGTGCTCACTTGGATTAGAATGCCCTTAAAACAATAATTTTTTATGGGTACATCCCATGTAATATAGAGGATCTACTTACACTAGAAAGTCATTTGTCATTTCTCTGACATTCCAGCTGAGCTGGATGTCCTGCCTACTCTTGAGGCTCAGCTAAGGGAGTTTATTTGAAAGCCCTGTTCGTTACGCAAGGAATTCACTTTCTGACCTCCGAGTGAGTCCATGAGGTGCCTAACTCAGTCCCCCTTCCTCACCAGAGGGGTATTAGGACCTGCTGGGGTTGTTGGTGTGAGGGCATTTCCAGGGCAGCAGGGAGAGAGCAGGAGACGTGGTGTTGTCAGACTGCTAAATCTGTTTAATGGACATCTTTGAAGGACTTAGCAAATAACGTCCTTTGGTGCCTCTATCACACGGTGTTTGCTCTGTGTGAGCTTGTTGGAGGTGACACCATATGACTAGGAAGAAGCTAGATGAGGACACAGACCCCGGGGAACCCCATC
Organism: Fukomys damarensis; assembly: GCF_012274545.1. NCBI lineage: Eukaryota > Metazoa > Chordata > Mammalia > Rodentia > Bathyergidae > Fukomys > Fukomys damarensis. The sequence continues at coordinate 18,991,085 of NW_022900947.1, read as the reverse complement.
TGGTCACCACCATCTGGCTGGCTCAAAAGGTAACTGGTTGTGAGCACCAGACACAGGGACTTTTCTGAAGGTGAATTTTTACAAAAGTGGGGAGCCCAGTGGGTGCTAATGCAGGCTGCCTTTCTGCTTCTTTCTCTGTCTGCAGCTCCCTTTTTGTCCCTCCCTGAAGCCTCCTGAGCTCAGGTCCCCTTGCTTAAGCTCCCCCTGCTCTAAGGCTGGAGGTGGACAAGTGGCAGGTCTACATCAAAGCTGCTGGTGTAAGTTTCCTCCTCTGAACACTCGAATTCCAGGCACAGAGCTCCACCTTTATGGCTTCAGGGAATTTTTTCCACCGGGATTGTAATCGGGGCCAAGAAAGTACAGATCTGCAGAAGGCCTTCTTTTAAAGCGTTTTGCCTTTAGCTCAGATTTGGGAGATGGTGCTGTTACTCAGAGTCAGAGATGAAAGCTGTGAATCTCATAACAGCAAGAAAATGCATGGAGAAAAAGTATCACTTGCCGCATTTCCTGTTCTCTGCATGGTTCTTCCCATATCCTTTCCCACCTGACTAGTAACTACTAAACATTTTTCTTTAGGTGGATTTACTTTCTAAAAGGGGTTATTCATCGTAGGTGACACTATCTACAAAATGTAGCATTGTGATGTGTTCTCATATATATTGCCCACCTCACATAGGAAGGTAAATATATGCTATTCAGATTTAGAAATGCTTACTTAAAACAGCTTTTGTAAACACAACACTGTGGCATGACATTGTCTGAAGTCAAGAATTCCCAGTTTATCAACCAGTTAACACCAGCCCGATTGGAATGAGAAGGGTACTGCAGGGCAGGCGCTGTGGACTTTGGAAATACTAGCTTTGCAGTCCTCCCCTTGGGGAACGCATCTCATTAGCCCCAGTGCACAGATAAGAAACCAGACTTGGAGGGTAAAATTCAGATCTCTGTTATGTGAAAGCCAGATGTGGCTTTTTTGCTATGAAGTGAACCCCCCAGGAGTCTGAGTTCAGAGTTCCTGCAGTGCTCTTTCACTAACCTTTTAGAAAAAACACAGGTATGGATACGCCACTTGCCAGGAAAAATGCGCCTGTTGAAAAGCCAGTTCTTTCATCCCTAAATGGCAAGCCTGTTCTTCTCCCAAACCTCCTGTGCCTTGCATTCGGTTCTCAGCTTGCAGAGGGCTGGATTCCCAAAGTTCACTTGCAGGCGGTTCCCGGCGTCCTTCCCGGACTGCCCTGCACACACTCCTCCTGTCACACCCCCCTATCACTCTGGGCATCTCTTCTCCGCAGGGCTCCGACTGCTCAAGGACGAGCAGCTGGCCTTCCCCAGTGCAGTGCCCAGCCCCTGGTGACCCAGAGGATGCACATGTTGAACTAGATTACTAGTCATTTGTCTGGAGCTCCTTTCCCCACAGAAATGTGCTACAAATGGGAGTGGAAGCATTGTGTTTCCAACCAACCCACACTGCAGACAACCAAGAGTAAGTGAGTTATCTGAGTGAATTATCTGGAGCCGTGGGTGGGACAGGAAGTACATGGGAAAAGACAAACCCCCTTCCCCCTCCCCACACACAAACAGCCTTTCCTGGGTGTGGGCTTAGATCTAGGTGAAATTTTACCTAGGTCACATTTCAGCTTTGACTCTCAAATTGTCCTTTTTCTCATAACCTCCCACTTGGCAACACTGAGGTTCAACACTTCATATTCAATTCCATTTTTCCTTTCTCTGAGACAAAGTTTCATTATGTAGTCCACACTAGCCTTGAACTAACTGTGTAGCCCAGACTGGCCTCAAACTCATGGCAATCCTCCTGCCTCAGTCTCCCCAGTGCTGGGATGACAGGCGTGTACCACCATGCCTGGCTAAGTATTCTTACCTATTATAAAGGAAATGACATTCCAAAATAGACTGCTAATGGTGAATTGAAATTATTGATCCTTTCCTTCTTCCAGTAACACTCTGAGGCAAGAGTGCTTCCACTGTAAAGTTTCTGGCGGTATGGATGGGAGAAGACAGTTGCTGCCGGGAAATTTGTCAAGGTCAGGGGTTAAAAACGGTCCTGTGAGTCCCTTCCCTTCTGTCAGTCCTGTTTCCCTGGCTTCTTCCCTCCCCCTGCCTCTGAATGTGTGGAATCTGCCAGTGGTCCAAGTGTTTTTTTGTTTTTTGTTTTTTTTTTCTGTCCCTTTCTTCCTTTTAAAATTTTTTCACTCAGCCCACGGCAGCTGCAGGGTGGTGGTCGGCAGCAGCTGTTTCCATGTATGGGGCCTCTGTGGTCTTCTTTTGTGAGCCAGGGGCCGTGTGTACATATCAGAGCCACCACCTGGCAAGACGTTTAGTTCCATGTATATTGGCGAAATGCTTCCTGCGTGATATCACAGACGCAAAGGCTGGAAGGAAACACTCTGGGCTAGTTTCACCCTCCAGCCCCGGGCAGCTTCGGCCTCGCTCTCCGATCCTCCCCACTCACCAGAGCAATGGATCAGTGCAGCCGCCTAATGCGCCCGTGGCAGAGGCAGGTGGCAGCTGGTCCCCTTGCCCGCCGTGCGTGCTCCGGTGACTCTGTCACTTTGCTTCACCGGGCCTCAGTTTCCTCTTCTGACAAGCTTGGGACGACTGCGCGCTACCTCTGCTCCTCCCAAGCTTCAGAACTCTGGCTCTCCGATGAACTACGGCAGAGACGGCTCCGCGGACTTCCTGAGGTCACCACGCGGCAGCCACTCCTTCTGTGACTGCTGTCGGCTTCTTCCAGTGCTTTCCCTCCCTGCCGATGTTAAGTTTCTCTCTCATGCAGTTTGAGATCTTGTGGTTGTACTTCGGATTTCTGAAAATATGGGTGCAACTCTGTCCCGTATTATCTTGTGTGCCATACAGTGGCTCGTCCAGGTTTTCACCCAGACTGAAGAGCAACTGGGGAGGGAGAATCCTGAGGACCAAAGCCAGGGCCCTGCACATGTCAGCGCATTAGACAAGCGCTGTACCAATGTGCTACCTCCCACCCGACGGAAATGACATGCTAGCCACCCCCCCACTCTCTCTTTCTTTCTCTTCCTTCTGGAGACACAGACACAGTCTCACTAAGTTGCCCAAGCAGGACTCAAACTTGTGATCCACCTGCCTCAGCCTCCCAGAGTGCTACAGGCCTACATCACCACACTCAGCTTCTTTGGACCTTTAAACAATGCTCAGAGTGAACCAGGGGCATTGGACATGCTGGGCAAATGCTCTACCACTGAGCTACATCTCCAACTCCTCAACAACAATAGACACAGTCTCACTAAGTTGCCCAAGCAGGACTCAAACTTGTGATCCACCTGCCTCAGCCTCCCAGAGTGCTACAGGCCTACATCACCACACTCAGCTTCTTTGGACCTTTAAACAATGCTCAGAGTGAACCAGGGGCATTGGACATGCTGGGCAAATGCTCTACCACTGAGCTACATCTCCAACTCCTCAACAACAATATAAATAATAATAATAATAATAATAATAATAATAATAATAAATTATTAGGAAATACTATTCTACTATTATAGAATATTATTATTATTATTGCTAAATTGCCTAGGCTGGCCTTAAACTAGACACCCTCCTGCCTCAGCCTCCCAAGTAGCTGGATTATAGGCATAAACCAGCAAGACTGGCTCCTATTCTATTTTTATATGACATTTGTATTTAAGAGATATTTCAGAAGCTCAGGGTAAAAATTGCACTGGAGTGATACTCACTTGTACATGAGGAGATTTGGGCTGAATGAGCCTAAATACCTTCAACAATAATTTCACGGCTACCACGTGGAAGAGCTGTGATCCAAACACAGTTCCTTTGAACAGAAGTCTTATGCCAGGCGACGAGACTGCAAGTCACACACCCCACACACACAATGCCACTGTCAACAGGGCTGCTCAGAGTTTCTGCAGTACCTCTGACACACATCACCTGAAAGTGAGAGTCGATATGATTTAATCTTTGGGAACTTTTAGGATCTCATGAATTATTCTTCCTTGAAAGAGTAGTTAATAAAAGTTGCTGGTTGATTGAGTCCTGTTATGGCTTGGGCCTCATGCAGTCATAGGTGGGGCTTTTCAGAAATGGCTGGACCTAGTGTGTGTGGCAGTGGGATGGAGTCATGGTGCAATGTGAGAGCAGGGCTGTTAGGAGTAAGGGTGTAAGTGCTACCCGCCCTAAGTCACCTGGAGAAAATAAAAGGAGCAGAAGGAGCTTGCTGACCCTTGCTTGCTTTGTTACCTTCTTCCCACCATGAGCTTTTTCTCCTCTGCCATGCCCCTCTGCCATCCACCCTGCCTTGGAGCCAGCTGATTATGGACTGAAACCTCTATAGACTGTGAGCTAAATAAACCTTTCCTCCTTTAACTCTAGATGTTGGGTATTTTGTTCCATCAATAAGAAAAGTAACTAAGACAAGTCCCATTCAAGTAACCATACCTCACAGAACTGCCCCTGCATTTTTGTGTCATGTATCATTGTTTTTCTTAGACTTCTTTTTGAGATTTTAATTTCTATTATTTCCACTGTAGTTTTTGTTTATTCACTTTTTTTTCTGAACTCCCTTAAAAATGTCTCCCCTTCAATTTTAGAAGATGGGCATTGTGACACAGTGTTCTTAGTTCAAACTTCAGTGGTGCCCAAAAGAACAGGATTCTAGCTGACCTCCCCTTTCCCATATCCAGATTGCATGTCCCAGGATCAGTTTGCACTGATTCCATTTTCCTGATCACTTTACCTAGCTAACTCGTGTACATTTTGGGTCTATATTCTTACATGTGTGTGTGTGCACACACACATATTTGGGGGGTTATTTAGAAAGAGTCTTGCTATATTCCAGGCTGGCCTTGAACTATGTTATCCAGGAGGGCTGCAAATTCAGGGCAGTCCTCTTGCCTCACCTCCTGAGTGCTGGTGTACCATGCACCACCACTCTAGGTTTTCATTTCCTTTTTTTGGGGGGGTATCAGGGATCAAACTTGGGTCCTTGTGCTTTCCAGGCAGGCAGTGGCACCACTGAGCTAAATCACTGACCCTTCATTTCCTATTCTTAAGCATGCAAATTCTATTCCCTAGCCTTTGCTCTTGGGGCCAGATTTCAGAGTTTGGAAACCACTTGTATTGTTTTCCTGGTACCCGGTATACAGTAGGTGCTCAATAACTGAGTAGTGAATGTATGTTTGAATGGATGAGTGTATGAATGAATGTCACCAATCACCCAATTAGCATACAATTTGGAGAATAGCAGTATGTTGTGGGCTCTCTTGCATCCACCACAGAGTCTAGGTTGGGCTTTGAGAAAGTCTGTTCTCAAATAAACAGCCAGCTCCATCAGTAACCTAGCAACAGATGCATTTCTACTTAGAAAGAAACATCTAAAACTTGAAAAACCCTGAGAGAACATAGACGTCTTGGATTCCAGAAAACTCCTTGTGTTTCTCTGCAAGGTGAAGGAAAAAAAAGTATGGAGTGGGAAGTACTCAAGGTGAAGGCAAGGGGTAGAAGGAGACAGAGTTGTGGTGGCCAGAGGAGTATCCTGCCACGGCACACACAGCTCATGCCGTAGACCCTGGCCGAGCTCTCCCATGGAATCACCCTTGGCCACCTCAGAGTGCAGGCAAAGAGAACAGATCACTCCCGTGCAGAGAATGAAATGGCAAAGGACACATTTACTCACTACCCCTTGAGGTGGTAGGGGCCAAAAGAGAATGAACTCATTCACAGGTCACGAACTACAGCATATTAAATATTTTCCTGTGCACTGTGACTCACGTTACTTGCTAGAGGAGCCACTCACCTTGGCAACGCTGGACAGAACAGCCCAATCATCTCACAGGGAAGCAAGTCACCCACTCTTCCTTCCTGAGGACTTCGTCTCAAGCTCTGTCAAAGGAGGTAGCCTCTTCCTCCTCCGGCTGCCGACCACCTCGCCTGGCAGCGAAGGAAGTGAAAGTTTCAGAATGAAGAGGAAGAAATTCAGCCTTCTTGAAGAAGGGCAAAAATGCAGACAGGCCCTTTTTCTCCTTTGTTGGCTGGAGGGTGCGGAAGTGCTTTGATTATAGTGGGTATCCGGAAGGACAAACAAAATGAATCCTTCTTACTTCTTGTTTTCCCCCAGCCTACCATAAAAATCTGAGGCCCAACTTTTAACATAAAAGCAGCCCAGAGAACAATTCACCACGAGGGAAAGGAAGGTAAAGGATGGTACAGCTGCTTTAGGTTTATTTGGTTTTCCTTCTTTTGAAAATGTTATTGCTTGGGGTTTCAATGTGCCATTCTATGACATACTTTGATCATATTCACCCCTGTGACCTTCCCTCTCCTCCCCAGGCCTCTTCTCCTTGTCAGATAGTTACTCTTCTACTTTCATGTCATCTTTTTCTTCCAGAGTCTCTTAGGGAAAGCATGAGATACTTGTTGTTATGGTTTGGGGCTAGACGTCCCCCCAAAGCCTCATACAGTCATAGGTGGCTGAATCCAGAGTGTGTATTGCTGGGAGTGAAGGTAGGTGATTATGAAATCAGTCCACTGATTGGTGTGGCATTGCCTTAATCCAGGTAGCCTGGATACAATGCAAGGGACAGAAAGAGGCTCGTCTTGTCCCTTGATTGCTTTGCTGTCTTCTGCCTGCCATGAACTGTTTCTCCTCTGCAATGCCTGTCTGCTAGGCCACCCTGTCTTGGAGCCAGCTGATGATGGACTGAAACCTCTACAAACTGTAAGCCAAATAAACTTTTCTTCCCTTAATTTGTGGGTGTTGGGCATTTTATCTCAGCAATGAGAAAAGTAACTAAGACACTTATTTTTCTTAGTCTGCCTTATTCTGTTTAACATGATGACTCCCAGTTCCATCCATTTTCCTGCAAGGGCATGATCTAGCTCTTCTTTACTGCAGAATAATATTCCATAGTGTATATATTTGCCACATTTCCTTCATCTGTTTGTCTCTTGACAGGCAGCTAGGCTGATTTCACATCTGGGGTGTTGTGAATTATGCCACTATAAAGATGGGTGTATGAGTATCCTTATATGTACACTGACCTTAAATCTTTTTAGTATAGACCAACGAGTAATACAGTTGGGTTATATGGTAGCTCTAATTTTAGTTTTTTGAGGAATCTCCATACTGATTTCCATAGTGGCTATAACAATTTACATTCCTGTGAGTAGCCTAGAAGGGTTTCCTTTCCCCACTTCCTCACCAGCATCTGTTGTTTGTATTGTTGATGGTAGTCATGCTGACTGGGGTGAGATGGAAGGTTAATGTAGCTTTGATTTACATTTCCTTGATGGCTAAAGATGTTGAACAATTTTTCATGTTTTAATGGCCACTTGTGCTGCTTCTTTTGGGAAGAGTCTGTTCCACCCATTTGTTTATTTAACTGGGACTACTTCTTTTGATATTAAGTTTTTGAGTTCTTTACATATTTTGGATATTAATTCTCTGTTGCCTGAGTAACTGGCAAAGGTTTTCTCTTCTTCTGTGGGCTGTTTCTTTTCTCTGTTAATTATTTCCTTTGCTGTGCAGAAGCTTTTTAATCTGATATAGTTCCATTTGTGTACTCTTGCCATTATTTCCTGAGCAGAGCATAGACTGGCCTAGGACTCACTGGGATCCTCCTGCCTCGGCCTCCCAAGTTCTGGGATTACAGGATATTGTGCCACCATGGCTGCTTCCATATTAATTTTAAGAATGATTTTTCTAGTTCTGTGAAGAATGCCTTTCATTTTTGTCATGTTTAGTGGCTGTCTTGATAGTCCTGTCTTTAGTTACTTCTGTTGAGTTAAAACCATCAGCTGAATATTTGACACCTGTAATCCTAGATGAACCTTTAATGATCACTTGGGCCAGCTTCCTGTTCTTGTAGCTCTGATTGATGAGGTACAGTGACACAGAGTACCATGTTGCAGGTCTCTCTACTTTACAGAATCATATCTGCCATGATGTCATGTCCTCAAACATAATCTCTTGAACAAAGTTCAGGCCAGGTGCAATGTGGCTGAGCCCTCTTAGTGTCCCATTTCTTTTCATCTAGAGGCTTTCAGCCTGATCAGATGCAGCATCTGGAGTGGGGATCGGGGTCCCCACTGGCTTTGGAGTTGATGGTTGTGAACTGGAACACAGCCTCTGCGCACCGGCTGGGCATCCAGTGACAGCTCCTGGGCTCTGTGGTGTATGACGAGGATGGTGCTCTGGGGCCCAGTGGCCCAAGATGTCCTAGTTTGGCCACTTAGTAGCTGTGTGACTTAATCACTGTGCATCTTAGTCTTTTCATCTGTAATGTGAGGAGAATACTAGCACCTCCTTCCTAAGATTATGGTGAAGATTAAACAGAAGAAGACAGGATCAAACTATATGGTGGATGCATATATTAAAAAGAATTTATTACAGTAAGACACATTGCTACAAACAAATCTCGCTTGAAAATACTCCACTCATTTTGAACACACTTATCCGATCATTCATGTCATTTTCTGAAGCAGTTCTGGAAATCTTTCATGAGCATCTTATGAAGTGTGATAAGAAAAAAAACAAAACAAAACAGAATGCTGCTGCCAAGTGCCATCCAATGGAAAGGCAGGCTCGTAAAAACGTTACAGTGTGTCCGCCTGATTCACTGGATCTGGCACTCTGACTTCTGCCTCTTTCTCAAAGTCAAAGTGACCATAAAAGGTAAACATTTTAAACCCTTTCAGGACATCGAATCAGCTTCAACAGTGCAACTAAAGACACTCACGAAAGAAGGCTTTCAGAACTGCTTCAGAAAATGGCAAGAAATCGGCCAGGATATAGCTCAACGGCACAGCGCCTGCCTGGTAAGCATGAGGTCCTGAGTTTGATCCCCAGCACCAAAAATAAATAAGTAAATAATAAAAATGTTAAAAATAAGTAGAAAATTAAAAAGCCAAAAAGCTGGGATAAGTATATTTGAAGCTCAAGGCAGTATTTTAAGGGGATTAATGACAATGTGTCTTTTTCTGTATCAAATTTTAAAAGATTTTAAGCATTCAACATAGTTTTCAATCATACCTCATAGACTATGATTCCACCTTCCTCACCTGTGTAATATCCATGTTACAGGACTGTAAAGCACTGAATGGCATTGAGCATGTGGCCAGTGGAAGAGAAGGGATGAATGAATTAGCAGCCTGACCTTGGCATAATCTCTCTGGCTCTTTCTAGCACGTCACATAGAAAATGCAGATTGTGAACTCATTGGCCTTGCTGTAGGATGATCAATTTGTCCTAAGTTTTCCAGTGCATACTGAGTTTAGTGTGGAAAGTCCCATGTCTTGGGAAACCCCAGTTACAAGCACATTGGAAGGTTGGCTACCCTAGGCTTCTGTGCCTATCTCTACTTCCAGAGTATAACAATGATTAACCCCAACCCACAGGGCTTTGAGATTTCCTGTTGTGTGTCCCTTTTCTTGTGTATTTCTTGTCTCCTTATCTACTTGTAACATAATACTTGAGACTGGGTAATCCCTAAAGACTAGAGGCTCATTTTGACCCCTGGCCCTGGAGGCTGGGAAGTCAAAGAGCATGGTTCTTGATCCTCTCTGCTTCTGGTGAGGGATTCATGCTTTACAAAGCATGAGGGAGGCATCACTTAAACAAGTGAGTAATTAGCCACTTTCTTCTTCTCATGCTCATAGAAACTAATCCATTCACCAGAGAAAGGCATTAAAATCTCCTAATGACCCATTGTCTCTTAAAGGCACTCCCTCCCACTACCAGCACAATGGCAATCAAATTTCAACACCAGTTCCAGAATGCATGGACCATATTCAAACCACAGCATCTCCTTACCAGCCACTGAATTGCCAGAGGAAGCAGCACACACTGGGATGTGGTTGTTACTTGTTTAGACACTGAAACACTTCAGTGAATCGTGGTAAGATGTTGTTCACATGCTCCTCTTCCCTGCCCCAGGATGCCTGTGCTGAACTGCTCTAGGACCCACCTACAAAAGGGTAAAATTCTAGCACCCTGACTCTAGGCCTCCTGCTTTGGTGGTTCAGTGCCCTTGCCTTTGTGTCTTACATATATTGTGGAATAACTTACCTGGTGTGGTCTGCTTTTGGAGAAAGTTGGCACTGGTAACATCTGCTCCATCTGCTCTCCTGGGACACTGGCCCCAGTGTCAGCAACCAGGACCTAAGCTAGGATGTTGGTGCTGTGCTGGTGTCTATAGGGGCAGACACAGAAGTATGTATGCGAGGCCATTTATCATGTTGTAGTTCTGGGCATAGCCTCTAAACCTCACAATGCCCTTGTCTTTCAAGGGATGCAACCTTTTAATCAGTCCTTTTTCTGGAATTAAATCACAGTGCCAGTTAGCTTTTGCTTGTAACCACCCTAAACTTAATGGCATAAAACAATAACCACTTATCCAGCTGTGAGTCATCAGTCTGGGCTTGGCTCACCTGGCCTTATCATGTACCTGCAGGTAGCTGCCAGGTTGGCAAGGGATGGCTGATCTGGGGTGACCTCAGCTGGGATGGTTCATTTCTGTTCCATGTGCTCTATCATCCTATGGCACAGGGACCCAAGTTGGTCACTCGGTGATGGCAATGTGGCAGCAGGGTTCTAAGAGAACAGCAAAGAAGTATACAAGGCCTCTGAGGGCCAGGCTCAGAGTTAGCACAATGTCCTTTCAGCCCATTCTAGAGGTAGAAGCAAGTCACAACCCCAGCTCAGATTCAACAGCTAGAGAAATAGACTCTGCCTCTTGGCAGTCTGAGAATCATAACAGGGCAGTAAGTGGAAACATTTCTGGCAATTTCACAGTCATCTGGAGATCCTATTGGTTGTTCACCTGTTACCACTCAAGTCGGAGGAAGATCGGGGCAGAAGGAATGGAAAGAGGCTCCTATCCCTGAGAAACTGAAGAATACAGTGGAGGACTGCAGTGGATGTGTGTGATCAGCTGCCTCGGTTCTGAGAGTAAAGGAAGGCCTGGTGGGAGGAAGATGCATGTGAAGAGGGCTATGAAATTCCAGTAGTCTCTACTCAGGTGTCCGTGAAGTTAGAAGAAATGTAGCACATGATTTACTCTCACATGTTTTCTTTCTAGTCCAGAAATCAGCCTTGTTCCTGATGACAGTTTCTCCACTAACCTTCTTCTGAGGGAGAAGTGAAGACCATCTTCCCCACTCCTCTCTGGACAGGTGCAAGAACTGAATTTGTGATCCAACCAGGCTCTGGAATTTTGGAGTTGTTTTGTTAACTTCATGATTAACTACCCTAACCTGACTGATACAGTACTTACTGAGACACTAGTCCTGGGAGAAATTACATAAAAAAAGACTTTCATGAGCAAATTCATTTGGGGACAACAAGAAGCTGCTAATTGTCCTTTGGTGTTTGTTCTCCTTTTGTGCATTTTGGTAATAGAACACTGAGCTTCAGCTGGAGACTTGAGCACCTACCTGGAGACTGCCATTGATAGCTTCCTTTGTATCAGGTTGTGTCCATGTGTTGATCAGCTTCCTGTTACTGTCATAAGAACCTGTGGCCATCAACTTATAAAAAGAAAGATTTTATTTTGGCTCACAGTTTGGGGAGTTTTAACCCATAGTCAGAGCACACCGAGTGCAGAAGCAAAACCATTCACCTCATGGCTGGAAAATGAGAAGGGATTGACCAGGCTCCCACAATTCCTTCTGAGGACCTGCCACACCCACCCAAGACCTTCTATGAGGCCCTCCCTCTCAATGATTCCACATCTTGATAACACCTCTCTGGAGAACAAACTTTTAACATACGGGCTTTTGGGTGACATCCCAGATCCAAACAGTCACACAGTTAAGTTCAAACACATGGGATAAATCACAAGAGATCTGTGTAGCTTCCATGTTATCTTCTTCAAGAAAAGGCTGGTTGCTCTAGCCACTCTACTGCTGCTTTGCCTGCCTGAGAAATGGCCACCATTTGGAAGCCATGTGTGCAGGAGGGAAGAGCTGCTTGCCAACTTTGGATCATTGATGTGTAAAGAAGTTCATTTCTGTACTGTTATAGCCATATATTTTAGGGTCCCTTTGTTCCAGCAGGTAGCATATACCATCACTAATATCCCACTCTGTCTTCCTCTTGGGCATTCACAGGACACTGTAAATATACTAAAGTTCCTTTCCACAGGAAGGGAAACAGTTCAGGTCTTATTTACTGAGAGAATTCCTCTTTTTTGGTGGAACATTTTTTGATACACGTGCATTGGAAAAGGTTCCTCACAGACAGCCTTAATCTGAATTTGCTCTTTGGGAAGCCCATCATGGTGGCTGCGGAAGGCTGTGGGATTGCATCTAACAGTCTAAGGGGCATGACAGCATTGTCCCTGTCCCTACCCAGTTTCCACAGCCTTCTTGTAATAGCAGCCAAGTACATAATGGAAAAGGCAGGAGCTGGGGCAACCACCAGCCTGAACATGAATCAAGACTTGTAAGCTTAGACTTCACCTTTTATTTTTCCAGGCCTCTATTTCTCAAGTTGTTAAATGAGAAGACTTTAAAAGGCTGTTGGATCTTATACATATAGGAAGCTGGCACTTAAGCATCTCCTTCTATGTCGCATTCTTTTCTGCCTTCTCTGTGCAATCTATGTCAAGGCCTCACAATCTTTCTGACAAAATTCACCCTGACTCTCCATTAAACCCACTCAGTTCAAGAAAAAGCAAAGATCAGGCCACGCTTTCCACTGTATTATTTACATTCTAAAAAGGACTAAACTAAGAAAGAAACTGAGAGAGATTAAGAAATACTTCTTAGAAGTTACAAGGAAAAAAAAATCATTAGATCCCTTCTGGGCTCTGTGATATGCAGGAAGAGAAGTAACTTTCAGTTCCTCATCTTTCAAGGACCTGAATGGCTTTAGGCAAGCAGTGAACAATCAGATCTGTTTGTGGGTTTTCCTGGTAGAGCCTACAGTGACACATAGCTTTAGAATTCAATTTAACTAGAAATAATTAAAAGCTTACTGTGTTGGCAAAACTCTTGTTAGGCACAAATCAAGTTTGCAAATCAAGGGGACAAGGAGAAAATTGAATGTTACTTCTCTCGGAGATCCCATTAGGGGAACTCAGTGCCTTCTCATCACTCTTTCCTCCCCTACGAAGGTCACCACGGTGCTGTGTGCACAAGTGGGGGCTCGGTCACTCTTTCCTCAGTTAGAGGGTGAAATTCTCTTGTGAGACTTCTTTTCATCAAGAATTTTGGGGGTGCAATTCATAAAGTCCAACTCTAGCTAACTCAAGGATAAATGGATTTCACCTGAAAGATACCAGGGAAGCTCATCAGATCCGTAGGACTGCGGGATACCTTAAGCAGAGCAGAACTAACACAACCTCAGAGCTCAGCAGCTACAGTCCACACCAGAGCCATCTAGAACACTGCCATGATGGGAGAGGAAACACAGTTGGGCCAGCCTAGAAGAGTCACCCTTAATCGAGCAATTATGCCCAAGGGAGCAGGGATGTAGATGCCCATAACTTGACTTGGGAAATAATGACTAGAGAATGGGAATTTATCATGAATTCAGCAGCTTCCCATAGCATTACTCTTATTGCCACGAGGCATCAGCTATCTTCTAAAAAAACCATCTCAAAACTGGTTTGAAACAACGACTATTTTATTTTCTCATAATTCTGTGAATCAGAAATTTGTGTTGGGTTCAGCTGAGTGGTTCATCTGTTGACTTCTCTTGGGATCATTCTTATGATTGCAAGTATTTGGCAGTTCAGTTGAGGTCATGGTCCAAAATGATTTCACTTACATATCTGAACCTGGGTGCTTGTTACTAGCTGGGAAAGCTCACTGTTATTCCACGTGAATTTTCACCTTCAAGTGAACTTCTTTACATAGTGTCTCAGGGCAGCAAGAGAGGACACCCCAGCATGCTTCTGCTTATATGAGATTGCTATTGTTCAATTAAAAGTAAATTGCACAACCAAGCCTAGAGTCAACAAGTAAAAAAGAGACTCTCTCTTGATGGAAAAAGAAGCAAAATCACATTACAATGAGGAGTATAGAGATTGGAGAAATCTGTCAGCAGTTTTGGGCCCCCTAATACATCTTATATAGATTCATATCTCCACATATTTCTTAAAACATGAATTAAATTTAAATTTTAAAGTTAAAGTCCTTTCTCTTTTCATCTTTCCTTGGTAAGTAAATCTAACACTTATAGTAATAAAACCAAAATAAATCTTTTCTTGTGTATGAGTGTGTGTGTGTGTGTGTGTGTGTGTGTGTGTATGTATGTATTTTACTGGTGATTGAACTCAAGGTTTTCACACAGCACTATATCTCTGATATTTAAAGTTTCTTTTTCTTTAATTGTAAGATAGGGTCTCACCAAGTTGCCAAGTTTCCCAGTCTATGCTTAAATTTGAGATCCTCCTGTGCCAGCCTCCTGAAGTGTTGGGAAATGTCAAAGTTTTTGTAAGTTGATTTTATCAAGTATTTTGTTATATTGGCAGAAAGGAAACTAACATGGAAAATGTGCACTTGGTTTTCAGGTGCAATACTTCTAACTGCTGCAGCACTCTTAAAGTAAGAATTATACTTCCCATTTTATAGTTGAGGAACTGCAGCCCCCAAATGAAGCTTCCTCCCTCTACTATAGAAACTGTTCAGGTTAGAGACAGGATTTAAACCAGTTTCTGTCTGACTCCTTAGGCTGTCACTACCCTCTTGATATCTTCATATCTGTTTCTCTCCAAAGAAAATAAAAATTTCATGGATGAAATGGTAAAGGAACCACATCATGCTTCCTTCTCCATTGGTCAGTTTTGAGAATGGAGAGGAAATATACCAGTGATCAAATGGAATCTCTTCAGCATCTATAGAACATGGAGGTCTTCCAGCTCTGATCTTCAGTCTCCCACTATGGGAGGAGTTGAATGTTTGAACAACTTTTTTTAACCTTGACCTTCTTAAGAGAAAAATGAAGAGCTTGGAGACCCAAGGACATGTGCCTGAGAACCTGGGGTTGTGTCCTAGGTCCCCTGGCTCCATAACTTGGTCACAGAGAGCCTGAGGGCTAAGAGGCCAAGAGGAAGGTGGAAGTGTTGTTCTATTGGTCACTTTAAAAATGTTTTCATATCTGAAAGTCTTAGCTGGAAATGGTCAAAATGTGCAATTTTTATTTCATGGTCAGAGTAAATAAATAAATGATTGGAATAAGTATATACACATATGTGAATTTATTTCATCTTTCCAAAAAGATCATGATTTACTATGTTCATTAGGAGTTGTATTTGAAATTTTTTGCATTTTCCATTTTAAATGATATTTCAAAATATAGTTTCCAAAATCAATCTGTGGCTTATTTAACTCGATATAACTTCAGGCTCAGCCTTATTTCAAACCACCCAATCTCCATTTCCAAGATATGTGCCAGGGAAAATATGCATTTTCAAGTCAGCTCAGGAAACACATCCATGTGGAAGCCAGAAGCTCCTTTGCATTGAGCACAGAGGGATGGAAGGGAAGTCTGGGAGCAAAGGGCAAGGGCCAGCGGTGAGTCCACACAAGGTCATTCTGGTGAGCTCCTATGAGAATAACAGCCATTTGACATCTATTATATAAAAAGACACTTGTTAGAATAAATGCATTTTCTTAGCCGAATAATCTGATGAGATAGGCATCGTTTTCTTGTTTATTCCATTTAAAAGATGCAGAAAGGGAAATAACTTGTCCGCAGTGTTAAATTTGGTCAATGGTCAAGCCAGAACTTGAACTCAGATGTTCTAAAGTTTTTATTCTTTCTCTTCCCAGTAGCTGGCTTTACTCATAGGATGGACGTTTGTGTCTTTCATCCACAGATAAGAGAGACTGTGGGATTCTGGGTCAGCAGCTGAGTGAGAGCTCTAAGCCAAGGAAGAAATGAGGCAGGACAGAGCACAGTGAGGAATCTGTGGGAGCTCTCGCCTTCTTTGCCTCCATCCAGGGTGATCATCAGGTGGCTGGTCATTAATCGAGGCAGCACTCATGACGGTATGAATGTACAGAATACTGTCTGACAAGCTCCAAAAAGCTGGCAAATTTGTCTTCTTCCTTTTCTCAAGCTCTGTGTCTTTCACAAGTCAACAAGGATGCAGCATGGAATCATATGAAGAGCCTAGGCTTTGCACACAGAGCATTTAGGCTCGAGTCCTAGATCTGTTCCTCATGAGCTGTGTGAACTGAAAATGTCTTTATTGTGGTTTAAATGCATCCTCCAAAAGTTAATCCCCAGATTCATATGTTAGTGGTAACTGCAGTTGGGGGTCTTTGGGAGAAGAGTAGGATTTGAACAGGTCCTGAGAGTGGGAACTCCACGATGGCATTAGTGGCCTTATTGGAAAAGGAAAAGACCTGAGGTTAGGTGTTTCATTGGTTTCACCATGTGATACCCTGCACCTTGTGATGATATAGCAAGAAAGCCTTGGCCAGATGCCAAGCACATGTTAATGCCTTTCTCTTCAACTTCCCATTTTCCAGCACTAAGGGCCAAATAAACCTCTATTCCTTACAAATTATCCTGCTGAAGATATTTTGTTAAGGCAATGGAAAAAAAGACTAACACTATGCTTAATTCAAAAATGGGGGTAAGAACTATACACACGATTACAGGCTTATTGTGAGAGTGCATATACATAAAACACTTAGCATAGTTCGTGCAGTAGTGAAGCATTCATAAAATGTGAGGGATGAGCTGTTCTGGTTCTACTACACAGAAGCTACAGACCTCAAACAAGGGTACCAGTCAGAAGAGGATAGGATGCGCTGCTGTAACAATAATCTGAGAACACTGGCAGCTTGCAACACAACAGTTCTGTCAAGCGTGGCTTCTCCAAATCTCTCTGGGACCCAGGGCAGCCTCTACATGGAACAATGCCAGTCCATGGTGACAGATGAGATAGAAAGATGGCAGAGTACAAGGTGGGAGCTGTGTGTCAACTATTTACATTTCATTGGCTCACACAAGTCCTGTTCCTGAGTTCAATAGTGCAGGGGTGTGTAAAGTTCCCATGGAGTGAGGTATTGAAAGGAAGAAAAACAGAAAGGAAATATTTTATTACATATTTTACCAGATATTTATCTTTAACTCTGCCTCTCTGTAAATTTTCTGATAGTGCGCATTCTTGAAGAAGATTATCATTGTTCTCTGACATGGTCTTGGGGCTCCGCTTGCTCCCAGTTTGGCTTCCAGAGGTGTCAGACCCAAAAGATCCAATTTGCCTTATTAGGTTCAACATCTGGAGAGACTCAGTCATACAACATATTTGTTCCTAAATCATTGCTCACTGAATTGGCCGCCAAGCTGTTTTTCCAGAGAAGAGAAGAGGAAAATCTTATTTGCAAAGCAAAAGAAAAGGTTCTGCTTGGCCAGGCCTCCCTTGGAGCTTGGCCAAATCCCTGATGAAGAGTAAAAGTGCACTGCAGGGCATCTGTGAGGTGGCCTGGGAGGAGCAGGGGCGTGGAGGTCAGGGAGCTGCCGCAGGTTGGTGCTGGGGTCTCAGACATGCTTCTTCTCTTCTCTGACCCTCAGTTTCTTCCTCTGTAAAAGGGGTAGTGGTGGTGGAGGAGATGTCAGGAGAATTAAACAATAAACATGACCAGTTTTCCAAATGATAAAAGCCGGCCCACAGAATTTAATAAAAGTTACATTTAACAGCCATATGATAGCATACAGAGTACATCTGACAGTAGCATTAATCTGGTAATAGGTAAGGGAGAGAGTCTTGAGTCTCAACAACATAGGACATATTCTTAGCTCTTAGGGACCTTCAAAAGGGTCACAGAGAAGAGAAAGATGTGCCGTTCCAGCGTTCAGTTTGTTGGCAAACATTTTATGGAATAATTTGGCATTAGTCATGACAGATTAAATTTTTTTTTCTAGGAAATAAATGGAACACACCGTAAAGAGACAGTGTGGCCCCCTGGGGAGAAAGCCAAGTGTACTGAAGCTAGGGAAGACTGAATGCAAAATCAAAGCCAGGTGGGCTGTGCACTTCACCACTCAGGGCCTGTTTGGTATCGTTTCCGTATTTTGCTCAACATTGCTCAACTTCTACTCTCTCCATCATCACAAAGTATTTTTAGTTCCTTTCATTACAGGAAATCTTTGGCATTGTCCTCCGGGCTGGTCGGATGGAGGAACATGAGTTCTCCATTGTTGGTACGTCTGTACATAAAGATTAGCAAACACATCTTTACATGGAGAGGGCCTGCGGTATTGACTTTCCTCGGAGCCTGCGTTTCAGGTGGAACCACTGGAGGAACCACTGAGGGGACCAGAGCAAAAGGGCACCACACTCCTTCACCCATGTGAATGTGGCTCCGTGGCTCATCCAGTGCATGGTTTCCTAGGAACTTTTCCCTCAGCCCCTAAGAGTGGGTGTGGGCCCCTCCCCGTGTCCATCAGCACCCTTGTTTCCATTATTTGCGTCACAGACACTTCCTCCTGTAGTGTTTGCTCTGCAAAACGCACTGTTTCAAGGGCTTTAAACTCATGACATTGTCATAACAACCCATGGAGATAGGCTCTTTGAGTCCCTTTCTCAGGTCATGAAAAAAAAACAGAGACGGTGACCCAAGGTTGCACAGCTTGCGCTGTCACAAAGTTTAAATGAGTTAATGTCTGCAAAGTGCTTCACACGGTGCCTGGTACATGGCAAGTGCTCTACAAATGTTTGAGCAAATCTGCAGGGTCTAAGACAGAGCCATGGCACAAAGGGGTGGAACGCTTTGGCATAAGCTGTGGACGAGAAGGTCTGGCTCTCACCTGCAGGGTGATCTTGGCCAGTGGATCAACCTCTCAAGGACCTGTGGTTCCTCTGATGTAGACTGATGATTGAGAGAGTTTTCCCTGGTCCCCATGGAGCTGACTATGTAACACAAGACGGGAAATGCAGTCACAGGAAACATGGCTACTCAACTTACCAGGGACACCCAAGTTTAGGAAGAGGGTAGAGATGTTTTTGTGAGTGTCCTGGAAGAGAGTTTCCTACCACATCCAGGAATCTGTCTGACAAAGAAGGGGCTTGTTTCCTAGACACGAGTTTCCTTAGCACCTCATAACTAGAGGTGGCAACAACATCGAAGCATAGTTCAAGGGTACAAGGAGAGGACTTATCGTGAGGAAGAATCCTTAAATTCTAACTGCATTCTCATTTCAAGGTTGAGAATATAAATGCTGTCTCTTTGTAGTCTTGAGGCAGAGACAGAAGGGGTTTGTGAGGTTGGCAAATCTGGCAGGAAAATGGACAGAGAGCCACCCAGCAGAGTGCAAAGGTTTGGGTTCCCCAGTCACCAGTCTCTTGACTGTGACAGTGGGTACTACTGTTACACAAGACTATAACTTTAATCAAGTCCAGGTAGCCCTACTACCACTACCTCACTTGACAGAGGCAGGACCGAGATCAATCCTTCCCTCCATTTGACAAATGGCTCTGAAAGGTTAAGTGGGTTTCCTACCTTCTCTCAACATTTGGGAGTTACTTAAACTTGAGATTCTGAGTCTTGTTGAAGGACCAAATCTAAGTTTGTAGATCTTAATTGGCTTTATTTGCAATTCTAGAATCAGGCAACAATCTTGACCAAGATGGTTCAGAACGTGCCCCCCGCCACCACACTGGGCAAATTATGCTAACAGCCAGAGAAAAAGAAGTGACTTGTGGAATTGGAAGTGAAATACAGAAACCTCCTGATTGGTTACAGCCAGTCTTTTTGCTGACTGTGGTTTGAACAGTTGGCCCCTTGTGATTGGCTGAGAATTGGCTGCTTGGTATGAAAGTAGGTTGTACATCCTTATACAGCTCGTTAGGTTATAGTTCACTATGTAGGAGAATCCTTTAGATCAAGCTGCAAAAATGTAGGTAGGTGATTTTAGGCAAAACTTACTTCAGCAGAACAGTCTCTAATCCAGGTTCCACCTCAGCTCTGCACAGAGTCCCATGATGTGAGATTTCCATTTCTTCTAACTTTGGAAAAACTGCTTCTCACTTCTCTCTTAAACCTACCCTGACTAACATCAGCTCTTCTGAAACATTCCCACAGGGGTCCCATGAGGGGAATGTGTCCCCCACTCCTCCTGTGCTGTGAGGAGCTGACTTCTACTCCACTCCCAGGACAGAAATGCACGGGAACAACACTTCTGCCACTTTCTTCTTGCTTCCTAGAAAGAGAAGCAACTTTTCCTGAGATGAAGGAGCCTTTTCTCACGCTCCTTCAGAGCAGGCTGCTGTCTGGAAGCAGCGTCCTCAGCCTCCCTGTGCCATCAGATCCGGGCTCCTGGGCTCCAGCTCAGCTTCAGAGAGATGATTTATCACTAGGTCTCCAGTCAGGAAAGGATTCAGAAGTCCAGCTTCTGGTCTGTCAGGAACAGGCTGCTTATTTATTATTTCTGAGTCCTTTGCCAGCTGTTGTCTGGATCAGAATGGGCCATGCTTTTTCCTGCAAACACTGTTCGCTTGCTTTCTCTGTTATTAAGTCTATCCGGTTGCCTACATCACTTGACTATTCCATCTGTCTCCTGGGCTGAATCTTCCTCCTGTACTTGACTTGGAAGTCTGTCTTGGGCCCTGTTTTATTTATATTTTTGTATATAACCTTCCCTGATGCCCTTACCAGCCATTTTTAGTACTCCCCAAATGATGCTTCCCTATCTCCCCAAAACCCCAGTCTCAGACAACTTCCTATTTGACACCTACCCTGGACACCTAATGAACTTTGTATGCCCACAAGAGAATTTCTAAATCATCTTTCTCTCACTTATCTGTCCATCTTGGTAGAAGGTACTCTTATCTAACTAGCTGGTTGAGTTATCTAGACGCTCCCTGGGATTTTACACCATCTCCCTTAAATTCCAAGCTAAATCCATCAGGAAGTTCTGCAGTCTGTTTCTAAATATTTCTCTTTTCTCTGTGTCATTTACCAGTGGTTGTCAAACACCAGCATGCATCAGAATCATCTGAGTGCTCTGTTGAAACCAAACTGCTGGGCCTCACCCTCAGAGTTTCAGATTTAGTGAGTTCAGGGTGAGGCCTGATATTTGCATTTTAAATAAAGTTCAGAGGAGGCACTGGCACTGCCTAGCCATGCTCTGAGAACTTTCCCATGGTAGGGGAAGACCTGTCAGGTCTCCCGTTACCCCTCACTTCAATTACTGCAATAGCCTAATTGAGATCTGTAGTTTTATTCTCATTCCATTTCATGGATTTTCAAGCCCATTTAAAAAAAATCTCTCCCCTTTATGCCTTCGTAGTTTTACTCCCCAAAGTTAGAACCTAGAAACCTCTAATTCCCAGCTTCCTTTTCAACCAGCAGGTGAACTGGTGCCACAATCTCTGCCACACGGCCTGCAAGGGACACAGATTCAGCAGTGACCTTGTGGGGAAGGAAAATGTACAATATCCTTTCCCAGGGTAAGAGCAGAGGCAAATGACTTTGCAGCCCAGCCAAAGCAGACTCCGCACACACAGGAATCACCAGGGGGGCAAACAGACATGGCTTCTCCTCTTTGTGTTTCAAGGAATTCTTCTTGGACCTTTGGCTTTGAGCTTTGTTCTACAGAACCTTCAGGGAAAAAAAAAAATCTAAGAGCTGTTCATTATCCTTCTAAGTTTCTTTCTTTCTTTCTTTTTTTTTTACTAAACCAGCCACAGTCTGCTTGGTTGTTTGCAGCTAAGAACTGTGAGTGTACATCTCTTGGGAATCCATGCTTTGTATAGTAGATTTCATACATTTGTTGTATGATTTGATCACACTTGGATACAGCCTGCTTCCTCACTTTAGCTCTTGATGGCATCCAGGATAAGAATCTTCTCCTCCTGTTCCCACCTCACCCAGTAACATTCTCTTCCTTATCCCACTTGATATACTATGCTCATTTCCCTAAAGATACCAAGCTCATGACCACCTCAGGGCCTTTGCACTTACTGTTACTTCTTTCTGGAAGGTGCTCCCTTTGAATCTTTATGTAACTGACCTTTTGTTTGTCAGTCCAAGCTTACTTTGCTCAATTTAGATGACATCTCTATAGAGAACTCTTTCCTGAATTTACAATCTAACATGAAAGAAGTTTGGTCTTCTGCACAGCAGTAATCACTATTTATAGTTTTCTTATGTGTTAATTTGTTTATTGTGTGCTCCCTACCTATACCTCACAAAGAAGATGAACTGTTGGAGGATGAGCTGTGTTTGTACGTATTTTTTAATGTTGTTTGTCTTTCCATATTCATAGTGGTGTGTTATGCAATAGATATTCTAAGTTTGAAGACTTCCAGACGATCACTGTGTCCTTGTCTGGTTAACCTTTGTGGTGTTGGAACTTTGGAATCTTTGCCTAATCCAGGGACATGAGATCATCTCTCATATTGCCTTCTAAATGTTTTACTGTGTACAGTTCTTACATTCAAGTCTGTGATCTTATTTGAATTAAATTTTGCATAGGGTGTGGGGTAAGGACCTAAGCTCCTCTGTTTGCCCTTGGATATCCAGGTTCTGCAGCAATATTTGTTAAATGCTTGTTCTTTCCCCATTGAATTGTGTTGGAGACTTTCAATTGACCATAAATACAAGAATAAATGTGAGGATTTCTTTCTGGATGCTCAGTTCTGTTCCATTGATCTATGTATATTTAATCATTTGGTTTTGTACCACTTGTCTCTTTAATCTTTCTGGAATCTATTTTCATTGATAATATGAACTTAGCACCAAAATAGAGTATTTCCCCTTAAAAATGTCTAACAAGTAACCAGCATCATTTATTGAATACTCCTTTTCTTCTCCACTGATGGATTATCCTTTTGAATGGTTAAAAACATTTTTACAAAAACTCCCTCCACATTAGTCTGGCTTAGGCCATCCCTCCCCATCCAGCATTTTAGGTGGCCCCAAAACTGAACTGTTTAACCAAATGATGAAAAAAATTGTCCCTATCTCAAAAGATCTTTTATTGGCAAATGTGAATGGAGATACTGACATGTTAGAACAATAAACAGAGAATGCATATTTGCACTGGACCTCAGAAAGGGTTAGTGCATTTGTGGAACAATAACTGAAAGGAAGAGATTCTCAGGGGAGTTTCGTGTTGACTTTGGGTGGGGCTGTGGACACTTAATCTCAAAGTCACCCAACGTCTGCACCAATTGCTCCTACCTGTTTGTCTGTCCCTGTCTTAATCTGGTGATGGTGTGGCATTCTTAAACATCAAATGACTATGAAATTCTGCAGAAGACTCTGACAGAGTTTAAAAATTCAATATTTTTCCCAATGAACTCAAGTTACAGTTGCAAACTTTCCAGCAGAGCTAAGGCTGGGAAGAGAGAAACTCATGACAGTTGGTCCCGCTCAGGTTAAAAGGTTCCAGACAGGCTGGGAAGCAGTGAGCCAGGAAGATGAAATGAAACTCAGAAAAATGTAAATGACTGCACTGTGTCTGAAAGGGGAAAAGGTAGAATAAGGGAGAGAGGGCACGCATTTGTCCATTTTCTGTTGCTCATAACATCACCGACTGGGCAAGTATTAATGAAAGGAGGGTTATCTTGGCTCACGGTCTGCAGGGTCAAGTCAAGGGGCTGCATGAGACGATGGCTTTAATCCCAGGCAGAGTCCTAAGGATGCAAAGAGCATCCTGAGGCAAGAGACAGGGAATGTGTGTGCGTGTGTCTGTGTGTGTGTCCATCTGTCTTCTGGTCTCTCATCTGCTGCTTATATAGAATTCAATTATAAGGAACCCGCACCCCACCCCAGGGAACTCATCCGATCCAAAGACCCTATCTGTAAATACCATAGTCTGATTAAGTTTTTACTTTCTTAACATGGAATAATGGAGTTTAAATTTCAATACATGAAGCCTTGGGGGACAAACCAAAACCATACTCAAACCATGACAAGGAGGCTTGGTTAAAAAAAAGAGAATTTGAAGCTTTAGTTGCCTGAAAATGCAGTATAATCATATTAACCTCATCTGCTTGCAAGGAATGCCAATATACATTTGACCAAGAAAACAGAAGGGCTTAAGGAATCACAGGAGTGAAGGGAGACTGGAATTAACTTCAACTGCTTCCTAATCAAGCTTCCTTGGACTGGGTCTACACTAGGGTCTACAGGGAAACTGCATCTTACTAGGGAAGCAACAACAAACACAGCAAATGCAACAACAGCAGCAGCAGCAAAATGTATTAAAACTTCAAGGTCCATGTTTCCCAGATCATCAGGAACTGGGCTGTTGGCAGCTGTATTAGTCTGCATGTTGTTACTATAACCAAATGCCTAGTCTACATTATCAAGAAGAGAGGTTTATTTAGCTCACAGTTTGGGAGGTGGAAAGACCAAGACTGGGTGGCTCCATTAGTTTGGCCTCTGGTGAGGCCCTAATGGTGGGTGATACTTTGGCTGGAACATGAATAGGAGCCAGGGATCCCATCACAAAGGGAATCTGGAGATGGACCACGGGTCAAGCTCACTCTTCTACTGACTCACTCTCTGGAGAAGCAACTCAGGGTCTTCCTAGAACTACTGTAATACTAGTCTCTCCTGAGAGCCAAGCCTACACTGGGCCCTACTTAAAAGTCCCGCTACTTCTTACGCTGCTAAACTGCAGACAAAGCTTCTAACACATGAACCTTGGGTCACACTTAAACTGCATGCAGCCCGTAAGAGTGGCTCAGCCTGAGAACGCATCTTCTTTCTTTTCACCTTTCAACTGTGGTTCTCTTCTTCTGGGATTTAGAAGTAGGGGGGAATAAAAACAACTGGAAGAATTTCTTTCCTCCCTCTCTCGCTCTCTTCTCTTATTTAAGAATTTACTGCAATCATTGAAATTTTTATTTAAATCTTAAATCACATCTTGCAACTTGTTTACACTTTCATGAAGTGATTTGATGAGAAATGTAAACCACAAGAGATACTTTGTATGCTAGTTTTAAAATTTTGTATATATTGTTTTCTAATCTTTGGAAATTTAATGTGTGGCAAAAAGTTTGTCCTTTCATTAAATACTTTCCTACAATAGTGGCATCTGAGTATTTTTAGCAGTCAGTTATTTTTTAAAATGTGAAACAGTCATGTTTATCTATTGCTGTGTAACAAACCGCCTTAAATTTAATCACATATTTGGTCATTCATGATTCTACAGGGTCAGCAAGGAAAAGCTCATGATAGTTGCAGTGACTCAGCTGGGACCAAGGGAACCACCTGCAAGGTGGCTTGACTACCAGTCACATGGGTCCTTGCAGGTCGTTCCTTAGAAGGATTTTACTCTTTATGGGATGGGAAGCCATTGAAGGGCTCTAAGCACAGAAGTGACATGATATAACTCACCTGCTAACAAGATTGGCCACAGTGTGGAGAACACACTGGAAGTGGGTGAGATGTCCAAGATGGCCGCAGAGTGGCCAGTTAACCCAGGGCGGTGTCATGGTGAACTCCTGAGGCACAGGGTGGTGATGAGTGTGATGGCCTTTGGATAAACATTCAGCTGTGCTGTCCTGTACTTATGTATGACATAACTGTGTTACATAAAGTTTATTTTGGAATGAGACTTGGCACACAAGGACTGCTTGAACAGAACATCAACAGCATAGGAAATAGCACTAAGAATAGCAGATGAGACTGTATTAAATTAAAAAGCTTCTGCACAGCAAAGGATAGGATCAACGGAGTGAAGAGACAACCATCAGTGGGCAAAAAGAATATATCAACTATTCTTTGAACAGAGGCCTCAGATCTAGAATATATGAAGAATTCAAAAATATTAGACCCGCTGAAACAAATGACCCAATAAAAAAAAATGGGCAAATGTAAACATTATGTACTGTAAACACGAACCCCATCCTCCACCAAAAAAAAAAAAAAAAAAAAAAAAAAAAAAAAAAAA
>NW_022900947.1:18935797-18965159 GCF_012274545.1 Fukomys damarensis | reverse complement strand
AAAAAAAAAAAGAAAAAAAAAAAAGAAAGGGGATCAAGGGATAAATGGAGGGGGAGGGAAGGAAGGGTAAGGTAATTAAAAAAGGAATTAAGATGTGTTGTGTACATGTTCTAACTTCACACAAAGAATGGAAATATTATGTTCTGCAATCATGCACTAATAAATTTAAAAATAGATAAATAAAATAGACACTTCTTCAAAGAAGGAGCACAAATGGCCCAAAAGTACATGAAAAAATGTTCAACATCTTTAGCCATTAAGAAAATGAAAATCAAAACAACAGTGAGATTCCATCTTCAGTAGCACAAAAAATAAATGCTGGTGAGGGTGAGAATTGCCATTGTTGGTGGGAATGTCAATTAGTGCAACCACATGGAAAGCAGTATGGAGATTCCTCAAAAAACTGAAACTAGAGATTCCATTTGACCCAGCTATGCCTCTCCTTTGTATTTTCCTTAAAGAGTGAAAGACATAATGCAAAAGAGATACTTGTATACCTATGTTTGTAACAGCACAATTCCCAATTACAGAACTGTAAAAGCAGCCCAGCTGACCAACGACAGATGAATGGATAAAGAAAATGTGCTTTTACACAATGAAGTATTATTCAGCCATAAAGACAAGTTCGAGTCATTTGTAGAAAAATGGATAGAACTTGAGACCATAATGCTAATTCTTAAGGTTTAATTTTTATTAGTACATGTTTGCAGTACGCGATTACATTCATCCTGGGGAGTTGGTACGTGTACATAACACATCTTACTTCTTTTTAGGTTCTCTTCTCCTCCCTCCCTCCATCTCTTGGTTCTTTTCCCAGGAGGATCTCCCAGAGTTCAAGACCAGCCTAGGCTACATAATGAGTTCAAGGACAGCCTGAACTACACAGCAAGACCCTGTCTCAAAACAAAACAGAAGAAAAACATAATGTTAACCGAAATAGGTCAGATTCATGGTGTTAATTATTGCATGGTTTCTCTTATATGATAAACCCAAAATATAAAATAAATAAACAAACAAATAAATAAATCGAAATGGGTAGATGGCAAGACCCAGACTTCCTGCAGAAGAGGAAGAGGGAGAGGGGAGGTGATAGAGGAGGGGAAAGGGTTTGGAAAATGAACAAAACGTGCTATATATATGTACCGATTTCCCAAAACAAATGTAATTATTGCGGATCACAGACATATACAAATTACCGTTTGGAAAGTGATTTCTGTAAACAAGAGATCTGAGACAGTCATCACGTGGACAAGCGTTTCTCGGTCCTGCGTCACCCCGAGGCACGGAGGCCTCCGGACACGCGGAAATCTGTGGCGCGGGCCTGTCCTCCGGGAGGACGCCACGCAGGACCCCTCGGGGGCCGATCCCTCCGAGCGCAGCCCAAAGGGGAAGTTTCGCCGAACCTCGCTCGGCAGCTCCCGCTCTGAGGTGCTGTTTGGGGCTGACCGAGAGGAGGCTCCCCGGGGCACTCCCGGCAGGGCCTGGTCCTGGGGCAGGAGACCCGGGAGTGCCCGCGGGTCCCATCGTCTCCGGAGGGTTTAAGCCCAAGCTGGGGCAGGGCCGTCCTCTCCGGAGCAGCAAGTTCAAGTGCAGTTTGCAAAGTGCTGCCCACTGTGGGCGGCCTCTCTCTGCCCCAGGCCTTCCTCCTCCATTCCTTCGCACCTCTCCGGGAGAGAGGACCTGGGCCTTGTTCTACAGACAGGTGACTGAGGCCCGGCAGCAATTGCTGTGGGTCTCGCTAAACTAGGCTCTGTCCTAGAGCCGGGAATCCTTGCCAGCTTGACAACCTGCCTCACCTTCCATTTTTGGAACAGAAAAGGGAGGTGAGTTGCTCAGAGAGGTTAGAAGTACCGAAAGCAGAGCTTGTCTTTCCTATACCACAATTTCTTCTGTCGTCATCAAATACTGCAAACTTCTGGATTGCAAACTGGGGGCTAACTAGACTTCCGTTTGGCCATCACTTCCCTCTGTTGCTGTATTTCCTGCCCTAAGGGTGGAACTTGACCCACACATAGCTAACCAAGATGCCAGTGACTATCACACCAGCCAGTCAGGCCAATCAGAGGCAGTGGAATTGGACTGGAGGTATTATTTGAGCCTCTGGAAAAGTAACCCTGTTCTTGTCTCACTAATTTAACTCTGGGCGGATGTAGCTCCTGTGGCTGCTGGCAGCCATTTTGTGACCATGAACGGAGGAGATCTAGTCTGAAGAGAATTAACACAAGAAAGAAGGCCAAGCCCAGAGAGAGGGACCCCAGATCATGACCTCATCCTTTGAGCATTTCAACCAAGCCCTGTACTCTTTTTCAGTCATTTGCACTCATAAAATCTCATTTAGTCAGTGTTAGCTGGGGCAGGTTTACTGTTGCTTGGAACCAAAGGAATCCAAATGGATACCTTAAGCCTTCAGTAATTTGTGGTTCATACCACAGCCTGGGCTGTCCCTGGGAGATGGAGGAGGCCTTGTTTCCACGTGGGAAGAGCTTCAGGGTCCTGGGTGAAGACTATGGAAATAGTATCAACGAGTGCTGTGTGACATTTGCCAAGTGCTGTTTCAAGGCCTTTTATCCACATCAGCTCATTTTAGGTGCTGTTTCTACCATCTTTCAGATGGGAACCAGAGGCACAGAGCAGTAGGAGGACACACGCAGGATCACACAGCTCCTACACTGGGGTGCAGTAGTGCTGGGTTCCCCATGCAGACATTGGGCCCCTGTGAGGACCTGGCCTCCCTCCCTCACCTCCCCCAGGCCCACCTCCCTCCCTCTCTTTGGATTCTGAGCAAGCTCTTGTGGTCCTGACTCCCTCCAGCTTCTTGCCTGGAACTGGAGGGACCCCTAACCCAGCTGCCAGAGACGCTGGGCTCCTGTATTCTTTCCCCTGGTCCCAATTCCTTCCTCGGGGTGGGGCAGGGGGCAGAGGAGGGGAGGACAAGGGGTCTCATGAGGGCTCCTCGCCTGGTGTCTATAAACCAGCTTCTGAGCCCAGTTGCACCGCTGGCTCAAGCCCCAAGCTTGTTCTGAGCGTGGCTTT
The DNA here is from genome assembly GCF_012274545.1 of Fukomys damarensis. Lineage (NCBI taxonomy): Eukaryota > Metazoa > Chordata > Mammalia > Rodentia > Bathyergidae > Fukomys > Fukomys damarensis. The sequence goes on along the minus strand of NW_022900947.1, from coordinate 18,962,126 downwards.
CACTTTCTTTTCTTTTTTTTTTTTGGCTTTCACTTTCTTTCTTCTTCCCTTCTGGGCCCCTTTTGCATGTATGAGAGAGGCTCCCAGCACTGACAAGGTGAGGGAAAAGCAGCAAGAAGGTGGGTGGATGCAGCAGGGCACTCTGTCATTAATAAGAAAATCTAAATAGTGGAAATCATTTATTTGCTCTTAGAACTCAAAGTCTGGTGGCTGGAATGGTACCAGGTAAGGATTGCTCCAGCAGCTAACTGAGATCTCCAAGGCCCCGTTTCTCTCCATCTGCCTCCCACAATGTGGGCTCCATCCTGAGATGTCCCACGATGGTCCCCTGGCAGTTGCTGGCTGTCACTTCATGTTGCTACATGGCTTTGACTGTGCCAGACCTCCCTCAGGCTGACAGAAGGTGTCTTCTGAGCTCCTACATGTATTCAAGGAATCACACTGCCTCGTGGCCTTGGACTGAGTCCCATGCTCTTGTGTAAAACAGTCACTGTGTCCCGGAGGAGGGTTTGACCCAATATATGTAGCTGAGACTGGAGAGGGGGACCCTTTCGGAGTGGAGTTGGGGCCTGTGGGCAGGAGAAGGACGACGGCCACCGCTGCAAGCACCAGATGATACTCAGGCCTGACGGTGAAGAGAACATACTCCCCAAGCCATTCTCCTTTACCTTTTAGACTCACAGGAAGTCCCTTGCACAAACTGCAACCATGCAACAGCCCCTTGGTTTTAAAAATAAAGCAAGAACCCTTGGAGAGGTGGAGTGGCTTGCTCAGGGTCACCAGACATGCCTGGCAGGGCTCTGGTGGGCGTCGGCAGCTGGCAGGACCCAGGCAGCTCCCAGGAGGATTTGCTTAGAGAAAAGAAAGAAGTTCAGTCTGCAGACTCACAGTTCCAAACCAAGAGGGCTGAGGGAGGGATCGGTGAGTCTGAAATGGAGAATGTGGGTCAAGACAGCTGCCTAAAAGTCAGGGCACAAAACTGTCCCCAAATTCTCTAAACTGCAGAAGGTAAGTCTGGGCTGGGGTACGAAACGAGACTCCTGTACCTTCTCTGCATGTGCTGGCCTTGGCGGGCCAAGTCTCCTCCTCCCAGGCTCCCACTCCCCTCCCGTCTTTTCCACAGATCCTGCTTTCATGGGTTCGACTCCTTGCAGATCGAGAATATTCAGAAAAACCCAACTGTGGCTATCCTGAACCTAGACAGACTTTTTTCTTGTTGTTCCCTAAATAATACAGTGTAACAACTGTTTGTGTAGCATTTGCATGGTATGAGATATGATAAGTAAGCCACAGCTGACTTAAAGTCTACGGGAGCTATGCATGTGTTCTACACAAACACTATGCTGCTTTCCGTAAGGGCCTGGGCAGCTATAGATTTGCCATCTGCAGAGGGGTCCTGGAAGCAATCGCTCATGGGTTCCGAAGGGTCCCCCAAGACAGAAGTCTCTTACGCCTCAGGAAGAGTAGCAAAGCTTGGTTTGGTTTTTAAAGCAGCATTTTGCTCAAGGGGCTCTGCTAAGTCTGCCTTCAGGGACTATGTCCTGCAAAGATCTTGGGGTTCACTGAGGCAGAGAAAGGGGCAGGCAGGGGGAACACAGATGGTCACGGTGGCTCCCCACCTGCACAGCCAAGGGTAGGGACTCCAGGAGCCTCAAACCCACCTTCCTAGGCCAGTGGCACTGTTGAGCAGCAGGTGCCAAGAACAGCTTAAGAGAGGGTAGGTGGGTACAGCCCACGGGAGGAGGAACCCACACCACCTGGACTCAAGGTGAACAATGCGCACGCCCGATGCCAGAGGACAGCTGTGAGTTTCTACTGCGCTTCCCATACGAGGTCCCACAGGTGGCTCTCAGGAGTCCTCAGGTCTGCACGAGATTTCACTTCTGCTTTCACGCTGACGGTGACCTGGAAAGAATTGGTCTGAGCATATTCTGGGTTATCTGAATTAGTGACCTTTAAACATTTTTGGCAGTCACCCACAGAAGGGACCCATCGTACACGGTGACCCCGTTTGCAAACACTAATATTTACACACAAATAGAAAGGAAAGGTGGCCAGCCTACACCGTGCAGCCCTACCGGCTGTGAAAAGCCTGAAATGCTCCAAGCCACGCCAACTGGTAAACAACTCTGAACCTGCTAAGTGTCATCTCCTCACCACCTCCCTGAACACACCTCCTCTGGGTGCCCCCCTATCCCCTGAACACAATCATCAGTGGCTGGGAGGAGGGGCCGTATTCATTTCCTGTGGCTGCTGTAACAAGTTACCACAAACTGGGTGATTTAAAGAGACAGAAATTTGTTCTCTCCACTCTGGAGGCCACAGGTCTGAAGTCAGTCTAGCTCTGCCCAAACCAAGGTTTCAACGGGCCAGGTTTCTCTGGAACAAGTTTCCCTCTGCCTTTCTTATAAGAATACTTGTCTGTCAGGCGCAGTTGGAACACACCTGTCATCCCAGCTACTTGGGAGGGTGAGGCAGGAAGTTTGTCAGTTCAGTGCCAGCTTGGGCAATTTAACCAGACTGACTTGGAATTTAAAAGAAAAACGAAAGAAAGGGGGGTTGGGGATGTAGTTCAGCATTTACTCTACCAGGAAACAAAACACCCCCCCACACACACACCTCACTTGTGATTGCATTTAATCTATAGCCCCCAAGCATAATCCCAGGTAATTCATTGCAAATTCCTGAATTTAATCATGTCAGCAAAATCCTTTCTCCTTCTAAAGTGGCTTCCAGAGCTCGCCAGGGTCCAGGGATTAGGATCATTGAAAGCCATTAATCAGTCTCCTAACATGGGCTTTCTGGACTAGGGGCAGAGCTAATGTGGACATCTCTTTGGGTTGATCCTGCGGGCATGTGTGGGTATGTGTGTGTGTACATGTATGCTTGATATAATCGTACTAATATATATTCTGACACCATACGGTTCCTGGTATTCACTCCTGTCTATCATTCCTTTAACAAGAGCTCCTTACAACCCACTAAATTAACCTCCTCATGTGATTCTGGGATGTGACCCAGTTTGATAAAACCCACCACACCTTATAACCCAGTGACCTGGCAGTGCCACACGCCTGTGCTGTGTTTGTCACAGAGGCACTAGGTCTAGATGACTGCTGGCCAATGAGGATGGGACGGAAGGCGGCTCTGTGAGTCAGTGACATGTTCACGATGAGCAAGGCCCGCCGGTGTGGGGCAAATACTGACTGATACTTCTGCTTGGGAGGCAGGGAGGTGCAGGAGATCGAGGCCCAGGTGGCACTCGATGGCAGTGACCTGCCACGCTCAAAGAGGCCTGGCCCATGGTCGCGCACTACAGTCAAACTCCTGCCAAAATTTAGTTGTAGCAATTTAAAATTACATCCCTGCTAAATTAGTACTGAGAGGATACCATAGTGTTGTTTGGACTTGATTTGTAACATTGTTCTGGGCTCATAAATCACAGGAGAACTGGAACCCTCAGGATTTTTAGAACCTGATTTTATATTCACCCATTTGCTGGCGATGAGATAAAAAGAAACGTAACTTATGTCAGCCCCAGCAGAGTGGAGGTGATGGGCAACCCACAAACATTTTTTCTTCTGATTAAGAGAGGAGCACGTGGTTCAGGTTTAAGAAACACTCGTATGTTTCCCGGAGTGCAATGGGATTCCGGATGTGAAAACACGCAGAGGGAAAAGCCTCAGAGCAGAGGCAGAACCACTATCACTGCTGCCTCAACACAGCACCTTAAACTGGAAAGCAAGGATTGGGCCAAGGTGGTTCTGAGCTTGGCGGGCTGCTTCTGAGATGGTCCTGCCAGCAGGTGACAAACCCAGCAGTGCATTCGGAGCTGTGGTGGTAGACTGAAAAATGGTTGACTTGGAGCGCCCAGTTGAACAGAGTCAGCGTGGTTCTGGGCATGGAAGACCCACCTGAGGACTGTTGCCAATGGCATAAAAGGAGGCTTGGAGGGGAAGACCATATGCTGCTGATTTTCTTGGAGAAACTTGCTGTGGTTGCTTTTCCTGGTCAGACTCGGCTGTTCTCATCATCAGAGGAGCTCCAGTCTTCCCTGTTACTGAGGATGGCTGCTGTTCTCTTCAGGGGAACTCTGGTCTATGCCTTAAGTATCGCTTCTGGCTGCAGTGCAGATCAGTCTGGTGGCACAGATCCTTCACCCTGCAGGTATAGGATGTCTAGCTTCCACCACTGGCCTTTGAGCCTTCTGGGTGTGGATCCTTGAAACAGACTTGTGTGGGACATCGCTGTGGATTCTAGGCCTTGCATGGGACATTCTTGTGGGATCCAGGCCCTCTCGTGTGTGGACAGATGTCTTGCACTCCTCTGCATTTGACTTTTTGGGTGAATATTATAAAATATCCTGTAAATTATGTGTCCTGTATTAAATCTATTCCCTTGCAAACTCTGACTACAACAGGGTCCAAATAGGAGAAGGATGCACTAATGGCCTAAAGTGGAGATTTGACTGTCATTACTCACAATTAGAAGATCTAACCACTCCTAACCTCGAGTTATCTCCACTGAGGGAAATGGGTAAGGGACCTCACTTACCTGTCCAAGAAGGTATAGGTGTGTATATTTGAGTTTGTGCAAACTGTACATTTGCTTTGATTCCTTAGAATTAATTCCTCTGTTTCCAGTGTTAAAGAAAACCAGAAACTTTTAAGTGATTCCCAACTCCATCCCAGGCAGACACTGTGAGGCCCCTGTCCTGAGGCTGGACAGGTGGGTGCATGGCCCTGATGCCATGACACAGGTGGTAGTCCCTCGGGGATTAGGATATGCTGATTTGGATATCCTGGGAGACCGGGCCTGCCATGCCTCCATCTTATGTACAGTTTGAGTCAGAAGAGACAATGAAGCCATAAAAACCCAACCTCTTCAGTTTTCAGATGTGTAGAACAAGGCCTCCAAAGTAAGTGCCTTGGATAAAATCCCTCTGCAGGCTCATGGGAGCAGAGCCCAGGAGTCCTCCTTCCCACACAGAGCTCTCTTGCTTCACCCCGCTTTCCTCCCACTTAACTTCACATTTGTACTTTGGAAAATATCCCCATCGTGAAGTAGAGGCACAGCTGTGGAGTCTAAATGCAGTGCCTGTAGGATAACTATTCGGTTAGTTTGGAGTACGCATCTTCCTAGACCTCTTTGAAATAGTTCACAATCAAAGAAAATGGAAAAATCCCTGTGCTGGGAAGCAGAACACCTATGCAGGTCACAAACTTCCCCTTCACTCACTGTTTGTTCCCCAATCTTCCCGAGTCTCCCTGGCCTCAACTATAAAATGATTAACACTTGCCTTGGCTCCTCATGGGAAGAGGGGTGAACTGGGACAATTTCCACAGAAGACATTTATGTTAATAAATTGCAGAGCATTTTTAGATATTAGATAAATCATCACAGCATGGGCTAATAGAGAAGTTGAAGTGGAGGGCATTGCCTGTGCCCAGATCCCCTTTCCTATAATGTAGTGTTTGCCTTACAGGGTTATTGTGATGACTTCACGGTTTAATTCCCATAAACTACTGCTCGGCACATTCTCAATGCTCAATCAATGCCAGCTATTACTACCTTGCTCCCGTGATGGCGATGTCTTTTTCTTGTTGTGTCTTATTCACTGTGGCATTGGTGTGAAGCTCTACAAGTCAGTGCCCCTGGACACTGCAGTGGAAACTCCACAGCTCTCCTGGGAATCCGTCCACTCTCAGCACTGAGATAGGAATGGCACAGCTGCTTTCCAGAGCCAAACTGGCAACTACCTAAACCCTCCTGCCTCCCCTCTCAAGATCCAGTGGCCATCAGCAGGTGTCTCACCAGGAGGCAGAGGGACGAGTTTTGGCACTGAGCTGGCTGTTGTCTGAGAGGCAGCAGTGGCCCCAGTGGTGTCAGCCTTTGTGCAGATCCTGGCAGAGCGCACAAGTCAAACAGGACCAGGTGGGGCATGACTTGGCCCAGAGGCTCAACTGGCCCTGCTCTCAAAAGGTGGGAACAAGGAGTGCTCAGATGACTAATTGGGTGGTGCGTTTCCCTCTGAGCAGCTGCCAGAAAATGCCTCTGAGGGACCTGGCTAAGAGGCAGTGAGGACGCAGGGTGGCTGGAAGACCAGTCCCTTTAGTGTCCCCATAGCTTCTTCTGTGCCTCTGTATGTCCTACTCTAACTACTTTCTGGGCAAAACCCTACTCCCAGCTCATTCTTCCAGTCCTAATTTACAGAATCCTTCAGGTCTCTTTTAGGAATGATTGGGTGTTTTGTGTAGTACACAAAGTGATCCACATATTCCATCCACTATGGGCTTACAGTCCATCTCAGATACATACTTCCTCCATCCGCATAGCACATCACACTTGTGTCCTGGGATGGGTATGACATGCCATCGAGCATGTTACAAATAGGCTTGCTTTCTGCTCTGCCTACAACCTCTCTAAAAGAGGTGAGTCTAGGAGGTTGTGTTTCTGCTGTATGATCCTGTGTCTCCACTAACACCAACTGGATTGAGGCAAACCAATCTCCAGGCGCTTAGTGATCTGTGACATTGGCCAAATAAGATCAGTGATTCAAACTGGAAAAGACTCCAGCCCTGAGCTGAAAGGTTGCAGGATACAGAAAGACCCGTGCAGTGGCTGTTGTGCTAACAGGTTCCTCTTTCAAGAACTATGGGTTTATTCTCCTCGCAGCTGGGTGATCCCCTTTGGGGATTATCTCCATTGAAGGAAGCTAGCCTTTGGAAAATTCTCAAGTGCCATCTCAGCCTCAGAGTGACGTATGTGGTTGGTTGAAGATTTTATCAAGACTAGCAGGACCAGTGTTTTCTCTCCCTTGGATAAGTTCTGCTTAAGCACTTTATGCTCAGTCCATGAAGTTCATGAGGATTCCTTACAATGGCATCTGGCCTTGAATTTCTAGGCATCTTCACTTCCCATGGTGCTCTCTGTGTTCCTGCAACTAACTTTCTCTTTATTAGAGGTGGCTTTGATAGGTCTTTCAATCTTTGCATTCCAAAGCACCTAAATAGATCAGCAATTCTGCCTTAATAGGATATTTGCTTGTTGACCACAGAAGCCAACTCTAGCTATCTTAAAGGAAATAAACCACTTGGAATGACATGACAAATGCTCAAAATCAAAGCAAGATTGTAAAGCAGGGTTGGAAAATGGGCTGGGAGTTATTTTTACCTGCCATCACCATGAGAATGTCTGTAACCTACAGCAATACCCAAGCTTCTTACAGTCCTATCAAGAGCCCATGTCCAGGGAGAGTATCAGATTGGCTGAGCCTTGTCCTGTGCTCACCCTGTGGCTGGCCTAGCCTGACAGAGGGAATGGACAGTAGGGTCCACTTCCTTGGCTTCTGACAAGAGAGACTGTCCATCCCAAATACACACTGGAGGATTCTTCAAAAAGGAAGGTGATGTTCCAGGAGGAAGTTGGATTTCAGGGTGGGAATCAAAAAACAATAGATGTTCATTGCAGTGTGTGTCTCTCTCCTAGACAAATAGTCTTTAAGTCAGGGGCTATGATTTGTCTTTGTATTCCACATGTCTACTGCCTGGCACTAAATATGTAGAAGCTTAACAGATTTTTTTTTTTTTTTGTACCAGGAATCGAACTTGGGTCCTTGTGCTTGCAAGGCAGACAATGGAACCACTGAGCTAAATCCTCAGCCCCTTAACAGATAGTTCTTAAGCAGTCACGGGTCAGATGCTCTTCCATTCAAGGAATTAAGCACACCCAGAAAGACTGATGCTTAACCCTTCAAGAATGCAACAATGGATTTTTTAAAAATCCATTGCTTAAGAGTTTTCAAATTTAGAAACAGGACTGGGTGCACAGGCTGGGGTCTACCTGTGCAGACACACACCTTGCATGATAGACAGACCATGAAGTACAGGCACTTCACCACACTGGGAAAGAGCAGGCCGAGTTGCATCCTCCTTTAATCCAGCATGAGGGTACCTGCTGGTAACCAAAAAGGAGGAACTACTTTCTTTTTCCTGTTTGGCTGTTCTCTCCAAAGCAATTATATATAAAACCTGTCCTCCAAAGGAAGTTTGAGTGACTCTTATTCAGAGGTTATAGGAATACCTAAGAACTTTCCTAAGTGAGAGGTGGAGAAAAATAAATCATTGTGTTCCCAAGCTGGCTCTATATACTTCCCACAAAAATTTTAAGGGGGTGAGCCTCATTGCCTAAAGTTTAGGATCTCCCACATGGGCTTCCATTATCTTCTGCAACCACACATTGCTCAAAATATAGCCTACATTGTCCAGAATCCCTTGCAGCTAAAAACAGCCATGTGACTAAATTGGCCAATAGGATGTGAGTGGGAGTGTATGCATCTCTCTCTCTCTCTCTCTCTCTCTCTCTCTCTCTCTCTCTCGGTGCTGGGGATTGAACTCAGGACCTTTCTCTTGTGAGGTAGGCAGCAGAACCACTGAGCTAAATCCCCAGCCCTCTCTTTCTCTTTTTTAATTTTTTTTTTTTGAGAGAGGGTCTCACTGTAATTCAGGCTGGACTTGAACTCACTATGTAGACCAGGATGGGTTCAAACTCACAGCAATCCTCCTGGCTCAGCTTCCCTAATGCTAGAATTATAGGTATGTGCCACCACAGTCAGCCTGACTGGCACCTTTAAAGGGAAGGAATGTATCCTTCCTTTTCCCTTTCCTCTTTCTCCCTTCCTGCTAGCTGCATTGTGAACATGGTAATAAATCAGTTCAGACCATCATCCTAGGGGTGGCAGAGTAAGATGACAGAATGAATCTGGGCCTCTGACACATTGCAGCTGCCTTAGCATCCCTGAACTATTATTATCCACAAACTTTCTGAGATGAGAGAGAGTGCACCTATAGTTCGCTTATGTCACTATCATTTTGAGTTGCTGTTAGAACATCAGATCCTATATCTTAAGGATCAGAAAAACTGGCCCAATCTGGTCTACTTCCATTTCTTGTAAATAAAGTTTTATTGGTACACAACTATACACATTTATTTTATGTGTTGTCTACAGTTGCTTTCTCCCTACAGTCACAGGTAGAATAGAGACTACATGGGTCACAAAGCCTAAAATGTTTGCTATTTAGACCATTATAGCAAAGTTTACTAGTCTCTACTATGCCCTATTGATTAATATCAATACCAAAATACTAGTCATGTTCATCTTGGGTTATTTTTTTCTCTCTTAATACTTTTTGTATTTTCCAAATTTATTACAATAAATATTTTAACATCATCTAAGAAACTCCAATAAATGTTCATTTAAAATACTTAAGTTCTATTCATAACCCATTATCACTGTTTTGATCATGCTATCCTCCAAATATTTCAATTAGGGTGAATTTATTCCAGATTTTGCTCTCTTTAAATCCACAGTACTCACACTTTTATTGTCACTCTCTTTCTTGCCAAAAACATTTGAGCCACATACCAGCCCCCACAGAAATACTGCATGTGGTATTGCACTTGGTAGGATACTTTGGTTAATATAGGATCAGCTGTTCTAACAGCAGCTCAAAATGATAGTGACATAAATAAACTATAGGTGTACTCTTAGCTCAAGAACAGTTTGTACATAAATAGTTCAGGGCTATTGTGGCAGCAGCTGCACTATTCTGTAACCAGAATTCAACTTGATGAGGATAATATTGTCTTTTGTTACTGGGAAGTCCAAAGATGGTAACGGTGTCAGATATATCTTTGATTCAGGATGCAAACAATATGACCAAGACTATTTTTCTCCATATGGTTTGGCTCTGCTTATCTCTAATAATCTGTTTTACCCTTAAGTAGACTCTGTGTACCCTGAAAATGTGTCTGCTGCAAGTCTGGAGCTTGTATCTTTTTGGTTAACTATCTGTAAAGTGTGTCCATGTAGGAAACTTCAGAGATGGTCTGAATTTATGTCTGAAGTAGTCATTGTGTCTAAGAGAAGAGAATAATTTGATCAGATGTGTGAGAAGGGGTTAAGAAGCTGTCATTAGATGACAATAGACTGTTTTTTCCATGAAAGTGTTTCATTATATAAAAATAGAAAAGGGGGCACAAGAGATAACAATAAAAAACAATGGCTGCTCACTTTAGGCAGCTTGGAGTCCTTGTGTTTTGATTGTTGTTGGGTGAGAGATGTCACATTTATTTGAAGTCTCAGCGTGAACCTGTATTTTCTGATTTGACTGCTATTCAATTATTGTTTCAATTACCACACCAAGCCCAGTGCATCACGACGCCCAGGTAAACTCTGAATGATAATTTTTTCTTTCTCTGTTTTCATCACAGTCAAGACTGTGGCTTACAGAGTTTTAAGTACCTGTTTGAAAACTGAAATGTAGTCAACAATCAGCTCTCTCCAAAGAGCTGGCTATAAAACGGCACAGTCGGGCAGCAGTAGACAAAGGATGGTGGAAGGAATTAAGCAGTGTGGATTTGAGGGTCTGATCCTCTACTTCTTGGAAGTCACAGACTGGTTATTATATGTCTTTGTGATTCAGTTTACTCTTTCTAAAGTGAAGATAATAAGACTGAGTCCTTTGGGGGTTTTTTTGTTTGTTTGTTTTTGGTACCGGGGATTGAACTCGGGTCCTTGCACTTGCAAGACAGGCCACCAAACCACTGAGCTAAATCCCTGGCCCTGGGTTTTGGTTTTTGAAGGAGTCAACCTCTCTTCCACATGATCCCAATTTAGGATTTCAATTATTTGGGTGCAAACCTGTCTGCCTATTTGGCTCTCACGTTATTGACAGCCAGTAGAGGAGCATTTGGAGGGAGAAAATTTGTTGATAAAATCAATTTCAAAGCTGCAGAAGCAGGGCAGCCAACTGGCTTCAGATTCATTACTTTATCAGATTGAAGCTTGGCTGCGCCCACGAGCTCAGGGCCCCAGGTAAGTGCTTGGAATCTATCATTTGCTGCAGGCTCTGAAAGGCTTCCCGGGAGGGAGTCAATCATCTTGTTAAATTGCTGCTTCAGTCTCCGCCCACTTTTGAAGATGGAGGATAGTTTTTTTTTTTCTTTCATTTTTTAAATACGTTCATTTATCTCAGTCTGATCACCTAGGAACTAGATGGGGAGAAGCAAAGCGCTAGGGACCTCAGGAATTCTGAAGGACCGGCTCACCCCTGATCCACAGCACTCCTGCCAGCCTCCATCGTTCCAATCGCCTCATCTGCGGAGCTGGGACAATGGTCTGGAGTAACCTGTTGGGTTAAGAAGCTGTCATTAGGTGACAGTAGGATGAGCCAGAACTTTTGCACAACACAGTATTAAGCAATAAGGTGCCAAGGCTAGGAATGAAGGCAAACGAAGTCCCAGAAACCCAACAGCACACTACTTACTATTTGACAGTGTGAAGGATCATGGGCATTTCCATATTTTAGCAGGTCCCATGGGGCATTCAGATGAAAGCCTCTGTTTCTGAAGGGGAAACTGAGGCACAGAGCACCCTTTGTTACATCTGGGTGTGCTGCGGGAGGCTCTTCTAGACTGTTGCCCAAGGTGATGTGACTTATTGTACAGGTGCTCGGCCATTGAAAAAAGCTTAGAAGGTCAACATCAGCTGAAAACCAGCCTGGCAGGGATCTAGTAGGTGGCACCTGGCATCGCACCACTCCAGGTGCCAGCTGTGATGCCAGTGGTCACCCACGCCAAGTTTTTATTTCCTTCTTCCCCGACTCTCCTGGACGGAGGCTGCATCTGTTACCCCACTGGCTTTTCTGCCCTCTTTCCTTTCCTTAATTCATTTTAAACTGATAAATAAAAACATAAGATCATACATATTTGTAGGGCACCATGGATGTTTTCTTTGTATGTTTTTGGTACTGGGAATCGAATTCGGAACATTGCGCTTGCGAGGCAGGCGGTGAAACCACCGAACCAGATCCCCCACTTCACCACGGATATTTTGTTACATGTGTACCTTGTGTAATGTTTAAATCAGGTTAAAAATATTTATCTCCAAGCTGGGCGAGGTGGCGCAAGCCTATATTCCCAGCCCTCTGGAGGCTGAGGCAGAAGGATTATAGTGAGATCAGGGCCAGCCTGAACTACGTAGCGAAACCTTGTCTCAAAACACAAAAGCAAAAACATATCTATCTCCTCAATACTTGTTATTTCTTTTTTTTAATTGGTACGTTTTACCTATACAATACAATTACATTCATCATTGGATCTTGTACCTTCACGTGATGTAACTTTTCCCCATTCCCCTGCCTCTCTAAACCCCCTCCTCCCTTCCCTATTTACAAAGACTTTGTTTCCACTTACTATTTCTTTTTAATGAAATCTTTCAAAATCCTTTCTTCTAGCTTTTGGACATGTACAGCACATTATTCCTGTACACAATCACTACACTAGGCAATAGCACATGAGAGCTTCTTGCTCTTAACTAACCAGAGCTTAGTACCACTGACCAACCTAGCTCCAGCCCCACCACTGATACTGGGTTGTATCCCCAGTAGGGAATTGCTGGATCACGTAGTAGTTCTATTTAAAATTTTTTGAAGAATTTCCATAAAGTCGATACTAATTGACAATCCTCTGACAGCCTGTAAGGGTTCACCAGCACTTAAAATCCTTGAGCCTTTGCTCTCTCTGCTTTCTGCTCAGCGTCATGGCCCTTGCTTACTCACAGCTTGTCTGTCTCCTGTCCTCACAGTCTCTCTCAAATGCTAGTTCATCCAACTGAGGCTCAAATTCAAAGCTTCCTAGAAGAACCTGCCCGTAAGATGTGCCTTTGTGTCAGGCACAGAGTTCTGTTTAATCATCGGTAGCCATGTGGGGTCTCATGATCCAAACATGGCATTTTATCTGTATGCTGTGAAGAAAAGGGCCTACGGAACTCTCAGACATTTTAGGGCCTCGGGTCATGTCTAGTATTTGAATATATGTATTTCGCCTCTACTTTGTATCATGAAATGGTGGAAGCTCATATACAGACGATGCCACTATAATAGGTGAAAGATACTAAAATGTTCTATGACAATTCAGAGAGAAAACTGATGACTCAAAAGGCATCATAGGTAAGGGAGAAATAAAATAGAGCATTGAAGGATGGACAGAACATTGATAGAGAGGAAGGAACAGGTTAGACGTCCCAGGCAGGGAGAGCAGTGAAAGCCAAGAACAGGCACGGAGAGTTTGAGGGCAGTCAGGACTCACCTAGTTTGGGTACTGAGAAGACAAGGAGGAGCTAAATCTGAAAAGTCTGAATACCAAGCTAAAGACTATGAACTTTATTTAGGGCTTGGCCTTGGAAGGTTAAACCATTCCCATCTAGGCAGTGGAGGGATTGTAATTGTTCTTAGGAAGAGTCTTTTGACAGCTGGATATAGGATTGGGGAAGAAAATGACAGAAGACAAGGAAGTTATTATTGTCACTAGGGTGTGTCAGAGAAAGCAAGACTAGACAATTTATGTTGGATAGTTTCAGAGGTAGAAAATAAGAGCCGACAGTTTCCAAGAGCTCTCATACAGCCTTGTGTGAAGGGCTTTCCTTACAGTATTTTATTTAATCCACATGGTGGTATAAGGTATGTTTTATTCATCTTGTTTTACAGATTGTTAAATGGAGACTCAGATCAAGGCAGTGGCCTGTTAAGCATCACATTAGTGAGTAACAGAGCTGGACTTAGACCCAGGTCTAGAGGACTCCCAAAGCCATGCTCATCTGACAATTCTGGGCTGCCTTCCAAGAGGGCTGGTGATTGGCTTAATGAAGGGGTCAAGGAAGCGTGGATGTTGAAGAAGGTTTCAAGTTTGCAAGAGTGGCTGATGGAGAGGAGGGCAGTATAAGGATAGAAATGCAGAGACAAATAAAGGAGGGCCTTTTCCTTGGGAGTCTGGAGTTTGGAAGGAAATGAGGGAGTTTGGAAAGGGAGATGAGTAAGGTTATGAGCTTATTTTGGCCTTCCCTCAAGGCAAAGTCCATGAATGAACCTAAGCAACAGTGGAAATTTGAGACCATGAAGAGGTCAGAAGAGTCAGAACTACAAAAATGGGCCAATCAATTACTCCATCTTTTCCTGTGTATTTGGACAGGCGTGTATGTCTGCTCTGTTCTCTCAGCTCTGTTACACTGCCCTACAACCCGAACTGGTCTTCCACACCTGCCCACTGGTACTAGACAATGTCAACACATACGCACAGTTACCCACCATCCCACTCACTTGGCCATGGGTTGATCAGTACTCTCTGCCCCACCTGGTGGATGATTAATGCTGAACAATGAACTTAGTTTTCTTAAGAAATTCCTCGGTTTTTCCCACAAATAAATATCTGGTAAACCTGTGTCTTTAATTATGTAGATAATGACTGACTAAGCCATCCATGTTTCAAAGACAGAGCTGAGTCTTTATGAGCCCTTCTTGTGATCCTGTCTTCCAGATCAAGAATTATAGGCAACCAGTTGATCTCCATGGATGGAGGTGTATTTGAAAGTTAGTAGTGGACACAGCTTTGCTCAAACAAAGGTACTTATTTATATTTTATATACAGTTATTTGTACTTTTACTGCACTTCTAGATCATTTTATTATGTCAGATGCAGTATGTCCACACCTGCCTTCACTGATCATTATTTTAAATACTAAAAGTATTAGGCACATTTATTCAGTTTTAATTTTTTATTAGTAAATGTTTGCATTACATAATGATTGTGTTCCTTATGTGTAGTTGGTTTATGTACATGAAACATCTTGATTCTTCTTTTCATCCCCTTTTCCTTCCTTCCCTTCCCTCCATCTCTTGATCCTCTTCCCATTTGAAAAAAAAAAAAGTCTATCTCCCTACTTCCTATTGTCCACCTTTTATTTTTCTCTTTATTTGTATTTTGGTTTCTCATATGAAAGAAGTGTTGTATTTCAATTTATGTATCTGATTTATTTCACATAACAGTATGGTCTCTAGGTGCATCCATTTTTCTACAAATGATTTGAATTTATCATTCTTAATGGCAAAATAGTACTCCATTCTGTACAAATACTGTATTTTCTTTGTCCATTCCTCTGTTGATGGACATATAGGCTACTTCCAAGATTTAGCTATTATAAATTGTGCTGCTACATTCATGGGTATACATACTTCACTGGAATATGATGTCTTTAACTTCTTTGGGAAGATATCTAGAAGGGAAATGGGTCAACTAGAGTTTTTAGTTTTATTTATTTATTTACTTTTTGGTACCAGGGATCAAACTCAGGTCCTTGTGCTTTCCAGGAAGGCAGCAGAACCACTGAGCTAAATCCCTGGCCCTGGGAATTTTTAGTTTTGGTTTTTTGAGGAATTGCCATCCTGATTTTCATAGTGGCTGTACTAGTTTACATTCCCACCAGCAGTGCCTGAGGGTTCCTTTTGCCCTGCAGCCTCATTAGCATTTGTTATCAATTGATTCCTTGACCATGGTCATTTCTTCTGAGGTAAGAAAGAACTATCATTTACTGATTTTCTTTTTGCCAGGAATGAAAAATCTTCAGGAGAGTATTTACACACACGCTCACACTCTTTTGCACCTATTTCGGCCAGACTTTCCCCCAGATTGGCCACTCGTGTGGCCACTGTAGCCCCTCATTCTCCTATCATCCATGGCTGCTTTTCTTTCTTCTCCCACTCACACCATCCACAGGCATCCTGTATGCTTGTTGGTCTCTCTTGCAAAACTTTACCTTCTTAACTTTTAGAGCACATACCTGCCCATTTCTGTCTGTACCACACAGATCCTGGGCTGCCATTTGTATCCACTTGACAAACTATAGCTCACAGGCCAAGGCCAACTGTGTCTATCTTGATAGATAATAACAGTAGCAGTGTCAAAACTAAACTGGATATTCATAAGAACCAACAGTGTATCCCCATTAACTACAGAACAGAGATCTATAATTATAACATAAACACTAAGACAAACCACATATTGACATATAGCAAACATCTACTGAATGGAACAACTTTACCTCTACTGACGATAGAATAGTACCCAACACTCAATAGTATAGAATTAACTATCCAAAGTTTCTTAAAGTTTAATTGTTAGACTAATATAGAGAGAGGAGATGCAGAGATTGAGAAAAGTAAAATTTGAAATATTCATCAATGGAAGAACAGAAAGTGGAGAGAAAAGTGAGAGGATCCTATTGAGGAGTAGATGGAGACTAACAGTATTAGGAAACAGTAACAGAAAAAAAAAGAACAAGAAACAGAAAAAGAAAAACGGAGCAAAATAGAAGAAAAAAGTAAAATAAGATGGAAAAAGCTAAAAGTAGAAAAGAAAGAAAAAAGAAGAGAATAAACCCCAAACCCCCCCAAAAACCAATGAAGGAAAAATCAAGAGGAAGAAAATTGAGTCCATTAAAAAATTCTCTATGTTTTTGAATGAGTGGTTTCTTTCTAGGGATTGCACTCTTGGAACCTAGCAAGTCATGATTTTCTCTGCCTGGGTTTTCAGTCTGTGAGTTTGTAAGGTGCTCTGTTCCAGGTACCCTTCTGTCTGTACACCCCATCTATGGACACTATTCAAGCCACAGTGTGTTCTTGGTCATACCGGTAGATGAAAAAAGCATCAGCCCTCTGATCTCAGCTGGATGAAGGCCTTGGGGAGGGGACCCAAGCAGACTGTTGGACTTAATGCCAACACTTTCAGATCCAGCCTCCTTTGAAAGCCACACTTGTTGGGTCTGCTTTCTCACTATGAGGATCAGAGGCCATGTTCTTCCTAACCTGAGTTTAAACTTCTCAGGGTGTTTGTGTCTAACCTGTACCCTCTCCAGGGCTATCTCTAGTAGCTATCTCTCATCCAGTCACTATGGGAAGGTAACACTGGAAACCCTACAGTGGAGTTGTTCTGTGGTTCCATCTTAAACAACTCCTTCCCTAAATGGAGGCTGAGAACACTCTGGCAATATGGCAGGTGCTACCCTGGGTGTCTTCTCCTACTCTATCTTACTGTGTCACTTTTGGAGTAAAATCCCACTCTGATTTTGTAGTTTATTACAGCTGTGGGCTTTTCTTGAGCCTAGTGCTGCAGGCCAGGTCTGTTATTTCTCCCTGGAGCTGTCCACTCTCTGGGGCTACCTTATCCGCAATTGGAGAGGAGGGTATTGGCCTCCTCTATAATTAATTGGTTGATTGGTTGACTGTTCAGCATCTCTGCTGCCTGGTGTCAAAGGTAAACAAAATGCATAATGGGCTTGGAATTCATGGGTGGCTGTGGCACTGGTTAGAATCTGTGTGTGCAAAGTCAGTTGGAAGAGAGCAGCACATGGCAGGCCATTTTAAGTGTTTTATGTATACTGGCTTATTATTTCTTCACAGCAACACCAAGTCTTCTTAATTCCATTTAAAGGATGAATAAACATACACAGTGAAGTTATTTAATTGATAAATAACAGAACTAATCAAGTGGAATTAGGTTTTTGTTGTTCTAACAAAATATGTGGAAAAGACAACTTAAGGGGGGAAAGATTTATTTTGGCTCATAGTTTTTGATATTTCAGTCCACGATCAGATAGCTCCTTTGTTCTAGGCCAGTTCAGCCAGGAAGATGAGACTTTTGGGGGACAGTTTAGATCTAAAACTGAAAAGCCATAACAGTGGAGAAGCCCAGCTTTTACTCAACTGTATACACTTAACTCTTCAGGCTGTTATGGATGGTAAACTCCATGAAGTCTGTCTGGTTCATCTTGTTATTCTAATACTTTTCACCTAGTAGGTGGTCAGTACATGTGTTCAAGGTTGAGTTGAATTGTCTTTTTGCAAGTTTGCCAACATGGATGTAATATATTATATTGTGTATATGTTATGCTGTGTATGCAACACATAATATGGCATATATCACATTATATATTATAATATATTATATATTACATAGCACTTTGTGGAAGGTCCAGATTTTCTTAGGTAGGGTATTGTTCAGATAAAATTCAGGAAGAGTGTTACAACTGAGGTTCCAAGAGAAGAAGTGATATATCTGGAGCTAGTGAGACTAGTGCGGGATGGTGGGGACACAGGAGTCTGTGTATACTGTTTTGTGTCCATGGAAGATGTTTCATTGGGGGAACAGCCACAGGGGCAGGAGTCTGATGACAGAGTCCTGGATGGCTCTCTCCATTTTGGAAGATGGCTGATAGTCTCTTATGTAAAGAGATCAACTGTCCTGCCTCAACTGAAATATAGTGGGTGTTGTAAATCCAGTTTTGTGGAACAGTCCAGGTCACTTCTCCCCATAAGTTACTAGTGTCTTTCTATCTGTGGGTGGTCAGAATTCTCAGCCAGAACATTTTCACCATAGGGTTCACCTAGGCCTAAATGCAAATGTATGCAGATGTATCTTTGTGGTGATTTCTTCCAGAGGCAGGACTCATCCTCCAAGAAAAGAATCCAGGCTCCACTTGTGGGACGTGGCAGGTGTCTCAGGGTTGCAGCCCACCTCCTGCATCCATTTCTCTTGGAGGTGAAGAAGGTGGAGTGGCTTTGGTGTCACTTTGGGCTGATTTGGGCAGCTTTGGAAGCTTGTGATGTGTGTGGCAGGGGCACTCACAATGGCAAGAGCTAAATATCTGGTGGCTTCATGGGGTCCCATGTGGGTTAATCAGAACTTTTCTCTGTTTCGTTCACCTTCATGGGAATAAGAAGCTTCCTCTTGCAATTCCTTCTAGGAATCCAGGACTATAGAGGAAGAAAGAGAGCCAAGGTAGCCTAAAAAACAGTCCTAGGACACACATGAAATACCTCCAGGGAACTCCCAGAAGCCTCCAGGGCATTGTGGACCGTGGGGAAGGCTGAGGGTCCTGCAATAGCAAGCTGGAAAACTGGTGGAAATAGTGAGAACCTTCTTCCCTCAGGCCTGTGCCTCTGAAGACTTTATTCACAGACAGATTAAGATCAGGTCAGGTTTTCTGTTTCCTGTTTTCATCAGCATACCTGGCATTCCGTGTGAGGAGAAAGAGCTGCGGGCTGCAGTGATGGAAGGGTTTGCAGCCCTGGCTTTGCTGACCTGGTTGCTCAAGGGAGCCCATCGATGCCTTCACATGTGTGCCTGGTAGACTGTGTCATCGTGAGCTGATGTGTCTTTTTACTGCTGACAGCATGGATGGGAAATCTTGGATTTGTTAATCTCATTGAATGAGAACTTGATTATAATTTGGAATCTAGAATGAAATGCTAATTTTGGTATGGTTTTATGATGAAAATTCAATTTATGATCCCTGTTTATTTTAGTCAGGCTGTTAAGAAGGGACTTTGGCCTCTTTTTCAGAAGCCCTAAAAGCTGAAGACAGAACAGCATGTGCTTTATATACTTTTATCTGCAGCAAAGGACCAGACAACCCATGTAGAACGTGCTGTGAAATCACAAAATTTGTTCTGCCACTGTTAACTCATTGGCCACTCCTGGCCACAGAAAAGACGAGAAGAAAGAGGTGAGGAGTGCATTGGAGAATAAGATTACCTTCGGGTGTACAGCATCACAGGGCACTGGGCACTTCTGTGCCTACTACATGGGCTAGGGATGTTCCCTTTCCTAAGCCAAATGAGGAAGGTGTTTGGAGAGCTGCTTGGAGGGATGGTAAATGTGTCCAAGAGCCTGGAGGTGCAGCAGTAGGGTGTGACTCTCAAAAGGACAGTCTGAGAGCCTGAGGGTGGGGCAATGGTCTTCACTCTGATGGCAGAGTGCCAATAAATTGTGGTATGTGTACAAGTGCACTGTTGGTAACAGTAAACCCCTGGGGTGTGGCTCCTGGAGGGAAGCTGGCCTTGGGTCACCTTCAAAGAGAACTAACCCAATGACCTTCTAGTGGGAATGGGATGGTGGTCTTAGTTACCCACAACTGAACATACCCATCAACGTAGGAACAGGTTACAGTCTTTGAGTAAGTTTTAGGAATAAGCCTTAGAAACTCCCCGGAGAGACTGGCTAAGAAGGAGCTGATGCGGGCCTTCGCTGGCTCCAGGACTAGTTATGGACCTCCTAGGTAATTCATCAGAAAATAGTGATTAGGGCCAGGAGATGGAAAACTGGAGGGACTGGCCACGCCCCTTTGCTCGTTGCTGGCTGTTGGGGGATGGGCAAGCCAGTTGGAGGATTGCAGTTTTAATGATTTGTTCATTACATTGGACTGGTCTCTTCACTTTTGAACATGATCTACAAAATATTTATTATCAAACTTGCCTGCAGCTGGTAAGTGTGGAGTGAGGATTTTATGTTCAGATAATGGAGAAAGCTATGACCTCACCTGGGATTTGATCCAACTAGGGGTCAAGAAGGCCAAAAAGCACATTGAAAAGGCCATGGGAGAAAGAATACAAGGATTTTATTTACCCCTATCAAGTTTTAGTTTATTTAATCAGTTGCTTATAAGCAATGTTACTATGAAAATTTTACTGTTCCTTCAACTTTATTTTTTTTCAAGCTTACTGGTTCATAGAATGAATTGAGAACATAGGAGGAAACATAGAAGGAGAAGATGAGAATGACATTTATGGCTTATTGTTGCAAGTTTGTTTTGAATTCTCAAAGGCTAGTTATGAAAGAGCACAAATGAGAATCAGCCGGCAGAGGAGGCTGCTTCTTGGACCCTGTGGGACTCAGTAGTGTCACTGTGCTGTCCTCATTACAAACTCTACTGTCCTTTTTCCTCAGAAGAGTCCCAGAGGGTTGGTAGAATCACCACCACCTTATGGATGAGACTTGGGTAGGGTAAGGAGCTTGAGTGATGTCATACAACTTGGAAATAGCCACGTCACGCTAATGCCTCACTGATGTGTGCTGAGGCTTAGATGATGTGCTTCTCCCAATCTGGTTCCTCTAAGAGGACACTTGTTACACCATAATAATAGGTTTTTTATTGAGCACTTGAGATGTTCTGGTCACTGTTCTATGGCCGCTCATCAATTTTTTTTTTTTTAATTTAGTACTCCCATAACCCTGTAAGATAGGTAGCATTGTTATCTTCACTTTACAGATGCAGTCAGGCGAGCATACCTGCAAGCCACACAGCCAGTAAGTAGTGGAGTGAGCATTCATTTGCAAGCAGCCTGGCTCTAGCACAGACTCTTAACCATCAGGCACTATACCCCAGGGCATACCCAGGCTGAGTGGAAAGGGAGATGGATCTGCCCACTGATCACCAGGCTTCCAAGGCCAACAGCATGAACAGTCTTGTTTCATCTGACACTTTCCAGGTGCCCAACCTGGCTCCTTTCAGATCACTTCAGTGGGAGAGGTTGGAGGAGAATCACTGCTCTGGTTCAATTCTTAAATGGCTGCCAAAGGCCTTCGTGTTGAAGCCTTGGCCGCCAGTGCACAGCATTGTTGGGAGGTGGTGGCCTATGGCGCTGTTAGAAGTAGTAGAACGTTCAGGATGTGGGGCCTAGTAGGAGAAGTTAGGTCACTGGGGTGCCTTTAAAGGGAACATCAGGATTCCACCGCTCACCTTTCTTGGCTCCATAAGCTTTGTTCCACCAGACACTGCCTACCAAGATGTTCTGCCTCACCATGGGCCCAAAGCAATAGGGACTTTGAACTGGAAACTCTGAAACTATGAGCCAAAGTAAAACCCTTTCCTTATAAGTTAAGATATTTTACCACAGTAACAAAGAGCTGACTTTAGCGCATCCTTCCGGCTCATTTCTGCATGCCATTCCTCATTCCTTCTTGAGACTTGTGCCACTTAAATTCTCCCTGCTATATTTCAAATCCAGCCTCTACCCTGATTTAAGGTTCATGGCAGAGAATGTCCTAGGTGACAAATTCCCTCCATAGGCCATTTTACTTAGAAAAGAGCCATCTGGGAAGGTAATGTGGATAAGAAGGGAAAGGTAATCAGCTTCGTGAAAAAAATAAAATCAGAATTTGCCGATGTCTAACTTGAAAGAGAGGACGAAGAGGGTCCTGTCTGCATGGCAGGATAAGACAGAAGCCCAAATATTAGAAAGAACCAAGGAGAGTTCTTTGGGGGCCACACTGTTCAAGGGACTTTAAGAAAGAGGCTTACATTCAACTTTGTAGCTTTCTGTAGTGTGCTGTTCTGTTCCCAACCCTTGTACAAGTCTGTTCTAGAGCACCTTGAACTGTTGGGAGTAAAGGGTTGGAAGTGGTGACCTGAGACCCACACCTCGGGGACTGGTACAGTTCTTCTGAAGGGTGACCATGAAGCTGAGACAGGGAATATAGTGGACACAGAGGGTTAGAAGAAAGCTTAGTCACCTGTCCTTCCAGAATGTCTGACACATTGGGAGGAATGCTGGAGTAGCTTGGGCCTGTGGGTTGTCTGTTTGAGGCCAGTTTTACCTAATTCTGAAGGGCCACAGCATTGTAAAGAACTGGAGTTGCCCAAAATTGAATTGCCCCCCTTTCTCCACACTCTGAATTCCCTTTGCTTCAGATCTTTTAAAACAATTTCTTTACTGCCAACTTCAGTCTCTGCTTTTATCTGAGCTTCTTTCACTGAACATAGAATTTAACTTCTCTGCTTTGACCATGGCTCCATTTCCTGGCTTCTGATTTTCTCTCTCCTTCACAACTCATCAGTTCAGAAATAGGCTCCAGAGTAAAACGTTCCCCTAGATCAATCTGCTCCTGGAGACACTCTTGTTTCCTACTCCACTCTAACTCCTCATTCAGTCTACCTCAGGTCCATTTGCAAAAACTGTGAAGAAGCTGAAATTTCTGGAGATGTGAGGAATAAGTGCACCAATCAAGGTTCAGCTGTGGAAAGCAGAATCTACTCAAGCAAGTTTCAAGTTGAAAAGTATTTAGCAGGGAACATTCAGTGGCTCATAGAATCCCTGGAAAGGCTGAGTTAGTAGGAGCAACTCTCAAACAATATTTAAAAGCAGACACTCTGAGGGGAGCTTCTATATTTCCACACTCCTGAGGCTGTTCACTAAATCTGCAAGCTCCTGCTGGAGCTACCATCACCAGAAGCACAGCACTAATGTCACAGTCAGAAAAGCAGGACAAAGAACAAACAACATGGCCAGGAATATGCCATGATCAGGAAGCTTCTGCTACTTGTCAGCTCCAGAACTTTGCCATGCCTGCTATAGTCTACACTTGCCCCGACCCTCATCTCCAGAAGCTAGTGACAGAGTACTGGGCTCATGATAATTCTACTATGATGGTGTTTGCCTCCAGAAATAACAGAAGTAGAAGAATGATGTTCATCTCACTTTCTGCCTCAAATCTTCCTCTAGGGATTGCAATTAAAGGGGTACAAATAATACCCAGAAGTCTAGCTGCAAGGGAGGCTGGGAGGTACTTCTTAGCTTTCCAATTTATGCTGTGCAAGCACCCATGCATAGGGAAATTGGAAAAAATGTTGTGCTTTGGTCAATCATATTTTCCACAAAGGGTTAACCTTGATCTTCAGTGGCTCTTCAAAATCCCTTTCTCTACACAGATTTATTTGCCCATGTCTTTGGAATAGCTGAGGATAGTCCTATTTGGCACAAGGAAGAATGACTCATAATCAGACTATTATTTATCATAGATTGCATTGTAGCCTCTTCCAAGTTGTTGATGCATAGTAATTTATTAGTGCCTAATGGTGGAGAAATAGCACTGCACAGCATTAATCCATGCATAAGTTTGTTGGCAGTCCACACTGTCGATGGCACAAGGTCCACTTTGTAGATCTCTTTTCTGGAGCAGTACCAAAAGCAGAGAGGATATAAACCTTCAAAGATTTACTTACAGAAAAATAAAATAAGTAAAAAGTCAACTTATTTCTCAGCGCCACCTTATAATTACTGTATCATTGTCTCTCTTGTAACTTGAAACAACACACAGTATCTTTTCCCTTGCTTGTGTGGTTTTTTTCAATCTTTGAGCATTCTCCAGTCATGTCCAGCTGGTTCCAGTCATTAAGAGACTCGTCCCAAGATAGTCCAGTTCTACTGGAAACAGGAAATACTAGAAACAGCTCTAGAAAATAGAGTTCATTTCTGGCCTAGTTTTGCTAGAGTTTTGATAAGCATCCAAATTTTTGGTTGTTTATTCAGATTGAGCTTCTGAGTCTCCTGAGGTTTACCCCTTACAATTGGCAAGCTAATAGCTTGCAGAAAAGAAAAGAAAAAAATAACACATTTTCTGACCCATTCTTGGAAAAATGTGTACTTTTCCTCTGCCTAATTTACATGTGTTCCAAAGCTGAAGCCAAGTAATTGAAACTGAAATACCTGATTTTTAGCAACTGAACTATTAATGGTAAAAATTATTTGGATCATTCCAATTAATTAAATTGAATTTTATTTATTCTTATTTATGGTTAAGGGGAATATGTGGATAATTAAAAATGATAGGAATTGAACTTCAAAATGTAGTTTAAAATTTATAATGAAAGTCAAGTATTAGATTGCAGAATCTGAGAATTTATATTTAGAAGGGAACTTCTGAGTATCAACATTTCTGATAGGTTATCTTCAGTTATCTTTGGAATGTGTATGTTACTGTGAATAAGATTTAGTTTCTCATCCAATATTAGAAAAAACTGGCAGAAGCAAGGTTGCATTTGTTTAGAGAAAAGCAATAACATTTACTAGGGAAAAGAAAGCATAACATTAAACATTCTTTTGTAAGAATGGGTGTTTATTCCAGTTGTGCAACTAGCTACATGGACTTGTGCAAGTTATGCTTCTTTTCTGAGATTATTTTCTCATCTACATGGAATTCAGATTTATTCTTACCAATATGTGACATGAAAACAACTGAATTCAAGGGTGATCCTGCATATTCAGTTAACCCTATTCCATCTAGTCGGTGAAATACATTTCTCAAATATTTCTGGGAATCTCCAGGGTGCCTGGCATTAACTCCCACATACCTCCACTTAGCTGTCATGTGTCTCCCATGTAGAAAGCTTCTCCTTTCTCTCCCTCCCGACCCCCTCTCTCTCCTCGGGATTGAACCCAGGCCTTCACATTAAGCTACATCTCCAATTCTTCCCCCACCTTCTTTGGAGACATAGTCCCATTAAATCACTATGCTGCCAAGGCTGGGTTCAAACTTACAATCTCCCTGCCTTAGCTTAACAGGGTGCTGGGATTACAGGTATCACTGTGGCCAGCTGGACTTTCTCCTTAGTTTCTGATGGTCACCTTCATATTTGCTGGTTCTGTTGGGCAATACTGTCTCCAATGCTGTATTTATCCTGGTGTGGTCATTAATATACTGCATGCTTTAAAGAATCTATCTATGAGGTGATTTGTAGCCATGGGGATAAGACTGTTTCGATCCATATATGAATTAGGATGGTTTTTATTGCTGCTTAATAGAAAATCCAATCTGGCTCAAACATTTGGGATTTATTGTCTATTAGCTAGTAAAATAGATATCCAAAGATTAAAAAATTATATTAACTGGTAATGATTTATTAAGGTTGCAAGTAGCAGAGACCCAAACTAATAATAGCTAAGTGAGTTTTGTTTCTTTCACATATAAAAGGCTAGAGATAGGAAAGCCAGTGCTTATATAGTAATGATGCTCAGTAACACATGAAGAAGTTTTCATCTTCCTCTAGTCTTCTTCTAGCTTTCCACTCCAGCATTTCCTAAAGGGGTGGTGCTCTGTCCACATGGGCTAAGAAAAAGGCTAGAGTGTCTGCCGTCGTGTTCATGCTCTTATCATCAGGATGAAGATTTCCATAAATTGGGTGTTTCATAATGAAGGTTCCTAGTAGTTGCCTTGTAGCATTTCTGCTTACATTCCATCTGCCAGAGCTTATTCATCCAGACATATCAACCTTCAAAGAGAAGATGTTTTCACTCTGAATGGCCAGGTCCTTGGCTAGAGAATGGGCTGGAATTCATAGAAGATGGGGCAAATCGTTTCAGAAGGGATAGATCCTGACAAAGTGCCCTTAGGCTGATCAGCTTCAAGGACTTCAACTCCTTCTTCCATGACTTGCTTGGCTTTGTCTACTGAGTGTTTCACTCTAGTTTAGCAACAAAACTGCTTGAGATCCAGAATACACCCCTCCATAACAATGTTCAGAGAGAGGAAGCTGCTTCTGAATATTCTCCTAAAGAAATGTGAGAGAATTTTCCCTCAAGACCTGGGCAGAGCTGGATTGTGTCACCTGCTCACTTTTGATTCAATCAATGAGAAAGGGGAAAGGACAACTCCTAGGCCAACCAAGTCTGCCTCCACACCGGGACAGGGCTGTTCCCAGAGTAAGCTTCCTTGTCAAAGAGGAAGCTACCAAACAAGTTGGGACTATGCTAAGAAAGAAGAAAAGGACACAGAACTGAGGATTTAGCTCAGTGGCATCATGCCTCCCTTGCAAGTGCAAGGTCCCAAGTTTGATTCCTAGTACAAAAAAAAAAAAAAAAAAAAAAAAAAAAAAAAAGGGAAT
>NW_022900947.1:18934160-18935625 GCF_012274545.1 Fukomys damarensis | reverse complement strand
AAAAAAAAAAAAAAAAAAAAAGAAAGAAAAAAAGGGAGTTACAAGGTGATGGGAAAGGGACCCTTTATTCTGAGCCAAAGAAAGTTGGGACCAAAGTCCACTGCTATGGTCCAAGGGCATACACAACTTTTTTACATAAATGACTCTTTTCTTTGTTTTGCATCCTTTTATCCTCTGAGGACTCAGACATGAACCCTTGTGAATGAGTTCAAGGCTGTCCATGTCAAATAAATAGCACATTGTACTGACCCCTGCAACAGAGGATTTGCAATTGGGTCAGGCTCACTACTCACCTTTTCCTTCCCTTAGAGGGAGTACTCTCTGGAGTTTCCTCCTGGAGGAAACTACTGTGCTTCCTCCTTAGGGTATAGGGAGACAGAGCTCAAATCCAAAGTGCAAGTTCCACTATATATAAGATGGGACTGTTAATCACACCCCTAGAAGGCTGTAATTAAAATGAAATACACACCTTTGAGGGAAAGATCTAATATTCTCGTATCATCAAACTCTCAGGGAACCATGCATAACACACGGTAATAAATAGTACTTAGTTCTTATATGTTTTAAGGATTAGATTAGGCAAGATAGCACATGCAGATGTTTCATACCGAGCAAGCATTTTAGAAATGTGAGTTTTTCGCTGAAGAGATGCTTTAATGTCACTGTCACAGTCTCTCCAGAAGAACTTCAGCCCCTGAGCACTACACCTCAAGTCCCTGGTTTATGGAGACCAAATGTTTTTTAACTACCTCAAAATCAATGCCCCATGTCACTCATAGTGAAACACATAGGATGATGACCTCTTTCTCTTTCTCTCTCAGAGAAGAAATGAATCCGATGCTAAGAGTGTTCCTCCATTGTCATTAAGTGTGGAAAGTGTGTAGATGTTGTAAGCTAAATCATGGCCTGGTGAGCGTTCAGCAGAATGGAATTTGCAGAAGGCTGGGTAAATTGACTTGACACTCGCAGCACTTATTGAATGTAACTGTATTTTAATGAAGAAAGAGCCCATTGTTAGTAAATGCAATTTCTCCAAAATGAGGTTATAAAAACTTGGATATTGTTCTTGATCTTACAAGGATTATAAGTTTAAAAAGTGATAGGAATTATGGGTCATTTTCTTTTTATTAGACATTTAATTATATAGTCTTTTCAGACTGGACAGAGACATTTCCTTGGTTATTCAAGCTTTGTCTAATCATATAAAATTTACCCTGGAGCACTTGTAGTATTTTTTTTTTTTTTGTACTGGGGATCCAACTCGGGGCCTTGTTTTTGCGAGTCAGGCGGTGGAACCACGGAGCTAAATCCCCAGCCCCACTTGTAGATATATATACATATATATATACACACATATCATATATATATATACACACATATCATATATATATATATATACACACATATCATGTATATATATATACATATCATGTATATATATATATATACATATCATGTATATATA
>NW_022900947.1:18820121-18934031 GCF_012274545.1 Fukomys damarensis | reverse complement strand
TATATTGTGTGGAAGTTGTCCTATAGGTGCTTCATATTGGTTATAAAGTGTACTTTTAAAGCTAAAAGAACCTAAGTAAGGCAATGCACTTCTGTAATCTCAGCAATCTGGGAGCCTGAAGCACAGGGATTGCAATTTTGAGCCCATCCTCGGCAACTTAGTGATTTAGCAACACTCTGTCTCAAAATAAAAAGTTAAAAAGGGCTGGGGGTATAGCATGAAGGACTGGGTTCAATCCTCAGTGCCATGGGGGTGGGCGGGGAGCTAAAGGAACTCGTTTGTAGGCTTGTGCACATATGGCACTGGTATATGCAAATCACATCATATAATTAAATCCTCCAGCGAGAAAGGGCTGCCTCACCCAACAAAGCTGATTGTACTTCCTTCCTCCCTGGGAAGACATCTTCACCAGACTACCCTTGTGCTTAAGGTGAGACTATGGATCCCTCCTCCTGGGTCCTTGGAACTGCACCCACCTCTCCTCTAGCCTCCTTCAGTGGAATCTCTCCCCCAGCTCAGTGCCCCAGTAGGTCTTGGAAGTGAACATCTCCCCAAAGAGTTCACCAGAAATGATGAGCCAGAATTACAAATCATAATTATTGGGAAAATGACCAGTGTCATATCAAGTGCTGTACGCATAGAAATACTTTCTCATTTCTACATTCTTCTAGCTTTGAGTTTTGAATCTCAAAGCTCAGCTGCTGGCCTTGTGGGGCATTGTTTTACAGTCAACAGGATAGAGGCCTCTGCTCAAAAGTGAGACAGAAATCTAGTAACTAAGAAAGTCAGCGCTCCTGGTGACAGCAGACAATGGAAGCACTGTGAGAAACAGAGAGGTTGGTCAACAGGTGCAAATGTGCACTTAGACTGGCAGAATCCACTCCTGTGTCTATAGCCATAGACAATGTGTTGTATGCTTCAGGCTACCTGGAAGAGAAGATTTGGAACATTTCACCTCAAGAAGAAATGATAAATGTTTGACATGGTAAATATAGTAATTATTCTGATTTGATCATTACACAATGTATGTTCATATCAAAACATCACATTGTGCCTGGTACATCTGCACAATTATGTGTCAGTTGAAAATAGCAAACTAATTAATCTTTTGAAAAAGAAAAAACAGATATCGAGTAGTGACTGAGGGCCCCTTTCTAACTCTTTGACTTTGTGTCCTGCCCTTTTGCTGTGGCTCACTGAATTCAGCCTCCTGTTTTATTCTTCAGTTACTCAAACCCCAGGCCAATTTTTCTTTCCACTGTCCCTGGGCTTTCTTCATCCTTGATTGGAAGATACAACCTTACACCCTCATGTGGTTGTCTCCTGGTTACCAGTGACTTCTGAAACCCTGGGTCTTGTCCTCAGAGAGGCCTTCCCGGAAACCCTATTTGAAGGGGTGACTCTTCCCAAGTCAATGTCAACCCCACAGACCTGTTTGATTGAGACCACAATGGGTATTGGTGTTGGCAATTATCTTGTTTGATTGTTGCCATGGTAGCAGTCTGGCCTTCTTTTGAGAATACAAGTACCCCAGGAGTAAGGATCTTGATTGCATTATTTTCTAGCACCCTGAAGAGTGTCTGACAGGTAGAAAGTAGGAAGAGCTCAGTGTCTGTTGAATGAATGAAAGAATAAATGAATGGTCATATAATGAGGTAGTAAAACAAAGGATGCAGGCCACGCATGCAATGAAGAACAATAACACACAAGCACATGTTGAAATAATAACCACAGCAACAGTAATAACTCTTACAGACATACTGAATATGAGTGGTCCCTAAGAGCGGACTTCATTCTCAGCTTATTTCCCACGAACTAGAACTTGGCTCTTGGTCTCATCCATCTTCCACCAAAACATTGAATTTCACAAAGTCTTAGTAAGCAGTGATACATGTAGCACTAAGCCCACTGCATGCACTACACATTTAATTCTCACAAAAACTCTTGAAGGTAGGTGCTATTTAGCATGAGGATGTTAGATTAAATCAGACGAAAGTCCCATGGCCCAGAGTCACACAGCCAGTGAATGGTGTGTGGGAGGCCAGCAGTTGAAAGGAAGTTCTCTGGCTGGGGAATCCGTGCACTTGACCTCTGACTAAGGGAAAAGCTAGTGAAATCCCTGTTAAGAGTCTCAGTTTGCCCTGTGATTCTTCTTAGCCTCTAGCTGTTCTATGGCCTCACCACCACCCCCAGGCAGACTCGATGGCAACAGCACTTATGCCTTCTCCTGCCCTGCATGTACACACTGAGCTTTCTTCCCAAGGGTCCTTCTCCTTAGAGCCAGTGAGGAATGATCGATTGTTTTCCCTGCAGTCATTTTCTTTTCCTTTTTTTTCCCCACATGAACCACACTGATACTAAAGTATAGGACTGGGAATGTTGGTTGCGAGGGGTGCAATAAGATTTATCCTTCCTGTTTATCTTTTTCTCTAAGAATATAATAATACCAATTAGGTACACTTCCTGTTGAAGAAAAATTGCTCACTCTTTGGCTTGG
Organism: Fukomys damarensis; assembly: GCF_012274545.1. Taxonomy (NCBI): domain Eukaryota; kingdom Metazoa; phylum Chordata; class Mammalia; order Rodentia; family Bathyergidae; genus Fukomys; species Fukomys damarensis. The sequence continues at coordinate 18,931,534 of NW_022900947.1, read as the reverse complement.
CCTTTCATTGGGCCTGGGGATAAAAGCATCCTACAGAGCCAAGATGAAAGTATAAATTAGAAAAAGAAAAGAAAAAAGTAGATGCAGAAATAGTCCTCCAATAGGCACTAATATGAAAAAAACCCTGACCCTTGGGGAAGAGGGCTATTGGTGATACTGGGGTGCTTCCTTATCTATGCAACATCTTAAGTGACAGACATCTGTCCTATCAGCCCATGTAAAGTGAGAAAAACCTATTCTTTATTTTTTATTTATTGATTTATTGATTTTGGTACCAGGGATCAAACTCAACTCAGGATCCTGAGCTTGTGAAGCAGGCAGTGGAACTAGGAAAAGCTATTCTAATAGAAAATAGACTGTACTTAGTACCTCCTCCAGTTCTGCCCTTTTTGCTAGGTGGCCTGGGTTATTGCTGCGCATACCCAAATGCCTCTCTACTCTAGCTATGTACAAGGCAAAAATGTTAGCTCTCAATTCTGGGGCCACAAACCACTCACAATGGGTGACCTAGGATCCTTACAGTCTGAGGAAGAAACCGACACTTCACTGAGTACTTTCCATGAAGAACCCAACTCAGAGGCTATGCGCCAGCAATGACGGTATTGTGTGCACTGTGGGAGGCACTGAGAAGCAGGGTCTTGCTTGCTAAACTGGGTGACTTAGCCTGTACTCACAATCCAGATTTCTGGGAAGCATAATAATCACATGCAGAAACTTTTGAGAAGTCTTTCTTGGAGAGCATTAACACAGAGAGGCCTTTCCAAGTCTTCCAGTGTAAGTCGCCTCCCAAATGGAGGGGAACAAGGCCTGGAAGTAACTGACTTGCTGTGGTTAGTTACCCGCAAACTAGGCCTCAGAAGTCCCGATGCAGGGCTCCTTGCCCCACATGATATCACCCACCGTGAAAGCTCGATTTCACCCAGCTTCCATTAGAATGTGGACTGAACGAGCAGCTGGAGCTACGCATCAGTCTGAGGACGGCCCTTCACAGAAAATCAAGCTCTGGAGCTTATTTGGAAAGCGTAAGTGTGTTAATGTAATACTTCTCTTGACCCCACAGCTCCATTTACAAAATGTGCTATTAATTTTACTTCCTTTTGAGATATTTGGTTATAAGAGGTGTCAGAACCTGTTGTTACCTCTCGTTGTTACTAAGCCTGAGTAGAATGTCCTGGCTAGAAGTCTATGTAAACCTCCTGCGTTGGGCTTCAATTTCCACTACTTTGCTGAAGCTGCCTTGACAGAGGGTGGCAGTAATTTCACAGAACAAGAGATGATGGTAGATGCCCATGTCTTTCCTTGGCGGTCTAGAACTTTCTGCTACCTTTGATACCATTGACCTTTCCTCCGTCTTGAAGCACTCTTCCCCCGGCTTGGTGTGAGATTGCTTCTTCTTCTCTTTGAACTTTCCTGCCACTTACTACCAAAAATTCTTGTTCTCTCCAAGTTGTTCTTATCTTATTGTTTTATATGCTTTCTTGGAGATATCTCAGCCAATCTCCATGTTTTATTCTTTATCTGTTTTGGTTATGTGTTGCTACAGCAAAGCACCTGAAACTTAATGGTTTAAAATCGAAACAAATAATCACCTCCACAATTCTGAGTGTTCTTTTTGTGGTACTAAGGTGCTGAGAGGGAGATTGCTCCAAACGGCCTCATTCACAGGGCTGAAAACTGGTGCTGGCCACAGACTGGGAGCTCAATAGGGCTCACAGTTGAGGATCTTGGTCTTCTTCTGTGTAGTCCCCTTGTTGTGATTGCTCTGGCTTCCTTAAAATGGTATTTGTATCCCAAAAAGAAGAAAGTGGAGGCTGCCGGCTCTCCTAAGATAGAGGTTCAAGTGACCTAAACACTACTGCTGCTGCATTATATTGACCAAAGAAATCACACAGCCGGTCCAGGCAAAATCAACTACATCTTGTGGTTGATGGTTGATTGGTGGGGAACTGAGATTTGCTGTGAAGAGGAGAGGAGCTGATGGTGGCCATATCTGGAGATCAGTTAGCATGGTTAGCCCGCTGGACGGCTATGACAACGGAGAACTCCCACGGGCAAAGTGCACTCACCCCTCCCTCGTAACCCTCATGCCATTATGGAATCTGCTCAAAGTCTAGGACACACCACCTCTGTCAGGAACAAACAAGGACACAGCACCTGGGGTCTACTCCTTGCATAACTTTTTGGCTATATTTTTTGGGCGTGAAGATTTACAAACAGAAAAAACAAGTGCTACTACCAGCTCTTATGAAGAAAAGACAGAATGAAGCAATAAATGTTTCTGCTCAAAAAGCAGAGTACAGGAGGTGCCTAGCTGCTGCTGTTCTTGGCAACTCTGAAATCTAGTGAGGTCTACGTAGCCATTTTCTCTGACTCTTCGGGCAGAAATGCTCCTGGATTAACAGCTCACTTCTGTTTCTTATGAGTAGTTTTCCATGGCCCTTCACTCTTCCCTGTGGAATCTTGGCTTCACTTTTTGAGTTGTCTTTCTTTTCCTCTAAAAAATGCCCTGTGCTTGTAGCTAAGTAGCTTTCCCCACCTGCTTCCTGCTCATAAGAAGTCTGAGGGCCAGGGACTATCTGTCCCTTTGAATTTAAGCAATATAATCCCTTTAATGTTGTAAATTTCCCTGTATGTTAAATTATAATTCACACTAAGACAAAGGAAACATGCAGAGTAGTCCGTGCCCTACTGTGAGCTACTCCGTGTTGTATAGAATAGTAGCTTTAGGCTATACTTTCCCTCAAGTGACTCCATCTTATAAAGCCCATCAATTTGCTTAATTTTAAATACAGATATGCACGCAACATGACTTGGTAACTTGTCTGTGCAAACAGATAACCCCAGCTGTTGGGCACAACAAATAAATAAAAAAGAACAGACCCCAGCTGTGCAGCAGAATCCTAGGGCACAAACTGACAAAGAAATTAATCTTGTTAAAAAACAAATGCCACCGATAAACTTACCTAATTAAATCAAGGGCATGAGGTGTTATGGTTTAAATCTAAAGCATCCCCCAAAGTCTGGAGATGGGGCCTGATCAGAAGGGATGAGTTACTGGGGGTCGAAGTGGCAGGTCATTGAGGGCATGACTTGGAAGGGTGTATTCTTGTCCGTAACTCCTCTCTCTGCTTCCTGACCACCATGGTGTGAGCAGCTCTCTTCTGCCAGGCTGTTCTTCCGTGTGGTTTCTGCCTTGCATCCTACTGACCATGAACTAGATCCACTGAAACTGTGACCCAAAATAGACTTCTCCTCGGTTAAGGTGTGAATTTCCATATTTTGTCCAGCAGTGGGGAAGCTGACAAATACACACAGACACCTAGCATATCAAAGCTATATGAGAGAAAAACAGACCCCACGAACATGTTGGACACACCAGAACAGCGAATGCTGTGACCCCTCACCCAAAACTACAGAAGGAGGGAACCCCACACTGGGCACAGCCTGTCATCTCATTGGACCACCTGATGAACACGTCTTGGGGTTCACAGGTGATGAACTCTGACTCTCTGTCCCCCAGTTTCAGCTCAGCTCAGCTCCACCTCTCTGCTTGACAAGGCCCACTTGAATTGCCTGGTGTCTGGTCTTGAGTTTTGTACCAACTCTGTGCCCTCAGCCAGCCCCCGACACACCAGCTCTGCCTGGGCTACGATGCTATCTGGCCCCTTCTGTGGTGACTTTTCATGGTCTCTGTGGACTCTCTGCCTTTGCTTTCAGTTCTGCTTCTTCGAATCCTGCAGCCACCGTTAAACCTTTCTTAGCCATCCTGTAACTTAGCTATCACTGTGTGAAGTGTGATGTATGGCTTGAACGTTACAGCCACTAGTGATTAAGACTGGAATAAAAGAACCTGCGATTGCTCAGCTCATTGGGTATCAAGTGAAATCTTGAGTACTAAGTCAGAAAAGGCTGATGAAATTGAAGTAGCTTCTGAATTATTGCTATTATTATTGTTAATTATTGTTATTGTTGTTGTTATTCAATAAATTCTGACATTGTGGAAAGACACAAATGTGCCAGTCTATGTTGATGGTATGACTACCTCCCAAGGCGGAATATCCACAGAACTCAGATAGGACCCTCAAAGTCAGTGTGTAATGGAGCAAAGCTGTTAAAAATCTCAGAAGTGCAGTTGTCTACCTTAGAGCTGTTGTCTTCCTTGTCTAGGGAGTTTCCCCCTAGGGAATCTTTTACTGAGTGGTCCATGAGGCCTTAACTACCTTAACTCTTTTTGAGGCTTCAACAAAAGGTTTTACAATCATACCTTTGCTCTGTTCTTTACCTAGAGATTATGTTTTCCTGGAAGCTTCTCAATTTGATATTTGCCCTGTGATAATTTTACTTTGAGAATCTTTTGCCTTGCATTGAAATCTTTACCTCTAAATTTGACTTAGAAACTGAACGGTTAAAATGGGCAAGTGAAAGTTTGGGTTTTTCCTCAGTAACAATTCCCTTATTTCATGTAAGCATTCCACTTCTGTGTTATTTTTGTTTTTGTTTTTGTTTTTTTTCAGAGTCTTACAGAAGAAGTACAAATGGCCAATAAGTACAGGAAGCAATGGAACAGTTCTTTCTTAAATTCATCTTGTTCCTTCTGTACCTAATTGCCAATACCTAAAAGAAGCCACCATTCTGCCTGAAAAAAATTTCCTTATCCAGAGCCACAAAGTTATTCTTTCTTTCAAGTTACTATTTCACCAATTATTTTGCTAATCCACAGCTCGAGCCCTGACTAAATTAAATAAAATTTGGCCTAAACCTGCCTTCATACTTTGAGTCACTACATAGCAAACTGTAATATGACTTACATGGTATGTAAACAAACTACAACCCAGAAGCTCAGCCAATCACAACAGCTGAGCCAACCATAGGCTGCTCACTGGTCAGACCACGTCCGTATAAGGCAGATGCCTTATCTCATTATGCCCCAAATAAGGTGAATACCGAACTATTACCAACCAAGTTATTTCTGCCCATCACTTCCTTTTTTGTATATAAATACTCCTGGCCTCTTTACCCATGGGTTCTGCATCCACAGATTCAACAACCTCAGATGGTGTACTATGGAGTTAGGCCTCCTGTGGTTATGTCTGTATTAGACACGTTCGTGACACCGGACAGGACCTCGGACTCAGGGAGGGTAGCAAAGAGACGAAGCCAAGAATTGCAAGTATATACATGGGCAAGACTGAAATAGAAGAAGGAAGTGCAGTACTGCAGGAGGTCAGCTGAATGGAGTCAGCATTGACCAAGAAAAGGGAGATCAGGCTACTTAGAGAACAAAGAGAGAAGCCAGCTCTTCTGGATCTGCCGGGGTGGGCCAAAAGTCCAGCACATTTCTGCCAGGGAGTCAGGACCCAGTTCCAAAAGGTGTCTTCTCCAGAGACTTGAGCTACCTGGTGCTCACGGTCAGTTTGTCCTAGGAACAGCTGAGCTACTCTCATAGCCAGTGTTGTCATCCTGCACAAACACTCTGGCCTCGGAGTTCGGTCTGGGCTTTGCGATACAGCTGATGGAGTTGAGGCACTCGGGCTACTCCAGCTGCTGAAGCACAGTGGGTACAATGGAGAAGAGAGAGAGAAAGGAAAGGAAAACACACTCCAGTTGCAGTGGGCAGTACACCTCTATTTGGTCTTGGACTAAATATTTTTAAATGATCATCATGTCTACCTGAGAGCTGAGCAGAATCTGACCGAGGCATTAAGACAATAAAGGGGACAGACGTAATATGAAGACAGAGATGCCAAGATTCTATCTTATTTTTGTCCCCCATCAGATTTCTGCAGGCTTATGTGAAGAGTCGGTGTTTTCACAAAAGTGGCCTTCGAATTTCTGCAAAGTGATCTCTGCAGCTGTTATCATAACCCACACATCAGAGGTGCTATTTAGAGCAAAGTTAGCAGGCAACTAATAATACATTGCCCAGCTGTGTGACCTTCAAATTCAGTGATTTTTAAGTTTACTAAGAACAAGGGAAGCTAGAAGGTTTATTTGGGTTTTTCCTTGGTAACGATTCCCTTATTTCATGTAAGCATTCTGCTTCTGTGGTTTTTTTCAGAGTCTCGTGACAGGTTTGTGGCAAAGAGCACAAGGGTAGAGAGGAGATATACACGTTAGGGAGTGTAATAATTTACAATGCCCAGGGCTCTGCTCTGCTTTCCCGGCTTTTGTCCCACTAGCTTGGTCCCTAACTATCTCGTACTGATTTCATTTTCTAGTAGTGATTCCCTAAACAATTACAACTTACCTAGCATTTTCATTGTATTAGGCATACATAACCCACAGAAGATTGGGGAGGCACGGGAGGATTGTGTAAGCAGTGTGCAGGAGCTGTGCCATCTCATATAAGGGACTGGGCTTCCACTAGCTTAGGCATCTTGGAGACTCCTAGAACAGCCCCAGTGATGCTGAGTGAGGACCAAACTGCCTGCCCACATTGGTGGGTAGAGGTCTCTGAACCTCTCCTGGTTCTCCATGCTGCCTGATTCATGAATTATTCTTTGCCCAAACAGAGCCTGCTAAATTTAATTTGTTTAGTGTTTCTCTTTTAACATCCACTATTCTGTACTCTCCAATGGCAATTTCTACAGCCCCTTATGTCGTTATCCTTCCCAGCTTCAGTCTACTAAAACCAGATTAGGTTTTTGTTATAGCAGCACCAGATGCTCGGATATTGCCTTTGCCCATTCCTGCAGTGATAACAAATTCCCGAGGCTGAATAATTTATGAAGAACAGAAAATTATTTCTCACAGTTATAGAGGCCACAAGTCCAAGATCAAAGCACCTGCAGGTTCACTGTTGGGGGAGGGCTGTTCTCTGCTTCCAAAATGATACTTTGTTCTGCATCCCGCTGCATCCTGGCATGGGGAAGGCAGGGTCTCAGGAGACACCAAATGTGGTGATGCCCTGATCTGGGACTTGCCTGGACCTTGGACTTCCCGCCTCCAGAATCGTGAGAAATATATTTCTGTCATGTAGGAGCCATCCAGCCCTCAGTATTCTGCGCTAAGAGCCTGAGCGGACTGAGGCACTAACATCGCTGCAACTCAGGCCCTCAGCATAGCCTCTTCCCTGGGTCATGACCATAGCTTCTAAATGACCTTCCTGACTCTGGGAAGTGAAGGTGCGGTTTGGGGCCAATTTAGCCACCTAGTGAAATAAATAGGGTAAGACAAAGACAGAGGATGAGAAAAGGAATAAAGAGAGAAAATGAAAACAAAAGTAGAGCAAGGTGGTCTGGCCCTGTAATCCCAGCTACTTGGGAGGCTGAAGCAGGAGCATAGCAGTTTTAAGGACAAGCTGTGCATCTTAGAGAGAACTTGTCTCAAAATAAAAGAAACAAAAAGGGGTGGGGTGTAGCGCAATGGTAGAATAGTTGTTCAGCGTGTGTGAAGCCGTGCATTCATGATAGTGTATCTTAAAAGGTAATAAAGAAATGAAAATAAAAAAGAAAAGAAACCTAGTTAGGCATTAATAAAAGTCCTTAGGTTGATGATACCACCTTTTAATTAGTGGAGGAAAAAACTAAGTAAATGCTATAATTTATACTTGGGTTAATTAAACAATAAGAAAATGATCATTTCAAGACAAGTCCTTTGACCAAAACAGTTTCTGGCATAAGGCCTGTATTGGTCAGCTTTCCTACTGCTAAGGCAAAATATCTGACACCTGAAACTTAAAAAAGGAAAAGGTTAATTTGGTTCACGATTTCAGAGATTTTCAGTCCATGGCCAGCTGGCTCCAAGACAGAGACACATCATGGCAGAAGAAAAGGCAAGGTGGGCAGAAACTGCTCAGTTCATGGTGGCTGGAAACAGCATGGTGAAGGGCACTAATGAGAGATATGAGACATGAGTGTAGTAAAAAAACAAAACAAAACAAAAAACCACAGTAAGCTTTTAAATTTTAAAATGTATTACAGTAAAAGACACATTGCCATCAATCCTCTGCAAAATACAGCCCTTCAAGTCAAACACACTTACTGTTCTTGACATTTTCTAAAGCAGGCCTGGAGGTCCTTTTTGTAGGTATTTTTAGCTTTTGTGGTTGCAGTGATGTCCTAAATCTATTCAAAACATTTACCTTTATGGTCATTTTGACTTTGGGAAAGAGCCAGAAGTTGCACGGTGCCAGATCCAGTGAATAAGGTGGATGAGAACACACCATAATGTTTTTATGACCCTGCCTTTCTGTTGGATGGCACTTGGCAGCTGCATTCATTGTATTTTTATTATACCTTGTAAAGACACTCATGAAAGAGGGCTTCCAGAACTGCTTCAGAAATTGGCAACAATGATGGGCTAAATGTTTGCCGGGGTGGGGTGGGGGGCTCTTTTGAGGGTTCTAATGGCCATGTGTCTTTTACTGTAGTAAATTTTTTAAAAATGTAAACATTCACTGTATATTTCAATCACACCTCATATAAACTCCAAAGACACACACCCCCAGTGATCCATCCACCTCCTCCAACGGGGCCGCATCTCCTAACAGCACACTCAGCTATAAACATCAGTGGATTAATCCACTTACACGTATAGCGCCTCATGATCTGTCACCTCTCAGCATGATAAGTTATTCCTCCTCCTCGTATCCTATGGTATTTTTATCCCAAATGACCTGGGTCCCCTTCACCCAGAGCCCTCATGTTATTCTTGCTGCCTTCACCAGCTTCTCTGGGTTTCTTTGCCTGCTGACTCATTCCTACCCACTCCTCCAGGTTCTGGTTGGAAGCTGCCTTCTACAGGCAGCCTTTTTCAGGCTACAGGCCTAGGCTGTTTCCCAAGCACCTGTACAGATCCATCGCTTTCTGTCCATGTAGTACTGGCACTCTTTGTTTCTACACGCCTTTCCCTGTGACCTTCCTGAGAAAAGAAATCGTGCCTTAGAGACTCCATAGACAGTGCTAGAAAACCCAGGCTCTGGGTACTTACTGTCTGAATTTACATCCCATCTCCACTACTTATGACCAGGATAAATCCAGGAGGGTTATTTAGCATTTCCGTGCCTTTTGTTTTCATCTTTAACACAGGCATGATAGTAACAGGTGAATAGCTTCCTGATTTGTTATGAAGATTAAATGAGTCAGGACATGTAATATATTTAAAACTATTCTTGGTACCTGGAAGGAGGAAGCAAACACGAGCTATTCTTATTATTCTTTACAGTGACAATGAGTCACCCAGCACAGCGCCTGGAGGTTAATAAATATTGTTGAATTCTTTTTTCTTTTTTACCTATCTTAATTCCTTTTATTTATTTTTTTCACTGAGTTTATTGGTACTTTTTAAGTATGTAGCACAGTTACATTCATCATTGTATCTTGATGCTTTTTTTCTTCCCCTTCCCAGCCTCCTCTTCCCTCCATCTCTAGATCTCTTTCCTATTCAAAAAAAGATCTATCTTCCTGCTTCTTATTGTCTTTTATTGTGTCCTTTAAAAATTACTTGCATGTTGGGTTTCCTATGTAAAAGAAGTAAGGCAATATTTAGGCTTGTAAGTCTGATTTACTTCACTTAACATCATAGTCTTAAGGTGTATCCATTTTCCTACAAATATTTGTTCTTTTATAATGCCATTCTCCATTCCTTCAGATTTTCAGAGTCTTCTGCTGATGTGACGGAATTTTCTGCTCAAGGAGAGCTAACCTTTGAAGGGTAGAGCTCCCCAACTCCCTCCCCACTCCATGCCTATCCCGCTGACCTGGGGTCAGTTGCAGAAGTAGATAGCTCCAGAGATACCATCTCAGCACTGGGAGTATCTTCTTAGCCAAAGCAAAAGTTCTTCCCTAACACCAGCCAAATAGAGACATAATATCTATCAGCTGCTACAACTTCCTCTTCTGCCCACATCCGGCAAAGCAGATGGGGGAATTTTTCACATACCCAGGGCAGTCCCAGAAGTGAAGAGGCAAATTTGAACGTTTCATCACCAACCATGATTCAAAGAAAATGCAGCCGTGAAAAAGCATCTGAATTCCTTGCCATAGAAACAACCCTTGACTAAAGAAGAGCATGTCCTCTACGGACAAGAGCCAGCCAAGAGCCAGAAATTGTGAATTTGTTTCTGAGCTGCACTTCCAGCTTCCTGTATTAAAATAAAACGAGGTTAATCATGTCTGCACCTCTTTCCTTACCGCCGTGATGGTTCCATTTGTCAGGGGCTGTCTTCCTCCAGAACCTCTTAACATCTCCTGTTGGACACCACCAGGACAGTGTCTTTTGGAGACACGGTGTCTGCAAGGATGGCATTAGTCTAAAAATGTCCAGCACTCCTTTCCAGGTACTTTAGAAAATGTGTCTCATACAATGTCAACAAAAGGATTGGATTATGCAAAGAAATCTGAATGATAAAACACCCCCAACAACAGCAACCTGCATCAAAACGAAAGCAGACACACGCAGTAAAATCCCTTCTCTTGCCCCATGATTCAGTGGGTGCCATGCAGACTCAGCCTGGGACTACTTTAAGGCAGGGCTTCATGGACTGCATTATACAAAGTGGAGCCTTTCTGGTCTTAGGCCTTGAAAACGATCACTAACAACTTAAAGCTGTCCCATGAGCGGCAGCTCCTGCGGCTGAAGAATTGCTCAATCTCCGCCTTTCCCAAGGATGGGTGCATGGGGTTCATTTCTTTTCTTTCATTGGGTTCATTTCTTCACTGTCCTTTCCTGCAATCACATATTTTCTCTTTCCAGCCAGAATTGGTTTTTGGTAACAGCCCCAAATTCTTCGCCCATCCACCGTTTAAGTCTGAATTTTCCAGTGAGGACATGGAAGCCAGAGAGATTGAATGGCTTTGTCAGGGGCCACAGCACCAGTGGTTGGACAGAATCCCCAAATCATTCTTATTCCAACACGTTGCACTGCCACTCCTGACCCCAGGATGAACACAGATGTGGCTTTTAGTGTAAAACATCTATGAAGAGTCCACGAAACCCTAGGCATCCCTTAGCAATGCTACGGTGGTCACGTGACAGCTGATGGGGGCTACTGACACTGAAGAGGAAACCACTGAGAGGCTGCGAGAGTCCCTGAGGAGACCACCACACTGGCCCCTCTTCTGGTGGCATCCATAGCCACCCATGGCTTTCGGGGAGGAGAGTTGCCAGGGCACATCCTTTCTTTGTCTCTGGAAAAGTCCACCCTGATTTTTAGCCAGGAAAACATTGTCTATGATGATGAATTGGCAAAATATACCTCTGGCTATAATAGACAGGATCATTTCTTGGGATGGTGGGGAGCTTTTGAACAACTTTCTCTATGCTTCCTGCATCTTTTTGTATTTCTCTCATCCCTGCAGCCCACACAAACCTTGTCCAGACCTCAAAGACACGATGATTAGCTGCTTCAGTTTTAGTTCATTAGCCCCCCTGACGTATTAGTAGATTATCAAAAGCAGTCTCAATATGTCATAAAATCTGTTTGGTATTAACTTGATACATGATGTGTTTTTCTCCATCCAGCCAAATAGTTTCCCTCCAATCTGGACCAGATGAGCACCCTGGGACTTACATGAGCTCATGTGTATGTCTGTGAGGAATGCAGGGCCTTGAGTACCGCTGGACGCGTGCAGCATGTGTTTGGTCCAAATGGAAATATCCTTAGGCACGGATGCCTCCATTAGGAGAAAGATAAAGACACGAGATCAGATACGGCATCTGTAAAATGTTCATATCCTGACGATGCTCTGCTTAGGTCACTCTTCAGTGTACATGATGACTAGTTTATGCACACTTGTGACAAGCATGAAATTGCCTTTATTGGGCACCCCTTGGGCTCCACATCCCTCCCTGCTCTGCTGACTGTGCTACTGCTGCCTTGAGCTCATGGAAGACCACGGCTGCTCCTGCTCTTGAGCTTACCAGTTCCACATTGAACACCTACTGTGTGTCAGGCTACGAGAAAGAGAAGAACAAGAACAGTTCTTTCAAGCGAGGTGTGGTGGTGCTCTCAGCACTTAGGAGGCTGAGCTGAGGCAGGAGGATTGAGAGTTGGAGTCCAGCCTGGGCTGCAGAGTGAGTTCAAGGCCAGCAATAAGACCCCACTGACACTGTCTCAAATTAAAAAAGAAAAAAAAGCAGCTCTTGCTTCTAAGATGCAGAAGTGGCAAATACACCTCTTGCCACAATAGACAGAAATGTGAACCGACAATTGTTCTACAGCTACATAGACACTGTGTAGCAGATGAACTGCCCACACTAGTTGGGGGGGCAGGACAAGGAAGACTCCCTGGAGGGACACCCAGAAGCACAGCCTTGAGGAACACCCAAGAACTTCCCCGCCACCACTACACAGCCCAGTCACCCTTCCATTCCTGTGTCTTTGTATGGGTTCCTGGCATCAGCAGAAACCGGGCCATCTCTACCAGCACACTCTCCACACAAGATGCACAGCTGTGCTGAGAGTTCCCTTAAAGCAGAGATGAGGCTGCTGCAGTTAGCCCAGTGTCTGCTGTCAGCCCGAGTCATGGAGAGCAGGGAGCACTGTGAGTCGTGCTGTAGAGTCAGGATGTGACGGGGGATGGGGATACAGGCAGCTGGGGATGAACTAGATGTCTCCAATTCGCTTGAATCCAGACTTTTTTTCTGTCTTTGAAGTGATAAAATTAAATAGATAGGGCTGGGGATTTAGCTCAGTGGTTCTGCCACCTACCTCACAAGTGCAAGGACCCAAGTTCAATCCTAGTACCCCCCCCACAAAATAATAGATAAACAGAACTCCCCAGGAGCCGTTGTGTGCAGCAGGGACAGGGCCTCTGGGACCAGATTTGGCGACCCCAGAGCAAGCCAGACTTGGTCCCTGCTCCCCTCTTGGCCAGGCACCCTTGAGAATGTAGCTAGGGCCCCTAACTAAATCTAAGGACAAGTGTCCTTGTATGAGGGAGAGACAGTGAGGGGAGAATGCCATGTGAAGATGGAGGTGGACTCAGGAATGCTGCAGCCACAAGCTAATGCTGGGTGGTACTGAGGACCACCCAGAGTCACCAGGAGCCAGAAGACATGAGAAAAGTCATCCTCTGGAGTCTCCCGCCTGACCCTAGCTGACACCTTGACTCCACGCTTCTGGTTTCTAGAATATGAGAAATAATTTTCTGCTGTTTTGAGCCACCAAGTTCATGGTAATTTGTCACGGCAGCTTGAAGAAACTACAACAGGCTGATGATGAACATGAAGTACTTTTGACATTAAAATAATAAAGAAAGGGCAAATGGCAAGGTAAGGAGAGAGGGCTCTGTGTCTTTGTAAAAGAAGCATGCAAACTCTATAAAAGGGACCAGCAGCGTTTTCCCTGGAATCTTCTCAGCCTTTCTGCAGCTGTGCCCCTGAGGATGGAGCTGTCTTGACCTTGTAAGCGAATTTGCTAATCCTCCACCTGTTCTCCTTGTTTTTTCTGTCATGCAAGTGCACACCCAGGGAGCTGACACAGTTCGGAATTGCTGTCTCTTGATATGGATCATGCAGTAAAAATGGCAAGCTGATTAGTCAGCCAGAGAGGAGAAGACTTTTCCTGATTGTGAGGATGACTTCATGCTGTAATCACCTAGTCTGCTGACAGTGGCCAAGTGCTTGTGGTCAGGGAGTCCCCACAACAGGTGAGCCTGTTAGAAAGCATCCCACAATCACAGGGTTTCAGCCATCCTGCTGACCAGTTCACGTCAGTTCCTGAGGCCCACAAAGAATTCACCGCTCCCTGGGTTTGTTGCAACCTTCTGAGGTCATACTTTCTTAGAATATGCAAATAAAACAACACCAGATTCCAAAGCAAAAAGACTTCAGGAAGCCCAGGGCTCCTCAAAGGAGGGAAGGCAGCCTTGGGGTTTGCCTATTACCGCTTTTCAGGGGCCAGGGAGTTAGCTCAATGATTCCGCTGCCTGCCTTGCGTATTATCACTGTTCTATCCAAATGGTATCCTTGACCCCAAAATGGACTCACCTCCTCTTTCACCCTAAGACAGTGCTCACAGGGCTTTCTCCCTCAAGGTACTTCAGTACACAGGGAAAAGTTAAGGTCCCAGAGGTCACCCATGACCAAGCCCAGTCCTTGGGCTATCTCTCATCCCACCCATCCCCACAGCTCCCAGCATTTTGCCAGCTGTCCTCCCTGTGCCCCACCTCTGCACTGGGTTCTCTCTGGCTGGGTCCTCCTCCCTGAATGCAGGACTCCAACAGCTTTCTCTATCCATACCCCAGAGGAAGCTCCTGACCCACTACCATCAGAGTGAATCCCACCCTATCACTTGGTAGACTCAGAGCTTGAGGCTTTCCTTGTCTAGACCTTCTCCTTCCAGAATGAAATTTCTTTTGCACAGGTAAAAAAGTCAATTAAGTGCTTTTTCCTACTGGAAAACTTTAGTCTCTACAGACCAATTTGATTTCCATTTTTAGCAACACAAAGAATTGGCAAGAGCTTTGAAACAACAGTTTCTTTTCAAAGGCTCCAAATAGCCTAGCTCTAATTCTCAGGCAGAATCAAAGTCCAAGGGGATTCCCATCTCCTTCACTCCATTACAAGGAGAGCCTTCTCCAAGCCCAGGGGGAGCCTGACAAAGTGTGAGCTTCCATAAAGTAGAAGACACGTTTCTTCTTCCACTAGTCAGAATTGAATCTGAGATTCAGACTCCTATCTATAAAATAGACTTAATAAAAGCTTTTGCATAGGGCTCTTGTACAAAATGCTTAAGAAAATTGTGTAGCCTGTTGCTTGGCATAAAAAAGTTGTTCAGTGAGCCCTAGGCTCTGTTCCTTCTTCTCATTACATGATTAAGCAAGGGTTTGCTTTGTTGCCTTACACAAGTATTGTAATGTAGTTCTACAGATTATATAAAGGCTTAGAAACTAGTTAACAAAGATACACTGAGTCCTCAAAGGAGCCAAAACACTCTGCTTTACTGAAGTTCTTTTAGCTATGGATTTGTACATGTCTGTAATTGTTTCTTTGAGATTAGTCCCACATGTGGAATTGATGGTCAAGGGGTAGGAACATCTTTAGCATTGTTGCTACACATTGCCAAACGGTCCTACAGGAAATCTTTAACAGTTAACATCCCACAGAGCTGTGTGAAAGAGCCTATTTCTTAGAATCTTAAATTTTTCCTACAATGTATTAATTTGCTTGGTGAGAAGTGTTGTCTCAGTTGTAGACAAGGTTGAAGAATTGTTTCCTAAACCTGGAAGGCAAACATTCAACAAGTCCATCTCATTTTGTTTTAAAAACGAAGATCCCAAGACTCAGAGAGATTAGTGACTTGGCTAATGCTTGTAATTAGCAAGACCGACAAAATGTGTGTATCCTAGGTTTCCTAATTCTGGAATTCTTTCCCTGACTCCACTCTGGAGAGGGAGAGTTAGCCTGGATGTGAAACCACTTGGGGCCTACTTAATAACAAAGTTCAACTAGACCAGAGGGAAAGTGCTGTGGAGGAAAGAGAAAAGAAAGGAGCTTTAATTAGTGTACAGCTAATTCATCATCAGATAATGAGTAGACGCACTCTCTGTGTTAGCACTACCTACTGGTGTAAACTAGACTTGCACAGAATTCCTTTGTGGTTGAAGGTAGTATGGGAAAAATCATCAGTAGATCTGGATTAGATTAAATTGTTTTGTTCTAGAAAGGCGTAGGTAGAAAAAGAAGTAGCAAGGAGTCATTGAGCCCTGAGCCACTGGGACTTGAACTGTTGCGGTCTTGGGAATTGCTGCAAATGGAGTTCCAATTTCCTGCAGTAGCTAAGTCAGTTTCCAGTTCTTCCTATTGAGTGACTTTTTTTTTTTTCTAGAACCCAATTTTGTACTTTAAGTCCATATTCTGCTCATGGCAGGAAATTCAATAGCTAGTGACTTCCAGGTAAGAATCCTTTGCTTTGATGTGTGTGCCATCATTGCAGATTTTGGTCACTCCAAAAGTTCATTCCTTTCTTACTGGGATTGCAGCTAAGATCCTGGAGCTTGAGGATCATTTGGGTGTAGAAACTGAAGTGCTGGAGATGGGTGAAACAGAGGTGGGGTGTTCTGGTCCTCAGGCATCTGAGCCTGGAGCAAATGTGGCCTTTGGCCACTGAATCTATTCACGCTGGCACAAAGGGACCATATTTGACCTCCAGCCGGTGTCTCAGCTGTTAAAGAGAGGGCCTGGCATCTCAGATGGGTCCTCCACCTCCCAGCCTGACTCTGCTCAGGTCTGCTGTGCCTTTTGGCCATTTGTGCCTACTCAGGGGGAGAAACAATGGAAACTGGGATGCTCTCCCCCAGGCTTCTGTGTGTGAGGACCAGGGCCTTTCTCAGGACCCTTGGCCTGCTTCATTCTATTGCCTGCTTCTCCACAATAGACAGTGCTTTGGCAAATGGTGTCGCATAAAAAG
Source organism: Fukomys damarensis (assembly GCF_012274545.1). Lineage (NCBI taxonomy): Eukaryota > Metazoa > Chordata > Mammalia > Rodentia > Bathyergidae > Fukomys > Fukomys damarensis. The sequence continues at coordinate 18,915,180 of NW_022900947.1, read as the reverse complement.
GTAGATATGCAATATTTTCAGACAAATTCTCAACCCTGCCACTGTAGCACAAAAGCAGCCATAGACAATCAGTAGATGAGTGGGCATGGCTGTTCCAATAACACTTTATTTACCAAAACAAGTAGCATAATGAATTTGGCTCTTCAGTAGAAGTTTGATGACCCTGATGCATGTCCATGAGGTCGCCCTTAACTCTAGACATCTCTGAGAGAGCAAAGCGTAAGTTACTTCAGGTCTCAGCACTCCTAAACCTGCAGTCAAGGATGAGGCAGTAAGCTTCTGAGCCTTCTTCTTCCCCTCTGCTCTTTCCTTGGTCAGAGCCACCATCCTTTCTCCCCTCCCAGCTCCTCCCCTCCCTGCTCCCCTCCCCTCCCTCCCCCCCTCCTATTCCTTCATGTGTAGTGTCATGCTTGTGTGGAGCTCAGCTTTTCAATTCCATCACTAACTTTGGCTCTGCAAGCTCTAATCTCTAATGAGAGTCATGAGTCAAGAATTTGACATTTGTTTTCTGACTTCTCTGTAATCTTTTCCTGAGAGCAGTGGGCTCCTCAAGTGACTGAGAATAGTGATCAGTGACAGCCCCTTAACTTATGCTGAGTTCTAAGCCTTGATGGAGCCCAACTCATACTCTAAGGGCAGCAGGATTTAAAATGCTTCCTGACCTGAGTCTGTTCACCTGCCTTTACCTTATGAAGAACTGAGAAGAATGATGTTAACAAGATTCTTAGAAAAATCTATTCCTCGCATGACCAGAACTGGGACAGTTTGGGGGTGAAGCTGTTTAAAGCAAAGCCTTTGAAATCACAGGTTGGAACCCATTAGGATGGGGGAAGGGGGATCTTCAGCAAAGGCATAAATTGTAAATATTTTAAGCTTTGTGGGCTGTATCCACATGTTCTGCCTTGTCAGGTGGAAGTGGTCATAGACAATGGATAAATGAAAGAACATGGCTGTGTTCCAATAAGACCCTGCTTATGACACTGAAATTTGAAGTTCCTTAATTTTCATGTGGTGAAATATCATTTTCCTCAATCATTGCTTGCAGGCCACACAAGAACAGGTGGCTGTTGGATTTGGTCATAGTTTGCTGACCCCTGCATTAGGGGGTTATGAAATCAACTCAGTGAGGAGGGGCTACAATTTTCAAAAATAGAAATAGAATGGAGTGGGATAAAGAAGAGAGAAAATAGCAAAGTGTACTATGCACAGAGGAGGTTTTGTGAAATGCTTACTTCAGTTAATATATATATATATATATATGCATGTGCATTAGTGACACAGAATGTTGCTGTGAAAACTGGGTGGAAAAAATGTAAAAGGTGTCAGTTTGTAGAAATATTCCTTTCAACATGACATTTTTATCTCTGAAGAAATTATTTTTTGTATTCATGATACACACTTTAAGACTTGGTACTAGTGTTGCTGATAAAATTTGAGACACTCGCTTTAATTTCAGTTTCAGGTTTGGTGTAAGTTTACCTACCTTCAGTAGTTTGGAAATACTTGTACTAAAAAGCTATTCACTTTTTTATCTGATACTCTATTGTAATGGAGCATCCTGTCTTATCTGCTTTTCTAGGTCAGACAATCCTGTGTGGTTATTTATGAACTGTTTGCATTATTGCTGTATGATCTTAAAACTCAGTGGGGCAATCTAGTTCAGGTGGGAACTTATGAAGAAAAACTGATGCTTAACAGTCTCTCCTGCGTGCCACCTCCGTGCCCTTCCCCCTTAATATAAGTACCAAGCCTCACTATCGCTCTCTAAGCAAAACACAACTTAGCGGCCTTCTCTTTGCAAGAGAGGAAACAGGTGCAGTTGGGGCTCAACTCAGGGTGCTAAGGGATGACACTTGTGACTGTTCCCTTGCTAAACCTAGGCTGCCCAGAGATGCCACTGCAGCTCTGGTCCTGGTGGGGCCCCGAGTGGGGAAGGGAGCTGCATCATCTGAACACTCAAGACAGCGGAAAGCTGGGAAAAGTCTGCCTTTTAGGGCCACCCTGGATGACAGCTGTAAAATACCTCCTTCGCCTCAGGGCTGCCTTCCTACTGCTCTTCCTTATGCCATTCCTTGGCACATACTCAGAACTCACTAAATGCTGCTTTCTTCTTTCTTTCTTCTTTTTCAGTCTTTCTCCCTATCTTGGCGAATAAGTTCCATGCCTGTGGTCAACTCTAATTGATGAGAGCAGTCTGCACTGTTAAGAAGGATCCTGAAGTCAAGCCTTTGATTAAAGCACATGAGTGCTCTGTCACAGCAGTCGGTGGGCACCTCTGCCTCAAGAAGATCGACATTCAGTAGTTAAGCTCTGCCATCTCCAGAGGGAGGAACTGCGCTGAGCAACTATTAACTATGAGCTCCTGCTTAGATTTCAACAAGGGAAGAAGGGAAGAGGGAAAGAATTTTGGCCTATTACACCAGCTCTGACCATCTGCTGCCAACAGAGAACACGAGACTGGAAGTTACCGGAAGCTCCAAACTGTATACCGGAAACAGGAAGCAGAGGCAAGAGGCAGGGAGCTCATTAATATCTCCCCTCCCACAGCCTCCAGCTTTTGCACTAGGCTCACAATAGCATAGTGATGAGAGGTCTCTGGTTGCGTATACCCTACTGGAAAACTGTCCCCAATGAACGCCATCTCTTTTCAGATGAGTGTATAGAGGCAGACAAGGCTGCAAAAATAGGCTGAACGTGAGACTTTCCATTCCTCCATTTCCTCAAAGCAGTTTCTTCTTGGACACAGACTGTCACCTTTCATCACAAGTAACTACTTGAGTAACTACTTGGAAGGCTTTCTTGGTTGTTTTATTTTAGAAATGATTTTCTAGCTGTAATTTTTCTTCAGTCTTGAACTTTGCTCTTTCTCCTTTGAACTTCATTGTATACTAAGTTTAAAATCAACACTTTTATAAATAGCTTTTGTGTAGAGTGGGCCATGTGTTAAGCATGCAACAGTCTCCCATGTAGATGATGCCACTCTTTCTTGGCATCTCGGTTTACCTCCCTTTCCCCACACTGAAATTTGAGGTAAGAATAGGAAGGTCGTGGGCAGACCATCAGATGGAAGGAATTGGTAAGTTTTAAGAACACATTTAAGGTCAAAATGAAGGAATGCTCAAAAGTATGTGAACGTATTTGGAGAACTTCTTGGATATTTAATAGCTTTGGCAATACCTTAGGTTGTTGAATCTAGACCTTGTGGGGCTAGAAATGGATTCTCAACTCTCTGGTCAACTTCCTTAAGGGGCTCAGATAAGCCACATATTTCAGGCAGAAGTCAGGAATTAGTCACAATCTGAACTAGAATCCATGACATTTTGATGTCTCTGGCATATGTGCATTCAAATATTGCAAGTTTGATTTTTCTTAACACACCAGAGAGACCATAGTTTCCAAGAAAATGGGTCTAGCCTCTGGTGTGCTGTTTTGTGTTGCTTTGGCCAAATGATTTGTTGAGTCATTCATACTTTTCCCAATGGATTCAGTGTTGTTTTCCATTATGTCCTTAAACTCAGTTTTAGGCCATTTAGTTGGGTCTCTTTACCAAACTCTCTGGGACCACTTTAATTCTTACTTCAGAAATCATCTTGCTGATCCATACTTGTCTCTCCCATACTTGCTCCCCTTCCAAAGCCAGCCTTCAAGGACCTCTTTGAATCTCAGATCAGTCCAGCCATCTTGCACTTGTCCAATACCCTGTGATTTCTCCCATCTCTGCGATCCTTTGGGATCATTGTCAATATACAATCTTTGCACTTGGTATTCATTCATCTCCTATAGCTGTTCAGAGTTTTATTGAGAAACGCAATTGTGTTCTAAGCTCTCTTTGTATTTGCTAAAATGCCTCTTCCATTTGGGCAAGCCTCACATAATTCTGAATTAACACATGGTTGAGAAGTTGTCATTGGGCCTAGAATTTATGCATCTGTATGCATGGAGTTTCCCTTTATCTTTGTGCGCTTGGACTAGAGTCTGCCTCTGCTCTCACTGAATTACAGGAAAAATAGTGTTCAAAGTAGGAAGCTAGTTCTGTGAATCCACATTTCCTCTGTTGGGCAATGGTAACTGCATGTGGCATAACATAGCATACTCATTCTGTTTTTTCTTTTATGTCAGAAAAAGACTATTTCCATCCAAGTCACAAGTGGTAGGGGTAGTGCGGTTTCTCTGTGACCTTGAGCGAGTCATTTCAGCACCTCCAACTGCAGTTTCCTCTTCTACAATTTTCCAGCTCCAATCCTTGTTGGTTCTATGGTTTGTGGCTGCTCTGTCTTCTAATAATTCATCCAACAGTTTTGTTTGTAGGCACAAAGAAAGACTCTAAACTTCCTCTTCATTCTTTGATCTGGCCTGACATCATTGGATGGAGCCAGAGATGTTAGTGATCGGGGTGCCCTGGGCGGTCTCCCTGTGCTGGCCGTGGGTCCTCACAGTCTGCTGGTGAAGGCTTAGAACTCACCTTAAGCTTCGTGATATTAGCTTGTCTACCCAAGGGCATCTCGGTGCTCTGGTTTTGAGAAAATTTTTCTGTCATGTTTTCTCTTTAGCACTATGTATATCTGTGGCAGTGCAGAATCTTCTGCCTGTGGTTTTTGCAACATAGGCCAAGTTAAATCTTCTGCTAGAGCCTTTGGGAAATTCTAGACATGTACTGGTGACTAAGAAAGAAACCAGTAAAGGCTTTATTAAATGCCCTTTCTCTCTCTCTCTTTTTTTAATGTGGTTGATACAACAACAAGATTCACTGCCATTGCTACCTCTAACGTTATTAGTTGCTTTTGTGACATTTGTCTCTGCCGCATCATTGTAGGTGTCACATCTTGAGGACAGATGTCTTGGCAAAGACATGGGTTGATTTTAACTCATCAAAACTTGGCCCTTGTGTGAGTGAGGGAGGGAGTGGAGGAAACCACTCCATTACTGGGCTTTCAAGTGACTGTTTACAACCCTATGAAGGAATGAGCTGGCTTGTTCTCTGCCATGATTCTTCTGCAAGAGAGATTTGAAGTCAAGTCTAATTAAGAAATATCTGTTCTCTAATGGCTGCTTTGTTTAGTAAGTTATTTAAGATAGAGAAATTGTATTGTGGAATTTTTAAAAGTGGGTTGATGGCATGCATCAGATTTTGTCTTCTGAAGGATTTGTAGCATTTTTTCCTAAGAAGGCATTGTTTGGTGGAAAGTGACAGTGGGGTTAATGAACTTAAGTAAATTCAGCATGTGATTTATGTGCTTATATTTTCATGTACATTCAGAGAAACAATTCTCCCTTGAAATTTACAAAACAATGATGCTGTGAAGGAAAAAGAAAAGGAAAGGAAAAAAAAATAAGCTGTCTGGATTAGAACTGAAACCATGGGGGGGCCTTGAAATCTTGTAATATTCTGTCTTTTTAAAGCTCTTCTTCAAAATAAATGTGCACATGCAGAAAAAGAAAGGGGGAAAAGCCATCCATTTAGATTCAGCAGCGTGTCAGCCTAATTACATTAGACAATGGTGAGCTCAATAATTCCACTTTTGATCCATTGCTGTATGAAGTTCATTATTATCTGTTTTGAATTATTGCTCATTTCAAGAGCTGCACAGTGAAAAAGCATGTCAAGACTTTGAAAGAGTGCTTGGCTTTCCCGAAAGCTTTGTGAAACATTTCTTTGGAAACATTTCTGCTGAGGCTGCGCGTTGGTTGCGAGTGGGTGTAAGGGAATGGGCGTCTGTGTTTCCCCTTTTCAGATCTGTTTACCTTAAACATGTCTCCATGGAAACTAAGCCTACTTCTGAGTTGACTTGAGCATTGCCCATAAGAGAAATGAATAGAAAAATATAGATAGATAAACTTCTGTAACCCCAAAAAGCCAGCCAGGGCATGACCCCTAAGTTTTATTGAGCACCTCTTCAAAATTGATTTGAAGCAAGTTTTCTCATTTAACCTCAAGAGCTAGATGGAAACCTTTAACTTTGAATGTTTACTCAAATAGTAAGTTACAAATCCAGATTTGAACCCCAGCCTGTCTGATTCGGATGCCCACGTTCTTTCTGTAAAACCACATTGCCAATCATTTTTAACCTTTCCTCCTACCTCCCTCAGATATTTTCCAGAACTATGTAAAATGTGCCACCACTGACGTTACCTTCTTTTGTGTAACTAAAGTACTAATGAGTAAAGAGATACAGGAAGAAAGGAAAATAAGTTCCTGGGCAATCCCAGCATGAAATCAGAAGCAGTAGCAGCAGCACGAACAATTGTCCCAAATATTTCCATAATCCTAGGCACTCCAGGAAAGCCTAATTTGGTGATCATGCTGTCAAGAGGAAAGCCTCCCTTTCCCAACAGTTGGCTTGGCACCGCACTGAGAAGACAGAAGGATGGCTTGGATGCTGACCCCCATCTCTTAGGACTGCGTACCCTCTGAGACTCGTGTCAGTCACTCCCCTGACCCTCTGATGATGTAAACAGGGCATCCTGATGGACAGGATCTGGTCTCAGTGGTTTCCAGCCAGTGGCAATAGGCAGTGCCATCTGCACATCCATTTATACCCATGATCTCTGTCTCAGCAGATCCAAACTTCAGTTTGTAAAGTCAGTGGGGGCTAAGAAAGACTTGCAGTAATGGGAGTGGTTTTGTTGGGGGAGATGGGCTCACACCCAGGTCTGCGTGTTCTGGGAAGGCGTGACCCCAAAGTGTACCTGCCTGACCCCACGAACAGTTCAACTTTGCCAGCAATGCCTTTGCAGGAGCTCGAGTAACCGATTGTGGAGACCCCTCCCTGCAACACACACAATGCAGTAGAATGTAACACAAAAGCTTTCCCTGTATTTTTAGTTTCTGGAATGGAGGTACAGGGATTTTCAGCTCTCATGATAACCAAGAAATGAAGACAAAGCTGGAATCGTCAGCTTGGAGTGGTCCCTTCACAGACCATCAAAGAGCAGGACCTAAAAATCCTCACTCTGTGAACAGCAGAGGTGCAGTATGTGGATGAGGTGGAAATGCTGGGAAACACTGAGTTTTCTCAGAAATATTGGAGCATTGAACTTATTATAGTCAGGAAAGTAGGACTTTGGAGGCCCAGAAATGTGTCCGCAGAAGATAGTAAGAGCAGTCTGCACTTTGTGGGAAGGTCTCTGGTGCTTGGCACACAGTAGGACTTCAGTAAGTGTGAATCATCTTGATCTTTCTGGGACAGGAGCAGAGGTTGGCAAAGTGTCCCAGGCACTGAGCAGAAGCTTGCATGACAGCCCAGACCTCAGAGGGTGCTGAGCTATCGGGGTACAGTCAGAGAAACATTAGACTCAGAAGGAGTAGGCAGGGTGTAAATCTGGAAGATAGCTGGGAGGATCCAGAACGAGATAGATCAAGCCACATGGCTTCCAAGTAGAAAGGCTGGGACAAGTAGGAAGAGACCCAGAGCACAGAGAGACTTGAACCAAACATATGCTCACTCAGCCCGAGCATGGATGGGAGCCTAACGGTTCTCTTCACTTCCTTTAACTTTTTATTCCAACACAATTTTGGACTTTCAAAAAAGTCACAGAAAACAAGAATCCCCATACACTCATCCTTCACTTTTCATCTAGAGTCCCTGAATGTTAGCATTGTATGAGTTTTCTGTGTCCTGTAACTTCACCCTACCAGTATCTAATCTCTGTAATCTCTGTATCTGTGTCCTTGTCCCTGTTATGTTTTATTCTGAACTGTTTGAGACGTGATTCTCCCTTAAGTGTTTCAGGCATGTACTTCCTAGACAAGCACATTCTCTGTACTAATGTCATACACTGATCGCATTCAAGAAACTAACACTGACTCAGTACCATCACGGACCGGAGAGACCGCACTCAAATTTCACCAGTTGTCGCAATGCTGTCCTGTAAAGGGAAAGACAATCCCAGCTCGCACCATCTCACCGGTCACATTTCTCTAGTCTCCAGTAACCTGCAACAGTCCCTCAGTACCTTTCCCTCGTGATATTGATGTTTGTGAAGAATGACATCCAGCTAGTTTGCAGAACATCTGTTGGCTTGCCCGGTGCTTCTTCATGGTACACATTCAGTAATGCAAATGTGACGTGTTGTGCTGAGCGCAGGGCTGTCCAGCTACACTCCCAGCACGCTGGGAGCCTGAGGCAGAAGGACTGCAAGTTTGAGCCCAGTCTGGGCAATTTAACAATTTAATGAGACTCGGTCTCAACACAAAAAATAAAAAATGGTCTGGGGACATAGTTCAGTGTGAAGGCCCTGGGTCCAATCCCCAGTACTGGGGGCGAGGGGAGACAGCGATCCTGTGTTCTCTACGCATCAGACCAGGAAGCAAATGCTGTCAGTTACTCTTGGTGCCTGCGGAGTCCTCCCATCATGGGGTTATTATATGCATGTGGTCACTGGAACCTGGAGGCTGGAAATACTGACATTACCTCATTAGCCCATTATTTGTGAGCTTGCCTTCCCCTCAGCACCCTTGGGCATTCTGTCCTAAGCCATCATCATTTTGATGGCTGACCATAAGCAGAGTGTGACGCCCTTCAAGTGCCCTTCTCAATGCCATGGCTCACCTGCTCCTCTTCCTGGAAATGTCCTAATTCTCCTTGTCCCTCAATATTTCAAAATATTTTATTTCAAGACCCCCAAGTCAAGACTCCAAGGACTTTGTCCCTGACTCACCTCAACCTCCAGTGACTGCCCTTTTTGCCTCCTTTGCACTCTGCCTTTGCTGTTTCTCAGCTTCTGGGATTTCCTTGAATGTTTGACTTTTTCTTGCCATCCAACTGGGGCTACATCCTCTTTCATGACATGGTCTTCAAACTGGTGTTTTCTTAAAATTTCCCAAATATCAAGGGAGAATTGCAGTCCTAATGTGTGCAAGTCACCACACAAGTTCAGTAGCACCCTGAAGTGGTCCCCGTTGCCTGGTTCACTGAGATGGTCCTGTTAATAGCATGCTTGGATTCTATGAAATCACCCCAGGAGCAACTAAAACCTCAATTTCTGTCTTCAGCACAGGCCAGCGACATTTGAGAAGTATGTTTTCAAATGTCTCCGCCCTCTCCTAAGCCATCCAACTATTAGACCCCAGAAAGATGTGTAATGACAATCAGGTAACAGATCAAATCCTTTCCCCAACTGCTTCCATTCCTTGTGATTTTGACAAGATTCCTTTCTGACATAATTACCACCAAAGAGACCTGAGACTTCATGAGGGAAAATACAATGAATAGCAGCTGTGTGTGAAGAAGGGGTTTGAAAGACATGAAGGGAACATTAAGATTAAGAAATGTAGCTCCTGACAAAACGATATTCCAAAGGGATAAACAGATCAGCATTTGTTATTTGAATAATTCAGTTGATAACAATTGAATTAAAGAACCAATGCTCCCACTGCCTCTCTTATTCAAATAGAGTTCTTCACTTGAGATTTCCAATCTTTAATTTAAGAGTGCTGTTTTTAAACATGTGTATTGGTTCTTCCTTGTGTGTGTTTTTTTATTTTTTGAGGCAGTGGCTTCACCATGTAGCCCAGGCTGACCTCGAACTCCAGGGGATCCTCCTGTCTCAGACTCCTGAGTGCTGGGATTACAGGCTTACACTACCACACCAAGCTGTTTCTGTATTAGGTGTCAGTCAGGCTCTGTGGTAGGTGCTGGACACAGGAAGTAAAGAACACTCAGTCCCTGTCTTCAGGGGGCTAATCTACACCGGGGAAGGAGGTAATGAGGACAAGCAGGGGCCCAAGAGCCCTTGGAGGGGCCAGCCCCACAGAGGGGCAGGGACCGCACATTCTGGCCCTCCTGAGCCCTGGTGCAACTGACCACAGGGAAAGACAGGGGTCCTGAAGAGACAGGGCCAGTACACGTGGGCCTGGATCTGGGAGTCATAAGGATCAGGGTCTTAGGGTCGTGAAAAGCTATTTGGAGTTCCTGATGGAGGAAGTGACGAACGGCTTGCAATTTTGGGGAAAGCTCTCCGATACTGAGTGTGTGCAGGGGGCTCAGGGGGCCTCAGTGGGACCCGCTAGAGGGCTGTGGCCTGGGTCATGGCTGGAGCTGACACAGCCCAGATTAGGCCTTGGAATCTCTTGCTCTTTTCATCTTCTGGGGACCAGCCAACAGCCTAACTAATTAAATCCTTGGAGGGATGCGTGGGCAGTGTTCCCATTGGCTGTGTGGGGGGGGAATCAGAGGGTCCCTGATCACTCATTCCTGGCCTCCTCGGGTAGTGATCAGCGGAGACCACAGCACATGGAGCCCAGGGTCACAGGCGGCTAAAGTCAAGGACTGAGTACTTCCCTTGGCGACATCCCAGAAGCTACGACCAGCACCTTCTGCCCCTCACCAGTGTCATTTGCACGCAGCATATCCTAAGATTGACAGGTCTCCCACAGCAAATTAAAACTGAGTTTTGGTTTCAAATGTATTAGGAACAAGCCAGCTCCCACCCAGCAGAAGCCTTTCCAATTGTGAGAGGAAGGGAAGGCTGCGTGAACTAGACTAAGTTTTGAATTACAGTGTGCTTAAAAGAAAAGAAAAAGTGTGACTACTTCTAAGAATAAAGGTGAATCAATTAGGAGCCAGCCATGCAAAATGCTTTTCTTTTCTTTAACAGACTAATGCACAACCACACATTACTACACACTGGCATGTCGCTCTCAGCTGGGAGGCATATTTCTAAAAACAAAGTAAGAAAATAATAACGAAGTAGTCATCATTTATTGAGTACTGACCACGAAGCAGGCGCATCGCAGAGCACTTAGCTTGCATAATCAGATATAACCCTAACAAACCACCCTTCTTGGGAGAAGTTCTATTATCAGGCTCATGGTGCCTAAGTAGCTTACCCGAGGCTACACAGCCTGAAAGTGCAGGAGTCAAAATAGGAATCTGGAATTGCCTGACATCCAACCCCACAATCCACTTTCTTCTAGGGATGAAGACAGCACTGATGGTTTGGGGGAGACCTACTCCTTTTGTCAGTTAAAGTGAACTTGTTGTCATCCCTTTGCAAATGTCTCTCTGTTCGGATCCTGGCAGCTCCAGGAAGTGGTGTGTGACCCTGTGTGGATCAAGGTCATGGTTTCTGCTGGTGAAGGTGGTGTGCCTTATGCATCTCATCAGGAAAAAGGCTGAGACCCAGAGGTCCGGTAAAGAAACAAGGAAGATGGATCCTGGGGGATGGAGTGGGGCGGCTGCCTTGCCACCTCCCTGTTAGACCTTTAGCCTCCTGTCTCCTCTGCTCCATGTCCCGCAGGCCTTACTTGCTTGATGTCTCCTGGGCCATCTGGGTCAGCTGGTCTTGTGACTCCCTGGCTCTGGAAATGACCCAAGGGATAATCTAAATGCTAGGGTCCGCTTCTAATTGTGGGGTGTGAGGCAATGAGGCTTGTTGTTACCTAAAAACCACCCTTCTCAAGTGACAGGAGCAGCTCTTGACTCTTGCCTTTTGATCCGGTCTCCCCAGGGTCAGAAGGTACAGGTCGAGTGGGCACTGTCACTCACCTGAAGATCCTTCAACAGTTCTCGTATACCTGGTGAGCAATTTGTGTGCCTTTTGTACCTGCCCTTGTTATGGTTTGGATCTAAAGTTTCCCCAAAACCAAACTGGTGGGCTTTGTCTGGGTGGCTGGTGAGGAGGAAGCTAACCACATCCATGGATTAGCCCCATGAAGAGTTCATGAATGAGTGGGCTTTTAGGAAGTGGGCCTATTTGAAGGGAGTGCCAAGGATTGTGACCTTGGGAACTACATCTTGTCCCTATCTCTAACCCCTTCCGCTCTCTATTTTCCCCTCTTTCTGCTGCCTGGCCACTGTAACATGATCAGTTTTCCTCTACAACAATGTTCTGCCCTGCCACAGGTCCAGAGCAATGGAGCCACCCAACCACGGATGCAACCTCAGAGACTGTGACTTTTCCAAAAAAAAGTTGACTTTTCCAGGTACAGTGGTACCTCTGTTCATGAACTTAATGTGTTCTACAGTTTTGGAAAAATGGCCATGGTTGTGTTTATGTGGAAAAGATGTTCACAGTTGAGTTTGTCACCCAATGCAGAGTTGGCAATCAAAAACAAGGGGAAGGGAGGGAGGGTAGGCGAGGGGAGAGGGAAGTCAGTGACTAGGAAAAGCTGTGCCGCATTGGCGCCTGAGGAGCCTCTGTGAGAAGAAGTACTGTGAGCACGTGTTGGGCAACTCACAGGACAGCGAGTCGGAGGACTCCGCGTGAGCTGGGTTGCAAGGCTTAACCGAGTGCTGGGACATACAGGCCCAGGCAGAGTTGTCACTCACCTAGGAGGTCGCTGGGACCACCGGGTGCCCTTGCCTGCCCATCTCGTGCTTATCGCCCTCATCTCCTGACGGCAGTGACACTGGTGGGGAGAGGCTGGGGGCTCTCTGCACTTTCCTGTTGGCTGCAGTGGGTGATGTCTGTGCCCCACCCAGGCTCTGACAGGGCCGGGAGCTCATCCCCAGCTCACAGCTTGCACCTGCCCCCTTTGCTCGGAGCTGCTCTCGACCAACCCAGCAGGAGCAGGCCAGCCCAGGGCTAACTCCCACCGCCCAACCCCAACCGTCAGTCAGTTGCAGTGTGATACAGAAGGCCAGCTCCCTTGCCTCGGAGTGGGACCAGCTGTGTACAATTCATACCACAGAGATACCCTGGGCATCAGAAGAAAAGACATCACACAGAAAAAGATAACCGAATGCCCCCTGTAATTTAGATGTTCAGTTACAACCTGCTTCAGGCACAGTATCAATTTGAATCCTCTGTGTTCTGCCTGTCTCTGTTCCCCTCGGGTGCTCTGCCAATCAGAACTTCCTTTGTTCTGGGCCTCTTTCCTGACGCAGCACAGCCGGGAGAACTTTTTCTCCTCGATGATTCTGGCACAGTCATCAGAAAGCCATCTTGCTTCCATCTCCAGCCCTCTCAGGGAGTGGGACTCTCCCGGAAGGAAAGCGAGGAGATGCTGGGCAGAGAGGGCACAGACACAATCCACACACAGACACACATCACACAGACACACACTGCTTTTCAGAGATGAAGGTCAGGAGACCTGACTCCTTCGCCACCCTGCTCCCTGTGAATTTGACAGCACTGCTTTGCTCTGTGCCTCAGTTTTCCCACCTGAAAATTGCAGCCTGGACCAGGCAACCTTGCTCTCATGAGGCTCCTGGTGCCAGCTCCTTTCTTAAATCAATGCTTTCCCAGAACCTCCCGGGCCTCTGCAGGACCCCGCCCCGGCCCAGGGTCTCCCCGCGTTCTGACCGAGCTGCCCTGGCTGCCACACTGGTCCGAGCTCACATGGGTCCCTCGGAGGCCAAAACGTAGGAACCGGATGAGCACGCAGAAGACCAAGCACACACAGTGAAAGTGGGTGATGGCTGAGACGCCCCACGTCAGAACCGGAGAAAGTGACCCAATCTGAGGTGACGACGTCACTTCCGGCTACCTCAGCAGGCTCCTGAAGGAGCTTCTAAAGTCCACTGGAGGGTCCCAGCGCGTCGGGGACACCTACGCAGAGATGGGGCAAGGACTCCAGCTCTGCACTGCTGTCAGAAGCATCGTCACCACGGCGTGACCCAGTGCACCTGTGTGTGTCACCTTCCAGTTGCATGGTGGCCTCACACATAGACTCTCCGGGTTTCTGCACACTGCAGCTCATGGCCACGTTTTCCTTCTCCTTTTACCTCCTTTTAAGGTTGATGACGACGGGTGATGACTTGGCCCCTCCTCGTGCCCTGTAACTTTCTAGCTGGTGGCTTCTTACTGTCAGCGCGGAGTCCCTCCTGTCTGTACTCATCTACCTCTTCCGGGCCTGGAGGCGGAAGCCCGAGGTCAGAGTACCGCAGATGCATGGTCTGTGGAGGGAGCTCTTCCTTGCCACAGGTGGCTGTGTGGCAAAAAGAATGAGCAAGGCTCTCTCTCTCTCTCTCACTGAGGATTGAACCCAGGGCCTTCACACTGAGCTATACCCACAGCCCATTTTTTATTTTAAATTTTCAGACAGGGTTTCACCAAGTCACTAAATTGCCCAGCTGGGCTCAAATTTGGATCCTCCTGCCTCAGCCTCCCAGAGTGCTGGGGTCACAGGTGTGCGAGACGACCCCTGGCATTGTGCCTCTTCTTAGGAGAGGAGGGCATGAATCTCACTGTTAAGAAATAATCACATCTCAAAGGCCTCGTCTTCTAAAACTATCCCTTGGGAGATTAGGATTCCAACATGGGGATTCTGGGGGGACACAGAGGGCCAAGGAGTCTTTGAGCCTGCAGTAGCCCTCGCCCTGAGGTTGATGGACACTGGTGATGACCTCCAGGCTCCTCACCTTGAGCAGCACATTCCTGAAGCTGGACTCCCCCTCCAGAGCCCCAGCTGTGCTGACTTCTCAGGCTCCTTCCTGACCCTTTGGGCACCCAGGGCAGCTCCTCCCCTTCTCTCCCGAAGTCCCTGGCCTTCCTGGAGTTTCCTGCCACTCTGTCCTGTTGAACTCCTCTCTCCTCTTGTCTCAGCCTAAGTCCCAGAACACAGCCCTGGAGAGCAGGGACCCTGCCCAGGCCAGACAGACCTGAGTCTGTCACCTCCCTGCCCTCATAGCTGTCACAGGAGCCAGAAGTCGGGACCCAAAGCCACCTCGGGTGGGGATGGCACAGCCAGGCGCTCTGGCTCCATGGCAGTGTTGATGGCTCCCAGCCCTAAGCACTCACTTACCTCAGTCTTTCAGAACAATGTTTAAAAAATGGTATTTTCTTTAACCGTTTCATAGTTGGAAAAGGACTGTGAATATTCAGCAGGGTGTTTTCACACATGTGCTACCTAAGTCCTTTTAATGCCTTACTTTTCCACTCAAGAGTTCAATGGTCACCGAAAACTCCATATCCTGCAGGGCTCTGAGGGCTGGCGGTGGCCAGGCCTGGAGTTGAGGAGGGTTCCAGCAACACAGAGCCGGTGGCTGTTGCCTGCCCATGGACGCCACAGCCAGTGTGACCGGGCTGGGGTCCATCTGGAACCAGGAGCACAGGGCATATGAGGGAGCAGATGTGCGCCACACCGGCCTCCCTAGGAGACAGAGGCAGTGAGAAGAAAATGAGTGCGTTCCGGGCTAATGTGCCTGGTTTCCATCAGACCGGGACTGTGCTGGCACTGTGCTGAGCAGGCTCTGAGTGACACCCTGAGTCATCACGAGGCCTGCAGCAGTGGCTGTGGACAGCTTCAGGACAGTAAAAGCCTTGTTAAGGACCCTGCTCCTTCTGCAAGACCTGGCTTTGGGAGATGCTTTCACTGCGGTGGGATGGATGGCCAGGCGTGTGTGCAGTCTGCACAACAGATGGACTGGTGTTCTCAGACACTTTAAATGGCAGAGCAGCTGGAAGTCGGAAGACCGGAGTATGGTGCGTGCCTGCAGACCCAGACAAGCAGGAGGCCGAAGCAGGAGGCTCACAAGTTTGAGGCCAGCCTGGGCAACTTAGCTAGACTCTGTCTCAAAATAAAATTTAAAAAGGGCCGGGGATTTCGCTCAGGGGCAGAGCACTTGCACAGCACACATGGAGAGTCCCGTTCTATCTCAGCTCTTCTCGTGCCTGCTCTCCCCATTGATGTGAGTGAGTCTGCAGGGACATGGGCTCCATCAGGCCTGGGATATGCTCATGCAGATAGAAGGACTATTTAGCCCCGTGGTACCAGGTCTACAGCAGGATGGGTGTTGTGCAGAACATATAGGGAAGCGATCCATAGTCTGTGTCTCAGCATTGTCCCCAGGAGCCCGTGGGGTTCAGGGGGAGGGAGAAGACGGGCTCATTCGGAAGCCATTGCAGATGAGACAGATTGAGTTGTGACCTAGAGCAAAGGACTGTGGGTGATATCCTGCAGCTATAGCCCTTTGGTGACACCGGGACGGGAGGGATGGAACTGTCGTGGTGGACTCACTAGAGGATGACTGATTACAAAGGGATGCATCTTGCTCAACTGAGATTCCAATTTATACCCAGCCCGACAGGGCGGCTCTCAGGAATCTTCTTTTTTTTTTAAGCTGCTTTAGCCATCTTGCCTGCTGCTATTGTCTTAATGTTGACTGCTCCAAAATTCATGTGTTGAGGTCCTTAGCCTTCAGGTGATGGTAGCAGGAGATAGGGCATCATCAGGTCACAAGAATGAACCCACATAAGGGGAATTAGTGCCCTTATAACAGTGCCCAGGGTGAGGACAGTGCTGGCAGGTGCTGTTTATGAAGCAGGAAATGGCCCTCACTAGATACCAGATCTGCTGTGGACTTGCAGTCTCCAGAACTGAGAGACCTTTCTGTTGTGTGCACTCCCTCTAATGGCATTTTGTTACAGCAGCTCAAGTGGACTTTGACAACTGGTGACAAGGGAGCCTCTGACAGGGAACCCCAGGAATGGTGGGATTAAGCTGGAACTGTGGCTAAAGGAGAATGAACACTTAGGAGCACAACTTTTGGGTCAAAAATATACTTATGGAGCAATAAAAAGAACACCATGCACAAGGCTGTCCCTCTCTGCCTCCCCACTGAGGCTCTGTCCCCTACCCGCCTCCCTCCTTCTCGAAGCTGCTTTGTGAACTCAAGTCCTTCATCCCTCCTCACCACCTGTGCTATGGTGGGCCGGGAGCTTAGCCCGCCCAGGCCTCAGTTTCCTCCTCTGCACAGCAGGGGTGATGACAGTGATGGCAATACCTCCTCGGGCTGAGAAAGTAAAGGATTCAGGAAACAGCCTGGCCCACAGTAAGGGCCATGTGAAAAGCAATCCATTTGTCACAATGAACTGACAAGTTATAAAACACACGTTCATGCCTGTGAGAAGGTATCCGAAGCTCCTGGGAACCTCCAGACAAGGGGGAAACAAGATGGCCTTGGGTTGTGGCCTAGAGCCTTGTTCTAATTAATTAATAAATTAGACAGTGCTCCCCACTGTATAACCCAGTGCCTCACATATGCTAAGCAAGTACTCTGTCACTGAGTTATATTTCCACCTCTTGGTCTAATTTTTTTTTTCTTTTTTTTTTTTGAGACAAGATCTCCCTACGTAGTTTAGACTGAACTTGAACTCACTATATAGCCCAGGCTGGCCTCAAACTCACAGCAATCCTCCTGCCTCAGCTTCCCCAGTGCTTTGACTGCCGCCATGCACCACCATTCCTGGCCCTCTTGTCCTAATGTAGACTGGGTCTTGCTCTTGCTGTATACTTTGGGCAAACCAATTAATCTGCATCTGCCTTTAAAAAAGGCAGAAAAGAAGACCTCATCCAATCTTAACTCACCAAATGATTTGGTTTCTAAGGAAGCTGGGAGTCTAAAAATGGCTGTGGTTTTGAAGTGGAGGCTTAGCAGCCTTGGGCTGATCTGCTATCTGTAAAACCCTTGCGTGAGGGGTGGACTTGCGGCTAGCTACCTGAGGCAGTAGCACTTCCCATGAGTGCGAATCGAGTCAAGTTAAAAATAGAAAAGCATTTCCTCGACATTGTGCTTTCTGGACATTCCTTATCATTCCTCTGACCACAGAGGAAAGGAGACAACCTATTTGAGGCTCAAAGCTCAGCCTGTGTCTCCCACAGGGCTCTGAGCAGCCTCGCTTCTGAAACCTAATCTGGGGTAAAGGGGTTGAGCTAAGAGTTATTTCTTAATTGTGAAGATTATTTGAAAAAGGAACACAAACCACCTTCATTTGGTTATATATTTTAAGAAACAGCCACAAGTATGAGATGAGACTGGCGCTGCCCTGGACAATTTGCAATTGCATGTGGGAGAACTGTGGGTCTCCCCAGCATCTGCCCCCTGCTTTCCAGGAAGTCCCGACTCCCATCTGTGGGTCTGGTGGCTCTATGAAGTTGGTTCCATCCTGGCTTTAGGAATACAGCACACAACCCACATGGGGCCAATCCATGTGCCGGTGCCTCAGCCACAGTGACCGGTCCAAATGGCAAACACTAAACCAAGCAAAGTGAAATTCAGGGCTCTCATTTAGAAAATTGAGACAAAGGCAGGAAGTGAGGGACAGAGTTATGGCAGCCCTTTTTGCTGGCTGGCAGGTAGCTGTCCTGCAAACGAGAGTCACCTACAAAAAGGATCAGTGCTGAGAAAATGTTAGGATGCTGAGGGGGCCCTACTGCTATTCAAACCCTCTAGAACAGATCATGCCAGAGACAGCCCTCAATCAGAACTTTGGGATTAGTAATTTACTCTCTCAAATGAGGCCCAGTCAAGAAAATAGAAATCACACTAGCTATTTCCAAACACAGGAGATTCAGTGAAAAGAATGTGTTACACCACAGATTAGTACTTTTTTTTTTGTTACTATAACAAAATACTAGAGGCTGGGTTCATTTCAAAGAGAAGAGGCTTATACAGCTCACAGTTTGGGAGGTTGAAAACCAAAATAACATGCCTATGGTTCCAGTAAGGGGTCCTTGGCTGCATTTTATCATGGCAGATGGCATTGCAGTAGAGTGTGTGTGAGAGGGAGAGATGGCATGGCAAGACAGGAAGTAAATCTTGCTCTTTTGTAACAGCCCTCTTACCAGATCTGTACCAGGGTCCCAAGAGACTACCTCAATCCCTTCTGAGGGCAGGGCCCCCAGTGAACTTATAACCCCCCACTCAGTACCTCCCCCAAAGGTCCAAACTTCACCACACCAGGGACCAAGCTTCCAACACAGGAGCCTCTGGGGGACACACCCAGACCATGCCCTCACCATGACCACAGTGGACAGTCACAATGTGTGGAGGCCGAAGTAACTCCGAGACTGGCCACTCCTAGGGCTGCAAGAAAACGGGGAGCAGTGATGACCAGAACTCAAGACCTGGGAGGAAGCCCTAGGGGGAAGCAGCAGAGCTTGTGTTGAGAACACTGGAGAGCACAAGGGTGCTCACACCCTGAGGTGGTGGCCTAGAGTTGCTCCAGCTCCCTAGAGTGCATGGCGCAGGAAATGGGGACTTTATGCAGAGGGTCCTCCCTTCCCGAGGGACCTACACCGATGTTCTCTAAAGTCTCTGCAGGGCCGTGGGTGCTGAAGGGAGCCGCGAAGAGGAGGCACCATGTGTTCCACCTGGAGAGACACTCCCAGAACTGAAGGACAGAAAGGATGTCCTCTTTTCCTGCCTGTGTTGGTGCCTCTACTGGAAAAGTTTCAGGAAGCCAGCTGATGCATGAGACAGAAATGTGGCTTGCAGAGTGTAAGGCCATCATTGCAGAGCAGAAGGGGAAGCCTGGAGGTGAGAGGTGGGCGGTAAAGGACAGGCATGATGTCATCACTAGCTGAGCCGTGCTTTTCTTACAAGCATCCTGTTGATATATTTGATTATCAGACTTAACATAAGGCTATAATTACAGCTTATCTCATTTTTCCTTGGGCTGTAATCTGGAAACCATTTGGCCCCCAAATGCTATAGTTTAGTTTTTAAATCCCCAGTGGACTGACGAGGTGTTGGCCTTCTCTTGGATGAGAGGATCAGAGACAGAACACCCAGGTGCCAGGTTCACTCCAAGCTGACCACTGCCCTTTTGGAGAAGCTCGTTGGGCATGGAGACTTTGGAGCTCTTCCAAGAGGAGGTCTGAGCTGATCACAGTGTTTCCAGTCCCCTGGGTGGTGATGGGTCTCAGGGTGGACACGTGATCTGGAATTCTAGTGGTGACTTCAGAGAAAGGCTTCCTTGAGCAGAAAGAGAGACAAAGAGAAAAGATGCTGTTTTTCTACTCCTGGATAGCATGTCTGAATATCATGATTGAAACAGACATAGCACTAGAACCATATCAAGCCATTACCCAAAGAATCCAGCCAAGAACCAAGACAGAGAGAAAGAATGAGAGGGATGTGGGTCTTCTATGGTATTGTGAGCTGAAGAACTAAGCTTCTAGAAGCTGCCAGCCCTGGAGTTCCACTTATGTAAGATGATGTACTTTCCCATTGTTTACGCCAGTTGGGCAGGTTTCTTGTTTCTTGTAGCCAAACATCTTTGTTAAATTCTCACCCCAAAAATAGGCATCAGATCTTCCTCCCAGCCAGGGATAGGGTGCTCAGTCAAAAGGCGGAGCCGCTTTGTGGTGGTTCTGCATGTAAAAATGCAATCTGGAGTCTGGTATGGGGCTGACCCTCTGCAATTAGGAGCTGCAGGGCTCCTGCTGCAGCTTGACATCCATGGGGCAGGGAGAGGGAGACAGAAGCTGGATGTCAAGCAGAAGGGGGCAAGAACAAGCTGAGCCCACGAGAATACCAGGTCAGTTCTCAGGCAGAAGTCTACAGGTCCTTAGGAGAAGCTGGTACCTTTTGTCCTGAGACCTGTGTGGCCTTGAAGAAGCTGAAGGAAGATCTAGGCAAAGATGAAGCCGTGGCAGGCTGGCGGCCACTCCCCAACCACGCGGTGGTCATGGTGACCCTGCCTGGCTTCCAAAGTTCAGGCAAAGAGATCTTCAAAGGCCCCCCTGGAAACACCCAGGGAAGAAGGTTCTGGAAACCCCCATCAGCCCAGCCAGGCTGACACATCACAGTGCCGCCACTGTAACCGTCCCTGAGGAGTGGGTCTTGAACAGGACTGAGGTGCTGAAGCAAGGAAGGAGGGGAGAGCAGACCTGGGGAGGCAACCAGGAAGTACCTGGGTTTTGAGAAGTTCACAGTGGAGTCTGGGGCTAGGAGGGATTGTGTGTGAGAGGCACACACACAACTGCATAAATAGAATGCTGGCTTGCCCTTTTCTTCCCTCCAAAGAGTAACTGGCCCTCTGGGCCTATCACGGGCCAACCCTTGGCAGAAAACACTAAAGAAAAACACACTCATTCCTTCAGCATTTAGTAGGGCGCCTGCCCTACCTCTGAATCACCACGCGCTGTTTATCCACTTCCCCTCTCTGAACGCCACTCTCCTCTTCCGGTGCACACTCAGCAAGCATGCATGAAGTACCCACAGTGTGCCGGCGCAGTGGGGACAAGGCACAATGAAATGAGCGGAGGTCCTCCCCAGGGAGGACCCTCTTTCCCCTGCCAGACCCCCCTCCTTCCAGAACCAGAGTCAGATGTCACCCCTGCTCTCCAGCACCGCCCCGCAGTCCCTGCGCGCGTCTCTGCCCGGCTGCAAGTGATTATCCACAAGCATGTGTGGATATGAACGCGGCGTTTTTGTTTTTCATGAGTACCTTGTTTTTGTTGGTCCCATCTTCCTCCTGAACCACATCAGAGCTTTGAAGGTCAGGTTTCTGTTTCCTCCGCTGCTTGTGAGGACCCGCGGTGTGCGGGAGGCTGTGCTCAAAGAGGAGCTGCCTGCCGGCTTCCAAAGGTGGCAAGTAGCGTTTCTGGGGGGCCTCGGAAGGCACAAACCGTGTGGGTACCCCTGTTCCTCACACCCCACTCTGTGAGGTGCGACGCTGTGCATTCGTTATTGTCCCATTCTGCCGATGAGGGAACTGTGGGGCAGGGTGGCTGAGAAGACTGGGCACAGAGGCCGGCTGTGACTCCTCTTGGACCAACCCTGAGCCCGGGTGTGGCACGGACACTGTTATTTGCTTCTTAGGGGGCTGATTCTATGGTGGACACTGAGGTGCCGCAGCTCCCATGACCTCAGTGGCAGGACTTGCTGCTCTTCCCATTTTTTGTGAGAAAATTAATGCCCATGAGTTGCTGGGGCTTAAGCACCTTCCAAACACCAGAGATACGTGTTTTTAGCTAGTAAGGTATGTCAAGTGAGACCTGAAACTACGTGAGTGAACTTCTAGAATTCACTTTTCCACACCTGTGGGCTCTGGAATGAGACCACTGGGTGTTCATTCAGCTCCCTGGCCGTGGACAAGATACTTGGCCTTTCTGAGTGCTTCTTTGGTGCAATGAAGACAAATCAAGCAAATGAAAACAAACAAAAAGCCAGCACTGACCTCATAGGCACGCTGTTCGGATGAAATGAAAAATCCGTGTGCTTTCTACAATGTTAAGCGTGAGGTGAGTCCTCCCCATAAACACTAGCTCCTGTTCTATTAGCAATCGTTACCCTCAGCCTTGTTCCAGCAGTCTCGCCGACAGCCTCCTGCCCGGGAAAGTCCTCTCTGATAGGACACAGTTAGCAAGGAAAGGCCTGGATTGCAGGGAGCCTCAGGCTCCCCCCAGAAGCCGCAGCAGAACAATCACTGCAGCTGCCTGTGCCCAGCAGAGCCTGTGTGTGCAATCGGGCTGCAAAGCTTAGGCCTTATTGATGTCCTGTCTTATCTGGCCCTACTCAGCTGCTTCGCATATGTTCCATAAATGGGAATCATTAGCCTCGAACCCCATAAACACTTGCTCCTAAGCATGCTGTGCAGGGTGTGCTTGCTGTGTGGCGATTGCTCAGTCAAGCCCATCAGCTCAGATATGAAACAGCCATCGCCGTGTGTAAAACACCCACGTGCCCTGCAAAGAGTCTCGCAGGGGCCCGGGCCAGGGGCAGCTTCCCCTGGCTCCTTATACAAACTCTGCTGTCTCTTATTTTTCTGCAAAGAATCAGTCCATTAGAAGAATAATCACAGAGAGCTGGCTTCTCTGTGGGGACATTTGAAAGTGATGAGCTTCTTTGCATTTAATAAAACTTCTTTATTAGGTTCCCCATACCCTCCAGGTAATCAAGGGAGCAGATTTGCTGAAAAGGGGCTGACAGTTTGGGCTTTGCAAAGGCGATTCTGCTGCAAACATGCACAAATGCGCTACAGGTTCAGGTAGCTGAGGAGAAAACTCAAGGAGCGGGGAGCTGGGTCAAAAGGAGAACAGTTTGGCTTACTCTCTGGTTCTGATGGAGCCTTGGGTATAGAAAGACCCAATGCATGCATCAGGCTTAAGCTATAATACAGTGGCAGCATGAGGAAGCTGAGGTCTTAGCAAGGGGATGTAGAAGATGGGCCAGCAGATCAGAGATCTGAGGTTAATAACTCTGATGCAACCACATTGTCCAGATCTTTCTGAAGAAGACAAGGTCCATGCATTTAGCAAGTGATTCCAGAGTAGCACACAACCACAGCAGCAGAAGCTCTGGAGAGCAGATACATTTGCCCCTCTAAGCCTCAGTTTCTCCATCTGCAAAATGGAGAGAAACACAGGAAATCAGATGTTGGAAGACACAGGCTGTCTTATCTGGGGTTATACCAGGGGCCTGCAAATAGAGAGAAAATTATTGTCCCACCCTCTGCTGACTGCCCATTAGGGTGCTGCTGGAGCACAGCCCTAAGTGTGGGGTCAGGAAGCCATGTCTCAGTGTGAAACCAGTCCTGAGCTTGAGTCCTCCAGGGCCAATTCCCGACACCTCCTTGGCTGTCTTCCGAGGGAAAGGGAAGGCCGGGGGAATCCAAAGATCAGAGAGACAGAAAGAGGAAGAGAAAGAAAGAAGGGGAAAGGAGAAGAAGGAACAGAGAGGAGGCAGCTGGGCCAGCCGGGGAGAGGAAGAGGAGGCAGGACAGGAGGATCCCCTCAGCTTCCTCCGCAGCAGGAGCAGATCCTTGAGTGCAGCCCAGCTCCTG
The DNA here is from genome assembly GCF_012274545.1 of Fukomys damarensis. Taxonomy (NCBI): domain Eukaryota; kingdom Metazoa; phylum Chordata; class Mammalia; order Rodentia; family Bathyergidae; genus Fukomys; species Fukomys damarensis. The sequence continues at coordinate 18,891,726 of NW_022900947.1, read as the reverse complement.
AAGGCGGGATGGGAGCTGCTGCTTCACCTTCTGCAGCCAGTGAGGCACCCAGGCCCTGGGGATCTTTCTTTCGGTCACTCACATGGCCTCAGCTGGGTAAATGAGCAGTGGCCCTTGGCAATATCCTGGAACCTAGGGCTGGGTTGCTGTCCTCCTCAAGCTTGGTATTGGCTTAAGGAGTCCCTGTGGACTTCAGCTCACAGCGTCAGCTCCAGGATTCCAGGAGCTGAGGAAGGTGGTAGATTCCTGCTCTTTCTTACCTGTGATTCAAGTCCCAATCCCCTAGGCAAATGAACGCACTGTATTCTCTGTCTCAGGCCTTTGTCAAAAATGCACCTCCTTGACTTTTCTGGGTCTTTTCCCCCGCACCCCACTCCGTACCTGGATTGAACTCAGGACCTTGTATTTGCAAGGCAGGCACAGTGTCACTGAGCTAAATCCCCAGCCTTCCTAGGGTTTCTTCTTGAGAGTTCTTGGGTGGGTGAGAAGGAAGATAAAGGTCAGGGTATCCAGGAGGGAGGGAGATGCTACAAGAAAGAGAGGGCAGGATCCAAGGAGGCCAGTGACAGTTACACTAAGCAGGCAGCCCTGCGTGGACTCAGGTAGAGCATCACAATGGATTAGATCAGCAGCTAAAGCTAAGCAACTGAAAGGCGCCAACCACCGGCCCCTGAGTGCCGGCTGCCGGGCTCCACAGGGCCTTCCCCGGCTGTCCCTGTGAACGACACCAGTCAGTCTCAAGGTGGGAAGGACCTTGTGGCCCTCCACAAATTCAGAAAGCTGCCTTGTCTGACAATGACCCAAAGGAGAGGGAGTCTCGCCTTGCAAGAAGAAATTCTTTATACGGGCTCGACCCTCTTTCTGCATTGTCTGTATTTCTCTGCCCAGATGATACCCCACCTTACTGCATGTTGGCCTTCAGGAGGATCCTTGGCAACACCCTTCCCTATTCCGTTTCTTTTTCCCTTTATATTTTAGGCCATGTTTCTAAGAGGATTTGTCACTCCTCCTGAGCCTTTATTAGTTGGCTCTTTCTTTTTGCGCTGCTGGGCCAGCCCTTGTGAAAGGTGTTAAGTTCAGAAACCAGTGGGGTGAGGGTGGTAAGCTGTCACCTTCTGAAAACTCGATGGAAACCAGCACCTCCAACCTGACATCTCTAAAGTGTTCTCCTTTGGGCTTTATGTTTTGTTTATTATATCTTTAAATGACAGAGCCTCCCTTAACAGAGGAAAAGAAAGTTGCGTGCAGAGGACAAAGAAAGTTAAAACCTTTTAAAGAATGTTTATGGAGGCTTTTCGTGAACTTCACAGAGAAAAAAAAAAGCGTGAAAGGGTTTTTCAAGGAAAGGACATGCTTCTGCAATTTGCTGGAAGTTTTCCCTTGTGTTCCAGAAAAGCACCCTCCCCATTACTCACCAGGGAGGCACGCAGGCCAGGGAGGAAGGGGACTCTGCGAATGAAAACAGGCCTTCCCCGTCCGTGTGTAAACGGCGCTTAATAATCAAATTGAAAAAACACACAAATGAAATTAAAACGTTTTCCAAATGGGCTGCAGCCCTAAGGCCAGACTTTGTGGGGCCATGGCTGGGCGAATTTCTATCTTTGGGGTCCAGGCAGAGCGGCTGATGGGAGAAGCAGATTGCGGTGTCAGCGGGAGGGTAGGGTATAAAGGGCCCCTGGAGGGATGTCCAGTCCTCTCCCTCAGGTGTCACTCGCCTGCAGGACCCCTTGTCAGACCTCTCCCATATGGCAGAGGATCCTCTTGACCCTGCATTTTCACTCTCTCGTTCATTTACTCCTTTGTTTACTCTCTCAGTCCCACCCACATGTGGATGGGCTGTTTTTCTCTGATCTTAAAGCAAAAAAAGAAAAAGGGATAAAAAACTTCTCATGACCCAACTTTCCCATCGGCTGTGACCCCATCTCTCTGCTCCTGGCCCGGCTGTCTCCATTCACTGTCCAATTATTCCCTTCCTGATCTATCCTACACCCTATCTGATAGGGCTTTTGCGCACCTTACTCTACCACGACTGCACTGCCAAAGTCAAGGGAAGTTGCCCCAGGGGTAAACCAAGGTTTAGTGCTTCATTCTTTGCCCATGAGCCACAGGGAACCCAGGATCGACCTCCTTCTAGAGACACTTCCTGGGTGCCGCGTTCCGGAAGTCTTCCTCCTCCACCGAGCAGGCCCTTCGTGACTGCCTCTGCTGGAGTCCCTTTCCTCCTGACCTCCTGCCTCTGAGTGCCCTGGTGCTCACCCTTTTAACCTTTTTCCTTCTTTATGCTGTTTTCCTCGGTGATCTCATCCAGTTTTATAGCTTAGAAATCATCTCGTAGGTGATGACTCCAAAATTTATATGTCCTTTCCTAGCTTCCCCCTGAACTTCAGACTGACATAGCCAACTGCTTGCTCAGTATCTCCACTTGCAAGTTACAAAGATATTCCAAATTTACACTGAGAAAGGAGTCAAATCTAAAGCCCTTACAGTGGCATCCAAAGCCCTGCTCATGCTACCCACTCCCAGTCTGTGCTCCCTTCTCCAGCCCCTGTAGGGCTCTTGCACTTACTGTTTTCTCTTCATAAGATAGCTATACAATTGGCGATACCTCAAAGAACTAGGATTAGATGTGACATTTGACCCAGCTATTCCTCTGCTGGGTATCTTTCTGAAAGAATTAAAAGAACATACCACAGTGACATATGCTCACCCATGTTTATAGCAGCACAGTTTGTAGTAGCTAAAACTTGGAAACAGCCCAGTTGTCCATCAACTGGAGACTGGATAAAGAAGATGTGGTTTTTGTATAAAATGAAGTACTACTCAGCCATAAAGAATGAGAAACTAGAAACATTTATAGCTAAATGGATGCACATTGAGGCCATACTCTTAAGTGAAATAAATAGGGCACACTTGAGTAAATACCAATAAATACTGAATAATTTCTCTGGTGTGAAAAACTAAAAGTGTAAATGAGATTCAAATGGTATAATTGAGAGTGTGAAATAGGAAGAACATGGCTAAAGAGGAAGTGGGAAGGGGAGAGGAAAGGAAATAAGGGGAAAGAAAAAATGTGAAAAAAGGAAAAAAATGGAGACAAAGTCTTTGTAAATAGGGAAGGGGTGAAGGGAAGGCAGGGGTATAGGGAAAAAAACAAGAACCAAGATATATCGTGTAAAGGTACAAGATCCCAATGATAAATGTAACTGTATTGTTTGTTTTAAATGTGCCAATAAACTTAATGGGAAAAAAATATATCTATACAATTCAATTTGGAGATGTCTGGTTTTTTGGTTTTGTTTTGTTTTTTGCTTTTGAACCATGATCTAATCAAAAGCATTTTTGTAGTTTAGCTTCTTTTACAAAAATAGAATTTTTTTTAAAGAGAATATCCTGGCTGTCTTGGAAAGTATCACGCTCTGCAGTGGTTTGACTATTTCCCCTTGATGTCATTTAGCTTGTTCCTCTAGCCCCTGTAGCCATGTCAACATGGCCTCTTTTGTGTCCCCTATCTATGCATCTCCAAGGAGCATTTGTACTCCTTCTTGTTGCTTTATTCCCTCTGCTGGTCCACTGCTCATGTCTTGAGCAGCTCCTTCAGTGCCCTTATGGTTGCCTATGCTTCCTCACATGGCCATTGGCCACCTGAAATGTCATCATTCCCCATGGTTTGAACTCTTCTCACTCTCTGTAAACTTGTTTACTTTCATGTTTTCTTTTGCCCTCTTTATGCCAATGGCCTCAAATTTATAACTAGATTACTGCCAGAATCTCCAGTTGGATATTATTCATTTCTTCTCCTCTTCCTCTTCTTCCTCTCCAACCTCCCCCTCCTGCTCCTCCTTCTCCTCCATCTTCTTCTTCCCTCTCTCTGTCTCTCTATCTCCCCATCTCTCCTCTCTTTCTCAAGAACAAACTATGTGTCAGGCTTTGCAACAGAACAAGAACAAGACTCCCTGCCTTACCGGAGCTCACTGTGTATCAGGAACAGAGATCGGAAGCTGGCAGGAGCAGTGCACACAAGGAACCATTCATCACAGTGAGGACTTTGCACAGTAGCTAATAAGGACTGAGAATCCCCTGTCTGGATCTGATCAGTTTTGTCATCACGACAATCACTTGATACTGTGCAGAAGACGGACAGTAAGGAAAAGAATGAAATACACACCCAGGAAGGAAACAGTTGAAAGTGGACAGCGCTAGACCCCGGGTAGCAGTGTGCACACTGGTCGTTATCTTTTCCTGTGCTCTCCTCCAGTTTTTCTCATCTAAGCATCCAGCTCACTAGGTTCGAAGTGCTTATAAGACCTGGCTATCTTGCCGTAATGCAGGGTCTCGGGGCTCCTGCAGGCGCCTCCTACACGATCTCATCCAATGCAGTCTACCTTGTTTTGTCTTCTTTGTGGAGAGGAAGGGCTTTTCCTCCTCTTGTGCTCCTGCTCCCACTCTCTGTGGTCACTGCTTCAAAGACTAATGGAACAGAACACTGTGGTTACTTACCTCAAGATGTTTGAGGATATTTGTAGGCTCGGAAACAGTCAGCTGGTTTATCCCGCTACTTAGAAACATCCTGAACTATCCTTCAATGTGGTCCAATCTCAGATCAAACTTCTACCTTTACATTTTACTCCTCCTCCTCCTCCTCAATGTGCAATGCTCCAGATCCCTTCTGACCCCCTCCTTCGGGTAGACTGGGGAAGGAGGTGACTCCCAGCTAAGGAGGACAGCTGTGAACTGCAGTAGGGAGGGCAGGAGCAGGAGCTGACAGCCTCAGCAGATGTGAATGAAATGAGAGAGCTGAGGAGGAGCTTCTCAGGTGTTCTTTGTTGGCTGGAAGGTGGTGCTGGCTTAGTCCTGATGTTTTAGAGGTTCATAGACACAGGGATGAGGTAACCTATCCTAGGAATACACTCAAATCTCCCTGACACACTCTGAGCTCAGATAAGCATGGTCTATGGCACTTGAGTTTTACTAGGAAGTGACAGCGCTTTCTGCAAAGGAGTTTATGTATTATCACCCAAGAGGGTAACAGTGGTTTCTCCTTCCTGAGCCTCAGATCACAGGCAAAAGAGCAAGGCCAAGGTCGCATGCTGGGATACTTGAGAGAGAGAGAGAGAGAGAGAAAGAGAGAGAGAGAGAGAGGCAGAGGTGTCAGAGAAGGAGCACAGCCATGGAAAGGGAGGAGGGAGTGTGGACAGGGAGCTGTCTTTCAAGTTGCCCACAGTGCTCCGTAGCTGTCAAAGTGTGAGCCTGTAGCAGCGTGATTCTTAGAATAGCTGAGGAAATGCTTTTTAATTCTGAAGCTGAGAGTGCATTCCAACTCTTTAACTCACTCTGTTCCCGTGTGCTCAACCTTGTGCACAAGTGGAATGGTGTGAGTTTGCCCTGTGGATGTGTAAATGAAAGTTCAGAGGCTGGAGCCGTCCCATCAAGCCTTTGCAGGCAGCTGAGTGACAGGGCTAAAGGGGACTGTGTCCATAGCATCTCCCTGTGTGAGTCATCTCCTCCGTGATCTCAAGGAAAAAGATCCTGTGCAGCCAGAAAGTATTCCAAGGGCAGATCTGCATGGGGTCTTCCTCCTGGAGCCAACAGACAATAAAAGTCAACCTGTTTTGCTACATTCCAGAGTTCTCATAAAATTTGGACCTTGAAGAGCCAAAAAGATGTCCTTAAAACATTAGTTCTCAAAGACCTACAGAGTTCTAAAGGGGATGGGCTGAACTACCTGGAGGAGGAGATGACAAAGCTAGCCTGGTAAGGAGAGCTTACTAACAGGTGGCACAACACGGGAGAAGGGCAGTGGCACAATGATGGTGTCTCAGTGCAGTGAGAACCCTACCAAGGCATAGGGAGGGCAGCGGTGGGGACGCAGAGGAGGGCGTGGCTGCTTCTTCAGAATTAGGTCAGGAAATGGACTTTTGGCGTAGGTCTTGACGAATGAATAGGAGTTCTGGAAGATTCCTCCGGGCCAACTCTAGGCAGAAGGAATTTGTAATATTAAAAACAGAATTGAAGAGAAAAGGGATTGAAAGCAGGGACTTGAACAGAACGTGTGCATCAATGACGGCGGCAGCGTGGCTTACAACAGTCGCAACAGAGAAACTCCCTAACCTTGAAGTCATCAGTGCTGCGTGACAAGGACAAATGCTACAGTGTCCTGATCATATGGCAAGTTGGAGACAGAGAATGGTGCACGCCAGGGGTTGAGGGAAGAAGGAACAGGGAGTTGTTATTTACTGGATGCGGGGTTTCAGTCGGGGAAGATGAGAAAGTCCTGAAGACAGCTGGTGGAGGTGGTTGACTAACAAAGCAAGTGCTCTTTCTTTAATCAGTTTTTCTGTCTGTATTAGTGCGTGTTTGCAGTATATAATGTTGGCCATCCTCATGGGGGCTGCTACAAGGATGTAACACGTCTTAATTCTTGTGATCCTCCCCATCCCCTCTTGTCCTCCTCCCTCCATCTCTTGGTCCCCTTCCCTTTTGCAGAAGTTTTATCTCCCTTTTCCCTATGATTTATCTTTTACTTGCTCTTTATTTACAGTTTGGAGTTTGCTCCTATAAAAGAAACCATGTGATACTAAGCTGGTGTGCCTGATTTATTTCACTTAACACTATGGTCTCGAGGTGCACCCATTTCCTACAAATGACTCCAGTTTACCCTTCTTTATGGCAGAGTAGTACTCCAAAAGGTTTATTTGGCTTACAGTTTCAAGAGGTTTCAGTCCATGATCGGCTGGCTCCTAGGCAGGGTGGAAGAGGGGAACAGTTCATGGCTATGGAAGACAGCAGAAGCAAGGAGATACCTTAACAGCTTCTGCCCCTTTTATCTAATTCACACTACTTAGGGCAGGAGGCACTCACCCTTAATCCTAGGGCCCTCAGGCCTAGCCCCACATGAATCAGTCACATTCTCTAAATTCCACAACCTCACAAAAAGGATGAGATTTTGGGGGAACATCTAAACACAAGCCATCCTAGTATCCCTGCAGCCTCACTAGAATTGGTTATTATTTGATCTTTTTATAATGGCATTCTTTCTGGAATAAGATGGAATCTCAGGGTTGCTTTAATTTGCATTTTTCTAATGGCCAGCAATGTTGAACATTAGTGTTCTTAATGCTGCTGAGTTATATACCTCAGGCTGGTTAAAATGGCAGATTGTATGGGATGTATAGTTCGCCATTATATATTTTTATAATTACCAAGAAAAAAATGACCCAGGGAGAGGAATGACTGCAGTGCCTTCTGGAGAAGGTGAATGGGTAGATGTAGCTGAAACTTCAGGTGTGAGATCAACAAGACAGCGTAATGAGGGGATGAGAAGTTTTGAGCCTACGGGGTTGGGACTTTACCTTGAGAGCAGCGAGAGTCAGCAGAGGATGTGGAAGACCACAGGAAAGCACTGGGCTGCACAGAAGGATCAGAGGCCACGCGATGGCCCTTGGGAAATGAAAGGAAGCCAGCACCTTGCAGGTTGCATCAAATTGTCAGGACTGTTTGTCTGTGAAGCTGAGAAGACACCAAAGGATTGTCAAAGCTGAACGCAAGTCCACGGCTCCTGGATTGGGCAAATAAGTAGACATTGTGTCCCGCCATTAATGAGGATTTTAGGGAGAAGAATGTGTTTTATGGGAAAGAAAAAAAATAATTCAAAACAGGTTGAAGTTTAATGTGTACTCATGTGTCCTTAGTGCCACACGTGATGCCTTTTATTTCTCCATGTATTTCACCCATGTTGTTCATCCTAGGGCTAGATGTTGAGGCACGCAGGATTGGTGCGTTCATCCACTCACCAGGCAGCAGCTCCTAGGAGCACTCCCATTCCTGTGACTCTCACCACCATGAGCTCCACCCAGCTGTGGACCTGGGCATGGAATTCAGGTTCCCTGCTGTGTGTCTCTGCTTCCTACACTGGCTTCCCTACCTAAGGAAAGCAAGGTTCTCTCTATGCTTGATCTCACTGAGTTCTCACAACCCTGTGAGGTACTATGATTATTTGGGGAAGTAAGAGGCAAGGTCTGCAAAGAGAAATTGGGAAATTTTAGAGGATGATGGGTATATTCTTATGATTGTAATGACTGGTTATCTCTCAGGCATAAACGTAGGTCAGACCTAGCCAATTTGGAGTGCCACACCTCAGAGAAGCTATTTTATAAAAGTATTGATCACCAACACAGTAATTTTTATATGATGTCATGTGCTGAGGGAAAATAAATTAATTTGGGCTTGAAAAACAAAAATCTGTTTTGTCTTCCCCCTTTGTTTTGTTTTGTTTTTTGTACCAGGGATTGAACTCAGGATCTTGTGTTTGCAAGACAGGCATGACACCACTGAGCTAAATCCCCCGTCCCCTCCTTATCTTTTCTTATGGCTTCAACCTGTTTCCCACTATTGGGAGGCTGGACAGGTGCATTTCTTCCTCACCTTCTCCAGAATTGCTTTTGTTCATACAGAGCTGGGTCTTTGGTTCATTGTTCCAGGCACAATTTCTATTTGGTCATATTCACCCTTTTACTCTTCTGTGTGTTTTGACAAACACATACATTCACTCTTTAATGAGCATCTGTATGACATGTGATTAAAAAAATACACTGAATGTTGCTCCTGATTGCCATCTGGAGGAAAGCAGGCTTGTGAAAACATTATGGTGTATCCTTATCCTCCTTATTCACTGGATCATGCATTGTACAACCTCTGGCTTTTCACCAAAATCAAAATGAACATAAAAGTAAATGTTTTGAATTAATTCAAGGCAGCTACAACAGAGCAACTAAAGATGCCCATGAAAGAGCACTTCCAGAACTGCTTCAGAAAGTGGCCAGAATGGTTGGACAAGTACGTGAAATTCATGGGGGCATATTCTGAGGGGAAATCATGACAGTGTGTCTTTTACTGTAATATATTTTTAAAATTTAAACAGTTACCATATGTTTTGGTCACACATAGCATTTGCACATAATCTATGCGCCTCTTTTTACATATTTTACATTTTCTCTTGATTATTTCTAATGCTTAATATACTATGTTACATAAGTAGTTATTATTTTGCATTTTGTAGGGAATGATGGCCAAAACAGTCTGAATGTGGTTAGTAGAGCTGCAAAATTTTTTCCAAATAGTTTTGATCCATGATTGATTGAACTGGCAGATGGGAGCCCAGGGATACAGAGAGTCAACTCTAGTTCACATTTTCTAGGAAGTTATCTAAATGGACTTGTATAATATGCAGCCTTTGGAATCTGCAAGGGTTCTCAACCTCTGCACTTATTGCCCTTGTTGGCCTTGAACATTCTTTGTTATGGTGCCTTCCAGATGTTCTGTAGGATGTGCAGTGACATCGTGGTCTCTGGCCACTAGATTCCAGTAGAACCTCCCTCTCCGATTGTTACAACCAATAATATCTTGAGACCTTACCAAGTGTCCCCTGGAGTCCAAAGACACCCCTCATTGAGGACCTGTGGCTTGGCATAAGGCATTTGACATCATTCATGATGCGGCCTATATCCACAGTTTCATCCCTGACTTACACAATTACTACCACTGCACATCATCCCTGCCAAATATGACAAACTCTGAATATGCCAAATATGACAATGACCCGAGCAGACACAGACCAAAAGCACAGTTGAAATGGGCTCCCTGGTGTGAGGAAGGAGCTGGTGTGAAGATGGCTGGTTCATTTTCCTCTGAAGTTAACTCTCCAAGATGGAGGTCTGAGTAGTGAAGCCAGTTGCTCTCTCTCTGGGCAGAAAGTGTGGGCCAAAGTGTCTTCTGCTACCAGAAGGCCCTTAATACAGTAGCACACTTGGCCACCCATAGGTGTCAAGGACTGAAAAGCTTCAGGAGGCCAGCGCCAAAGCTGAAGGCTAAAGCTACTCCCGGCAGGCAGGATGAGCAGCTCGGTCTGTCTTCTGCTGTCTGGTGTGTGACACAGGGATTGCGATATGGAGCAGATGGCTTAACGCTGCTGTGAGGAAGGGCTGGGAATGCAGGACAGAGAGCTTGGCCTCGTGGGAGCGGCTGGGGCAGCTCAGCTGTGTCACCACTCTGGGGTTCTCACTGTTTGTTGCTGGCTTGTCTGTGCGTTCTTTGTGCCATCCGGCCACAACATGGCCTGCACCCACTTAAGTGTGTGACCACACATCTGCTGAGGGTGATGAGCAGCTGTCTGTGCCCTTGAGGGCTGGGGAAGACGTGCTTCATGGAAATGTTCTCCAAAATCCTGGTGAGGGGATGGTGAGCTAAAAATGCCCTGCGTTTGGCCTGGCCAGTGCATTTAGGATTTGTGCAGAATGGATGGGGCACTATTTCTACTGGAACAAAAACTTTTTAAAGGAAAGAATGAGAGGAATGGCCATTTTGTTTTCTTTTTGAGTAGCCCTGTTTATAATAACAGCAACCTCATGATTTTCATGACTGGGTGAGTAAATAAGTGAGTACATTTAGTACAGAGCTGGCTCAAGGCGCAACTGGGAGGAGATAAAGCTGGTGGAAGAGTTTCTAGAATGTTCTCAGGAACCTTTTTCTTATTTTTTAATGAACTGAGGTATGTGTTAAGTAGCTCTTTTGCCATTTGGAAAGAGTTCAGGGAGGCTACAACACAGCCTCCACCTCCTGTGGGCCTCAGTTGTGTCCCGCGGCCAGACGACAACAGCTGGGTTACAGTGTGGTGGAAGCACAGAGAGATGCAGAGGCATCTTGTGACCTTTGTCATTGTGTTCTGTGTCCCTGTGTCACACGGGCAGGACACTGTCAAGTCTCAGATGCTGGACCTCAGATCCAACCATTCACTCAACAAATAGCATGCAGCAGACAGTGTCCTAAGCGTTGACTATAAGACAGTGGATAAAAATGATAAAAAAAAACTCTGTCTTTGGGTGTCTTATGGTGTAGTGAAGAGAGACCCACAATGCAAAAATATGTAAGCAAATTATATAGTAGATCACAGGGGAAAGCCTAAGGCAAACAGGGAATTAGAAAGCACATGGAGTTGGGTTGCGATTTTTTGCTACCATAGTTAGGGAAGAACTTCCATGGGGTGGGGGAGCTGAAAGAGTTGAAGGATTAGATATCTTTGGAAAGAGCATTCCAAAAAGAATTTAGCAAGTTTAAAGGTCATGTGGTAGAATTATTGCATTTGAGGAACCAAAGAAGCCAGTTTAATGGTAGTGGAAATGCTGCGGGCCAAGCTAGGTGCAGTTAGGGTGCTTCTGAGACATTCAGATGTGATGGGAGGGTGACTTTGACCAGGGTAAGTGATGAGAGATAATTGGATTTGACATATTTTTTAGATATTGAACATTGAAGCTGTTGACAGATTGGATGTCAAATGGCAAAGAAAGAAAAGAATCAGGTACTCATAAGTTAGAGGCCAGCTTGATCAACGTAGTGACCTTAAAAAAAAGGCTAGGGATGTAGCTCAGTGGGAACTTGCACAAGGCCCTGTGTTCAATCCCAAATAAGAGGGGGGCGGTGGGGGACAGAAGGGAGAGAGAGATCGCAAAGAACAAAGTAAAGACTTTCATCTAAGTAACTAAAATTTCTATGTACTGAGCCGGAGAAGACAATGAGAGATTAGAGGAGAGAGTTGGAATTTCATTTGTGGATATATAAAGGTCACAGTGCCCATCAGGAATCCGATGGTCAGTTTGAGTGGACACTCAGTGTGAGAAAGGTCTGGGCTTCAGACATGTCATTTATTCAGCACGAAGTTCCTGAGCAACTACTATGCAGAGACACCTGGGAGAAAGTGGTGAACAAGAGGTAAAGTCCCAGACTGTGGAATCACAGCCGGTTATCTGGGACCACGCAGGGACTTGCATCAGCCTTGAAGGATGCTGCCAGGGAGAGCTAAGAGGGCACCATTCTCATTTCCGTGGGTGCACCACTCATATCTGTCCTGCAGGTACGGGAAACCTCGCCTGAGAACTGAAGGGTCCCTGCCCATACCTTTCTCGGCTCTTTCACTGATGACTGAAGTACCCCAAATCCACACTGGTGCTGAGATTCTGCAGAGAACACACAGCTGGGCTGAGAGGCTCATGCTGGCATCACCTCCACCCCCGGGCACAGTGCGGCTTTGTGTGCACATGGAAACCCTTTCCCAAGCCTGCGCCTTACTGCCAAAGTTTATGTTCTCAACACCCATGCGAAATTGCCTCCAGACCCCAGCTATGCCACCTCCAGGACCGTCCTCCAGCTCAGCTTAAAACAGCAGCAGCAACAGTCTTTAGGAACAGCACGGAATCTGAGACAGTGTTCAGCTCCCAGTGCTGCTGTGGTCATCCCTGAACTCAGCCTGGGGGCCACACGCGGTGGGGAAGTTACTTGCTGACATTCAAAGGTATTAAAAGCCTTAGAGATAAGTTTGTTCAAATCTCCCTAGGAAAGAAGGGAATGGTGCCAAGAGCAGAATAAAATGCCTTTTGTATAGATGGAGAGGCAGCAGGGCAGGGAAAAGCATGAGCTGTATGGCGGACTTACCGTCTTTACCTCACTGATCCTTGCAGTGAAATCTGGGACAGACTTGAAACCTCTGGGGTCCTCAGAATTCTCCCCTGAGATGAGAATAAGGCCACTCACAGGGTCGTAACCAGGAGCAAAGGAATCGAGTATAAAAGATGTGACACACGGAAGTGCTTAATCAATCATTTGTATTCTCTCTTACGCATTTTCCCAGAGACGTGGTAGTAATGGTGTGAGCGCTGCCTGTGTGTGCACATGTGTGTGAGTGTGAGTGAGTGTGCAGCCCCAGTTTGAAGCCATGAGAGATGCTTCTGTGGGTGCCTGGCTATGTCAAGTGAAGGACAGCTGAGCTTCCAGGAGCGGGTCCGCATGAGGGTGTGCAAGAGGAAGGGAAGCACTAGATGTATGGGCCAGATGTGCCTGGATGGGAAAAGCCTTGGGTGTTTTCCCCTGACCTGGTCCAGAAAATGGGTGTCTGAGGCTGCAGGGCTGCAAGAAGTAGCGAAGTGAGTTATTCTTGTGAAGATCTGGGTGACAAAGGGCACCACAGAGTGGAAAGGGCAGCTGTTCACTTCTGAGAGGGCCGGGGAGGCTCTAACTCGCAGAAGCCTGGGGTGGGTTCGATGCCACCTTGGGACATCGAGTGATTTCAGCCTCAGGGTGGCACAGCGGCATCCCAGGGCAAGGCAGCCCTTCTCAGTGGTCTGGGCATCAGTGAGGAGGGCTGGGCAGCCATTCTTAAGCTCACAAGAAGTGCCCCCAGGATGCACCCAATGGGACTTTGAGAGCCAGGGAAGTCCTGCTATATAGAGTAGGAATAAGATTCGGGTTATTAGTGAAAATGGGCTCTGTGTGCTGCTTCGGGCCCCATCCTCACCCTGCCCTGCTCTGTCACGGGGCTGCCCTTGCAGGCTCTTTCTGAAGCTCTGTGGGAGGGGTCTTCCTGCCAGGTTCAGCCAGTGAGTGGCACTAGCAGATGAGGGGTGGTGAGGGAAGCAGGGGAGCCAGGCTTGTGCTTTCCTTGCCTCTCTGTCCTGAGTCTCTTCTCCCTCAGCGGCTCTGTCTTCTCCATGGCCCCAGCTCCCACCATACAGGCCCATTATGGCTATTATCTGTACCATGCCACCCTGGTTCCCAGGCTCTACAAACAGGTGCTGTCTATTTACCTCTCTGCTCTTGGAGTAGCGGTGACCTCCTGCCATTGCTCACCCCTGGTGTTTCACGGACCCCTGTTTGGCCTCCATCACCAGTATGTCCTCTGCTGGAGGGACTGAAAGTGGTGTCCGTTGTTCTATTTAGACTGGACGGCCACACCCCTATGTTTCCTATAGACTGGAGAGGTCTAAGAAACTTCAGATCAAATCTACTTGGAGATTAAATATAGAAGTAGGCATGAAAGTAGATATATAGATAGATATTCTCTGTATCTAAAATTTACTTGGAGAGACGCACATACACACAGAGAAAGAGAATGCTGTTACACATTTCATGGAATGCTAAAAGTGAGTCCCACTTGAATTATTCCCATCTTACTAATCCAGTGTCTCTACCCCAACATCCTTAGGAAACAGCAGGCTTGTTCCAAAACCTCAACATGATGATCCTCTGGTCTCTCTTCTCTCCGCCTGAGATCATAAAAACTCTGATTAGCATGGTTTGCATCTCACTGAGGTTAGAGTGCTCGATTCCATTTCATATTTACTTCCTTCTTGTGGGAAAGACAGTTACAGTAATGGTCCCAGTAGAGCCGGGACTCCCCCCACACTGCATCCACACTCTTGTGTCCTCCCCTCCCACAGTGGCTCGGAGCTTGGCTGTACAACTTGCTTTTGCTAATGGGATAGCAAATATAATAAGCAGAGGCTTGTGAGAATACTGTGAGTTGAGCGTGTCCCTCTCTGTTGCTGCTTTTGGAGCCCAGCCACAAAGTAAGAAACCAAAGCTGGCCGCTGGAGACACATGGCCTAGCTACCAACGCTTGGAAAAGCAAGGAAACCATCTCAGCTTGCTCATCCCCCGTGAGTGACCAATGAACACCCAGGTCGGGGAGTGGAAGAGCCATCCAGAAGAGCCCAGAACAAAGCGCTGACAAAGGGAACCACGGCAAAGAACATGGTCGTTGTTTCCATCCACTGAGTTTTGAAGGACTCTAGCAAGGAAGGCAAGTTCACAGCATCCTCTACTTGGTGTCCCTTCCTACAATGAGCAGTGCTTTCCTCCTGTGAAGCAACTCCTCTGAGAGACAGCATCCTCTGCCCCCATAAGTGCCCCAACTGGTTTCTTGCCAAAGGGCAGCCCACCCCACACTCAGAGCTGGGCTCCATCAGCACAGACCCAACAGCCAGCCCCAACCTGCTTCCTCTCAGGGGTTAAGCCCTAACTTCACAGTGTTCAGTTTCCTTTAAAAGTTTTTTGTCTGAAAAATATGTGGTTTCACTTCTAAATGATTTTCCAAAACTCTCTGGCTCACCAAGGAGTACTCCCTCAGCTGGAAAACTCAGCAAGGCTGCTATTTTAGAATGGCACCAGGCCTCTGGCTTCTTGATCCAGCCAGGGCTGCTGATGCTTCTTCATGGAAAACTGAAAGAATTACTGAAGATGTAGAGACTTATCCCAGAGGATATTTCAGAAAGCAGAGGCTGTCTGCCTCCTTTCCCTCTCTACCCCTTCCTGCCCTGCCGCTCGTCCTCAGCCAAAGACGGGGGCCTCCTTCTCCGGAGCAACTGAACTTCTAACCTACTTAAGTGAAGACCCATCTGTCGCCCTGACCCCTTGGCCTCCCCCCGCACGCGTCCCCATTGTTCCCCGATGAAGAATCAGCGTAAGCCGATGTAACACTCCAAAAATGCACGCCTGGCTGACCAAACATTAACAAGAGAGACAGCTATGAAACAACAATATGCCTGTTTGCTCAGCCTCTCTTTCTGCTGCAGACTAACCCTGGAAGCCTTCCCGCTCTCCGAGTAAGCGGTGCTTGCTAATCCGGCCAAGTGTCAAAATAGATGGTGTTTGAGCAGTTTCCTCCAGTGAGAGCTGTTTTTCAGACTGTCGTCCCTTGGCAGAAGTTCCTGTATATTCTGTGCATAAATCCCTCCCCTGGCCTCAGTAAGGTGGGGGAGGCACTTTGGGGCAAGGTGACCTCTTAGATGAAAACTGCTTTCTCAGGGACTGCTCTCGCCCTAGAAGATTACCTGGGGACAAAGGTCATTCCTGACCAGCAGGGGCTCAGGAAGCTGCTTCAGGCTCCAGGGATGACTCATCTGCAAGAAGGAATGGGCCAGAGTTGCAGAGACAACCAACAGGTTCAGGGGCCCCACCAGAGGGCTCGATGTCAGCGGTGACCACCTCTCTGGAAATGCATTCAGGATGCAAGAGGCTTCGGCCTCACCAAATTGGTCACAGAAGCCTCCCGGTGACAGTCGAGGACCTGGCCCCCGGGAGCTGCAGGCCGCCTTCCTGTCCCACTCCTTGCCACGGCGTCCCTTTCATCTGCTCATACATCTCTCCGTCTCCCAGGTCCCCACTGGTCCTGGGCATTCTCCTCCTGTCCAGTCCTTCTGCATCACCACACTTACTCGTTCCTGGGTTCGTCTCAATGGATGCTGACCTTCTACGAGAGGGGACGTGTCTCACTTGTTATCCTCAGGGCCATCCCAGGGTGTGTACCTAGTAGACCCTAAGTAAACGCTTAATGAATGAATGAACAAAGCTCAGTCTCCTTCTAAGTGGAGTAGGTAACACAGCCCAAGTGCCTGGTAGGTGAGTTCCTGAGCCTGTATCTGAACCCAGGAGTGTCCTAATCTAAAGCCTATGCCAATTCCATGACCCCTCCTTCCCTTTCCCATGAGTCACCCTGCCCACCACACACACACACACACACACACACGCAGACCGCAGAACAGCCTGGATAGAATTAAACAATGTCAGAAATGGAGAGGATCTAAGATATCACAGAAACCCAGTTCATCATCTAACAAATAAGAAGACAGGCCAGAGAAATTTGTGGGAATGGATGTGTTTTAAGCCGCCTTTAAGATTTGATCTAAGGCTAGTCCTGCCTGTAATTCATATTCAGTTTAATTTGACCCCAAAGAAGATACATAGCTGAGTGAGTGATTCCAGCCAAGATCGAAGCAAATATACACTAGCTCTGAATACAGATGGGGTATGAGGGGCCAGCGCACGGAGGAGGGGGATTTTCCTCCAGACTTTTAGACCCAGGAAGGGCTGCACAAGGAGATGCTGCTGAGATGGGCCTGGGAAAGCTGGAGAATGAACCTGTGGAGGAAGCACACATAGGCAGCAACTTGGTGGGGACACCATGTGCTTTATCGTGGGAATGGGGCCTGTGTGGGCTTTTCCTGAAGGCACAGGAGGGAGGAGACAGGAGGCAGAAGGGCAGACTGGGGCCTGTTCAGAGTAAGCACAGCAGGTAGGAATCTCAAATATCTGCAGCTAGGAGACACACTGAACTTCCACAGTTGTCTGGGATGACTGCTACAAGTGCCTTCAGGGATGCAGGCCTGGGGGCTTAGGAGAGAGGGGAGAGAGAAGAGTCAAGTGATTTGGACTTCTTGGAACAGAGCTCCTGGCTGCAGACTGGGGAAAGGGAACCCAGAATTAAGGCACTCACGATCTTTGATATTCTCTTCCAGGTGGGTTCTCCTTAGAGATCCATCTGCCTGCAGGGCAGGAATGACACTGCCGCCACAAGGAGGAGGAGGAGGGAAGAGGAGGAGGAGGAGGAGGGAGAGAAGTGCATGCTATGTATGTGCTCTCACACTGCTTACAGAGGCTTTGAGGGAGACACTGGGCAGCGTTCAACTCTTGATTCAAAACAGATTTGGGCACCAAGCTCCTGCCAGCCCATTACCCTGAGAAGGGATGTTCCACGGAGCCGGAGTCCTACCATGCATAGAGCAGGATGGCAAAGCCAGCCACCGAAGACACAGGGCCCAGGATGGAGGAAAGGGAAGCAAAGTTCAGGAGAAGCTCTGCTCTCCCTTTTCCTGCTCTTGGGAATCTCAAGAAAAGGAGTGGCCAAATCCGCAGGTCCTGCTTTGGGACTCTGAGAGGAAGTCCCCTCACAAGTCACCTCAGGGGAACCAAGGCGGCAGCTGCAGAGGGGGAGCTCCCCGGGGTTGGCCTGGGGAGCAGGGTTTCCTGAAATGCAGCTTCCCCAGGGCAACCTAAGTCCCCTGGGGTGAAGCTGCTGGACTGGGAACCCGTGGGTCCACCTCGGGCTGGCTGTTCTGAGAGGTGAGCGCCCAGCCAGGTTGAAGGGGTGGCCTCCCACTCACAGAGCCAGAGGAGGACAAGGACAGAGCTTCAGGGCTGCAGCCCAGCTGTGTCACCCAGACCAGACTGGCACTGGAAGCAGCGCCTGGGCTGTAAAAATGGGAAGTGGAAAGGGTAAGCATGGCCTAGCCCCGAGGGACAGCTCCCAAAGACTTTCCTGGGCCCCGAGAGCCCACTCCCCAGTGCTAGCTGAGGAGGAAGGGCCTTCGTTCCACACAGCCACGGGCTGTGGGACAGAGAGACATGGAGAGGTTTCCCCAAGACTGGGCATTACCTGAAGGGTTTTAAACACCAGCTCAGTTACCCAGATTGGCCATTTCACTTATCCTCCCATCCCACTAACTAGGGCTGAGGCTCAGACAATGAAAGACCCCCTTAGTCCTGAGCAAAATAACGAGACGTTTTTCCCTTCTCATCCCTATGTTTTTTCTTATTGGTGCAGCCTGGCTCCTTTGCACTCAGGGACATCAGGGCCAGCTGTCAGCTGGGCTCTTAGGCCCAGGGAGGATACCGAGGTCTGGGGAAGAAGAGGCCAAGCCAAGGGCTCGGTGGCCAGGACTGTGGGGCAGACGCAGTATCGCAGGATGGCCCATGGGTCCCAAGGCCGAGGCCTCCAGGGGCGGCTGGACTCAGCAGGCAGCCAGCCTGGGCGGGACAGCAAGAGGGTGCCAGGAAGGGCTTCCCGGCCCTCAGGCTCCTCTGGGACCCACCCAGCCCAGTGGCCAGGGCACCCCTGCTCTGCAGCCGAAGTGGGAGCTGACGGCCTCTTCGCACACGGTACTGCTGCCCTCTCCTGGGGATGCACGGCAGGTCGCGTTGTTCTGTAGTTTTCCTGTAACGGGGAATTGAGCCTACACTGCTGGCCCTGCTGCGGTGTGACTGCCCCTCAGGTCAACTCTGTCCTTCTTATGAAGCCCGTCTTCTGCATCTCCATTACAATCACTTAAGCCCAGCACTCTGGGCATCTAAGGCAACAGGATCTCAGGTTTGAGCCCAGCCTGGGCAACTTAGTGACTTAACAAAACCCTGTCTCCATCAGTTAATCAGTCAGTGGGCTGTGGATGTAGCTCAGTGCAAAGACCCTGGGTCCAATCCCCAGTACCGCAGAAACAATCAAAAGAACAAAATCACCAAAGTCCATCTTCCCTCTCTCCCTTTTTAGGCCACGTCCCTGTGTCTTCTCCACCCCATCTGCCCTCAGTCACACAGAGGAACCTTGAGGGTTCAGGATGGTGGCTATGGCCCCACACTACCAGGGCTGGCCACTTCCTTCTCTGAGCCAAAGGTTTACTGGTGGAACAGCTACTGTGATCCCCTTTACCTCCCAGGGGTGCTTTCCAAGAACACCAGGGTTGCCTGAAGCCCAAGCAGTACTGCACTCCGGACATATTCTGTTTTGCCCATACGTCTGCATCCATCAGACAGTTTCATTTATAAATTAGGCACCGTAAGAGATCAACAACAAGCCAGGTGAGGTGGTGCACACCTCCAATCCCAACACTCTGAGAGGCTAAGGCAGGAGGATCACAAGTTAGGGCCCAATGTGAGCAACTTATCACTTAGCAAGACTGTCTCAAAATAAAAAATGTTTAAAAGATCTGAAGATAGAGGTTAATGTGGAGGTCCTGAGTTCGATGTCCAAGACCCCCCAAAAAAAGAAACAAAGAAAGAAAAAGTAATAAATTAGAACAATTCTCATAATAATACACTGTGATGCAATGTGGTTTCTCTCCCAGATTAGCTCGTTGTACTTTTTCACCTTTTCACTTACAGGAAGCAGTGTGAGGATGCACCCTGGCGTCACCAAATCCAGTACCTTGGACCTTGTGATTTGAGGCCACTGTTAGTAAAATGGGGGTTCCCTGAGCCCAAGAGCCATGTCACTGCAACAGTTGAGCCCCAGTTGAGACCACTGCTCGAGGACCAATATGTGAACAGTGCAGTGCACAGAGATGACTCACGTCCTGGGCAAGACAAGCAGGAGGTCGACAGAGTTCAGACCATCCTGGCCCTTGGAACAGTGAGCAGTTTAAGACTTATAATGGTTTATTTCCGAAATTTTCCATCCATGTTTTTGGAGCAAGTTGACAGCAGGTAACTGACTGCAGAAAGCAAAACCATGGACAAAGGCGGACATGGGCACCACCCCACAGGGCTGTGGCCAGGGTGACCATCCAGAGCAGGCACTGGGCGCAGGCAGTAAGAGCCCTTGCTGGTCTCCCTCTCCGTCCCTGCCCACCTTTCTTTGGTCTCACTAACCCTGGAGATTTTCCTCACCATCTTTTGGCCCATCCTGCCCGGCAGCAGGGCTTCTCAGCACCACAGTGGGCTGACGTCTGCACTCTGTGACAGAGACCTGGCTGCTTCTGCTCCTCTCCCCGCTTGGCCTTCTCTTCCTGACTCCTCCTCTCTCCTCCCATTTTCTCCTCCCTGTGACCCCCACCACTGCCTGGTGCCCTTCTCCCTGATTCTCACTTCTCACGCCCTTCCCTAGTGGCCACACTCCACCTTCTAGCCCATCATAATCCTGAACCTGCCAGGGCCACCGTCCACATGGCCTCCTCGCTCCTCGCCCAGTGCCCACTTCTGAGACCATCTGATGATTCTGTAGCACTCGGTGCTGTTAACACTTCTTCCTGAAGAGATGGAGGCGGGAGGAAGAGAGGGGAGAGAAAGGAAAAGTAAAAGCAATTACTTGTACCAGCTCCCCATGATGACTCTAACCATTATGTACTGCAAACCTGTACTATAAAAATAAAAACTTAAGAAGTCCCCCTCACCAGAGTTTCCAGTAAACACCCCCGATGCATTTTCTATGACTTTCCAACCACTCTTGCTCACATACTTCCCTTGCTGGTTCTTTGCAGTCCTCACACACTACCCTCAGGGTTCCCTCTTAACCACCCTCTCTCTTTCCTTGTGCACTTTCACTTGAGGGCTGAGGTGCCATCCACCTCAGGGCTCTCTGGTCTGTCTCTGAGTCAGACCTGTGCCCCTCCACTTTTACCAGCACTGATACTGGCCATCTGCCTTCACATGGCTGAGGAAGACACCAGGCCCCAAACTGGCCTCCTTTGGTCTTTCTCCTCAGATGGTTCCTTGCACAGAAATCTGAGAGCTATTTATGACTAATTTATCTCTCTTCCTCACCCCTTTTGATACAGGAGTCAGGGTATGGCAAGCCTGGCTGGGACAGGACCTGTCAATCACAAGATCCTAGGGCAACAGGAGGAATCACAAGATCCCAGGGCAACAGGAGGACGGTATGTAGAACTCAGGAGCTCCCTCAAGGAAAAGATCGGCCCTTATAGCAGTCTTCCTTTCCAGAGAGTTTGCAAGGTAGCCCTCACCACGTTTCTCAGACACAGTGTGTACTTTTATTTTAGCTTTTAAGTTTGTTTTTTTTTTTTTCTCTTCGTTTGGCCCAAGTTCTCTCTGCAGTGCTAGTTTCTCCCATGCCCATTTACCCTACCCTTTTCAGATAAACTTTATGGTACTGTTATTGGCTTGTCTCATTCAATTCTTTGTTCAAGGCTAGAAGAATCTGGAATACTTTTGATTGGTGAGCCATTTCTAAAGATACTACCTTATAACACTTTTACCCACCAACTGGTCTCAGTGTCTGCTGATTCCAGCTTATTGGGGCCTTACTGCCTAGAAATTTGTTGTGGTCTATGTCTAAATGTCCCCCGGGAGGCTCATGCCACCATAGGTAGGACCTCTGGAAGGTGATTGGATTATGAAGTGTTATAGGTTACTTGCTGTTAGGAGGTAGGGCCTGGTCGGAAGAGGTGGATCACTGTAGGCATGACCCATTTCCCTTCTGGGTTTCTCCCTTAACTCACTCTGTTTCCTAGACACCCTAACATGAGCAACTTTTCTCTGCCGTGCCCCTCTGCCATGTTGCCCTACTTTGGAGTCACTGAACTATGGACTAAAAGCTCTACAAATTGTGAGCCAAAATAAACCTTTCTTTTAAATTGTGGATGTCGGGGATTGTGTCAATGGCAAGACACATGACTAGGACAAAGCTGCTGATCACTACCATGAGCTCCACAGCAGAAGTAATAATTTATCGAGTGCTTATTATGTCCAGGCACTGTTTCAAGCATTGTGCTCAAGTGGCTGCAGTGAATTCTTTTAAACACCTCACAGGGTCAAAAGGAAGAGAAGAATGGAGACGCTAAGACATTTGCCCAAAGCCAGGCCCAGATGGGCCCCCAGATCTTGATGACAGCACAGCCCTTGAGTGTCAGTACCATCATGCAGCCTTATTTCAGGAGCTAGCATTCTCTGAATAAACGGTCACGTCAGCTCTCTTACTGGTTTTCCGCTCTTCTCAGTGTAGCTGTCAATCAAATGATTTCCATTTGTTGCTTCCTAAAACTCAATCCTGAAATCCCCCTTAATCCCTCTCAGTGCTCTGCTCTGGAGCCTCTGATGCCCCCTTGACCTGCCAGGGAATACCCTCATTTGAGAAGGTACATGCTGGTGCATGTAAGGGCAAAGGCCATGAGGCCTGTACTGATGCTATTAGTCCTTTAATAGTGATGATACATATTCTATTTGGATATAGACATCATACTTACATGCACATATTCTGTATTGATTGATAAGCAGGTAGACTGATGATAGAGAAAGCAAATAAGGCAAAATTTTAGCAAATCCTAATAAAGATTTATGAAAGCTCAATATTCTATTCCTATAAGTTTTCTGCAGAGTTCTTTTTTCAAGAATGAGGACCTACAAAATTTGGTTTTTGTTATTGCTATTCAAGGAATATCATTATACAGTTAAAGCACCTGCAGTCCTCCTCCCGCGGCCTCCTGAGGACTGGGATTACGGGTGTGCACCACCATGCCCCGCTTGGCTCTCCTCAGTACCCACAATCGCTTCTCCATGGAGCCCTGTGCACAATGCTCCCTCAGTCTGGAGCGTTCTGCTTTCCCCTTGTTGCTTAGCTCTTTCTGTTCATTCTTCAGACCTCTGCTCCAGGCCAAGCCTCAGGGAGGCCCTCCCGGACTCTGGAGGCATCGCAGGCTCCCTAACACCATGTCTTCTACTCTGTCCCTGAGCGCAGCTGTGCCTGTCCACTGGTGCACGTGACTGAAGTCTGTGTCTCTGCTAAGTGACCCTCACATAGTGCTCACTCTATATGGGTCACACTCGAACGTTTTTTTTCTAATGTTTAATCAACGCTGAGAACTTATAAACAGACAAGTACTTGGGTG
The DNA here is from genome assembly GCF_012274545.1 of Fukomys damarensis. NCBI lineage: Eukaryota > Metazoa > Chordata > Mammalia > Rodentia > Bathyergidae > Fukomys > Fukomys damarensis. The sequence continues at coordinate 18,868,735 of NW_022900947.1, read as the reverse complement.
TTCAGTTGTACATCCTCTCCAAATAAGGCAGGATTGGATTAGAAACTGGAGGTCTGGAGATCCACAGGAGAATTATTTTTTAAAGCCTTTAAGTACTAGTAGCCCTTATTTGGCTGTGCAGATGTCAATGTACACAATATGCACAGAAACTGACATGTTATTTGTCACCTGTTCTGTGGTCTAAAGAAACCTTTAGAAGCCTAATGGGGAAAATACAACCATAAGTTGCAATGCTTTCTATCCCTTTTTAACTTCAATTTAAAAAATTTAAGCTCTTTACCTAGAATGAGAATCCTCTGATGCTAATATGTCCGGTGAAGTCAGCTCTGTCTCCCAGGCATCTGAACTGTGTATCAATCTCAGCTGTGACTGACTTTTCAGGGAATGCTCAGCTCCTGAATAAGGCTGAGTGATGGTACTGACAGGCAGGGGCCATGCTGTCAGCGAGACCTGGGGGCCCATCTGGGCTTCGTTTGGGCAAATGTCATAGTGTCTCCATGCTTCTGTTTCTTCCTATTTCCATGGGACATTTAAAAGAATTCACTGAGGCCATGTGAGCACAGTGCACAGTTACTTGGATCATTACACAGGCAACTAAATCTCAGCAAGTTCAACCCTGAATTCCTCATCCTTCCAAGAACTTCTCCATCTTCTCCATCTCTGTCTCCTCTTCCTCCTCCTCCTCCTTCTCTTCCTCCATTTTCACCTCAAGAAACAGCAGTACTGCCCATCCAGTTGCCACAATACATGCTTGGACTTGGCCCCCGCCCTCTGCCACCACAGCCACTGTCTCACCAAATTCGGGTCCCTCAGCTTGGACTTGGCCCCCGCCCTCTACCACCACAGCCACTGTCTCACCAAATTCGGGTCCCTCAACTCCTAAAGAGACTCAATCTTCTCTTATTTTGTTTGCTTTTTTTTTTCTTCATCTCTACCATTGAATCCCATCCAGTTTCCCATTCTTTGACTTATCCAGCAAAGCAGTCCACTCGCCAAGCTGCAGCTAGGATAACCTTTTGAATCAGTGGTGTCACCAGCCCCTCCTCTGCTGAAACCAGTGCAGGGACATGGCGGACTATGCTGACCTTGAAATGCTCATGGGACGAACACGTGGAAGTGTAAATACATAGCTGAGCTTTTCAGAGAGAAAGGCAAATGCCTGAATGCTTTCAAGAAGAGGACACGGAAAATGAGACTGGTCCCCACAGTAGTGGCTGCCAGGGTAGATCTTGGATAGGTTCTAGGAATGGATCCTAAGATTTATCAAGAGCTGCAACAGAGCTTTTGGCCTCCATCTTTGGCCAATAACTGCTTTTCAGTGTCAGCTTTTTGGCGATGGCCCTGGGAAAGCCAATTCTCAAATGTCAGCTTCAGTGATGCTGTTCTCCTGACCTTGGACATGGTCAGTAAGAATGACTATGTAGGTTACCAGCACTACTACCCTACAAACTTTACTCACCAGTCTCACTGGTCTTTGTATTGTGCTCTTTCTCTTTGCTGGGATCCGATTAGCAACAGCATATTGCACTTAGCCTTCTCTCAGTTCTAACTATATCCCCTTAATCACTGGTCCATAATCAATGGTCATGGGGACACGTTTCTGTAGAGAGAGTAGGAAAACGCTTCAGCCCTCCTCCTCCTCCTAACACAGTTGATCAAGATTTATCTTACCATTTTTCTTTCAGCTTTACAATTCACTTTTGGCACTGGCACAAATGTTTAGGTTTGTCAATTTGGGGGGAACATGAATTTCTTTCCACTGTGAGCCGTCACATATGGTGAGTCTATAGTTACACACACTGCATCCTCAAATCTACCCTTGATAGCAGAAAGCTTCCATCTTGGCTAGGCGGAGTCTGACTGAGGCCTGCACTTGAGAGTTTAACATCTCTGATAACTGGAATGGTCCTCCCCAGACTGGCTTCTGGTTCCCTGCTTTGTAAGTCTTGTTTCTCCATTATCCACATATTTTTGGTGTCGGGCATTATAGAACTGTGTTCATCTTTCCCCCACCTCTGGCATGGATGGCCTGGCAAGTCAACATGTGGATGAGAGGAGTATTCTGAAAGCCCGTCCAACATCTGCACACCCTGCAAGAACTAAACTACATGCGGGAATGACTGAAAACCACCAACTCTAGCCCGTGCCACCCCAAGTGCATGTAGGCTAACTCACCCTCACACTAATTAAATCCCAAATGGCCCGTGGCCAGTTCAACGCCGTTAACAAGAGAAGTTTAGAAAATACCCCTTTTCTGGAATTTGTAATGTTTCTTTTATTTATCAGCTTTCAAAAATGTAGAATTAGTTGAGGTTCTTTCTCTTGTGGTCAGTGTTTACTTTCACTCTTAATTTTGCATTCATACTCAGTGCTATTTTTCTTGGAGAGGGCCCTGCATTGCACCAGCTTCAGCCTCTGAGCAGAAGGGATTTGCCCTCGAGAGTGTTTACCATTCATAGGCCTCAGTGAGGTGCTGCGAATGAGGATGTGCAGGAGAAGGAAGTAGAAGCCAGCAGGAAGTGGTGGGATTCAAGAGGTGATGAAATAAGTAAACAAAATGAATGGTAATCGCACACCACTGCTTGTCTCTCTGGGCGTACAGCTCCGTGTGCAGAGCAGCCTTGCGGTCCCGTTACCTGCAGCTCCCACTCACTGCCTGCTAGAGAACAGCTCACAAATATTTGTACTAAATGAGAGGGGAATGCAAAACTTTGGCCCTCAGCCCTTGTCCTATGAACCCGTCCTAGTGTTACTGCTCATCTGCTTCCCTGCCACGGGGACGCGGTGGCTAGAAGACAGGACGGTCTTTAACTTTTCCCTTTCTGCCATCGCTTTAGGGCACGACGGACCCCTCCACAGGGCTGGTGCCCTCCCCCAGCTCTCAGCCTACCCCAGAAGTGGCTTCTGGAGAGTTCCACACGTCTCTGCCTGAGCCCATCCTCTGGTGGTGGCTGTGCACTTGGAAATGCCCTGGAGTTGAGACCCCAGGGGTAAACGTCACCAGTGAGGGCCAACTTTCTGCTCCCCCAGGGGACAATCGAAGATGCAGTCCCACAGTCCCCCTGAGGGTCCTGAGATGGCTAATCTCCCATCACCTAGAATCACTACCTCATTGAGTGTTTCCTGTTGTCAAGGGACAAAATTGCAATTTCTTTTAAAGCTCTAAATTGACTTTGTTTCATGATTCAGAATCAGATCACCACTTTGCTCCATAAAATAAAATAAGTGTTTCAAGGGGCTGTGCAGAAGAGGTTGTCTTACAGCTAAAGAAATGTGGAAGGAAGCAGAGACAAAGAACAAAGAGCCAGCTGTGCTTGCAGGCATATGCCTGTCATTTTCAGTCTGGGAGGCTGAGGCAGGAGGATTGTGAGTTCCAGCCTCCTCTGGGTAACCAGCAACTTGGTGAGATCTTGTCTCAAAAATTTTAAAAATATGAAAAAGGGGTGGGGATGTAGCTCAGTCCAAAAGTCGTCGGTTCAATTCCCATCCTCTCCCCACTCTATATTAAAAAAAAAAAAAAAAAGCATAGTGACAGCTTTAAAATTCCTTTCTAAAGTTACTCTCCATGTCAAGTGGAGACAGGCAGACAGAACAACAGAGAAATAACTGGCTAAATCGGGTTACCTTTTCCGGAAGAGGGAATTTCATCGTCATGAGTACTGAAGCTGGCCTATTTGAGAATGTTAGCTGTCACCGCCTCTCTCTGTTTCACAGAAGGTCCGTACCAACTTGGTTTCGTGGCTCCATTTTGAGGTCTGGTCTGTTGGGGCCCCGTGAGCAGCTCAGTCCAAAGCGATGGCTTCCCGAGATGTTTAATTGACGCAGGGCTCCCCTCCCCAGGGCACTGCTCACACGCCCTGTGCCTTTGGATTGAATGAGTCTTTCTCCTGAAAGTTGCAGGATGTTTCAAACTTCCTCCTGAAAGTGGAAAGTCTTAAAAGCAGATGGGTTTATGGACAGATTCAGAGGGAGAAGAGGCTTCAGATATGGCACCTTAGTTCCCAGAAGGTGCCCTGGAAAGACTAAGCTGAGGACTTCCTCCCCGCAGCGCACTGCTGGTCCCCTTTATCCCACATGGGTGGAGTCTCCAAGGCTTGAACTCAGGGAATCTGCACTTCTGTGTATGTAAATTCTTTTTTTTTTTGGTACCCGTTATTGAACTCAGGACCTTGTGCTGGCGAGGAAGGTGGTGGAACCACTGAGCTAAATCTCTGGCCCTGCCTACATAAATTCTTCATATTTAACAACAGCCAGGCCCGCTTGTCTCTACACTCTGAGTAAGAGAAAGGAGACTATAGTTGTCTTCGTGTTACCTGGTTTGCATTTTTTTGGTGGTCCTAGGGATCAGATCCAAGGGCACACTACCACTGAGCTACATCTCCAATCATTTTTATTTTTCATTTTGAGACAGGATCTTGCTAAGTTGCCTGATTTGGTCTCTAATTTGCAATCCTCCTGCGTCAGCCTCTGTATAGCCGGGATTATGAGTATGCACCACAGTACCTGGTTCCTGTTTTGCCTCTTGCTCATTTAGAGGACAAAGGCTACTGTCCAACCCCTCCCAGGGCCCTGAATGCCAGATTCCCTGGCCACCAGCAAACCATCTCTGTGGGGGTCTCTGCCTTGAGGTGGAGAAGCTCAGCCAGATGCTTGGCTGGGTTCTAGATTGTAAATGTTCTTGGATTTTACAGGAGGCTACAGACTGCAGCATGTGGTGATAAAAGAGGAGCCTCCGGAAAGCAGTATAGTGAACAGACAGATCCGGAGAGCAAGGAGGGCAGAACCGCCTCTGGAGATGATCGTCAGGTGGGGACTGAAGGGTGCAGGTGGCAAAGCCATCAAGGAGAGGCTGTGCCCTCCTCAGCACAACAGGCAACCCCGTGCACCACCTGGGGACTTGCACGTCCCTGTGTTTGCAATCCCTCTCCCCTCTAGGACCCCAGGCTGGGGTCTGCTAAGAAGAATAACCTGGCTTGCAACAGTGTTCTTCCAGCTCCACTTGCAAGTTTGAAAAAACCCTGGAGGGCCGGGGATTTGGCTCAGTGGTGCTGAACCTGCCTCTCAAGCGCAAGGACCAGAGTTCGATCTCTGGTACCAGAAAAAAAAAAAGAGAGAGAGAGAGAGAAGGAGTTTATGTTGAAAAACCCCTAGACAGGAAAATAACCTTAGGGAGCCAAGTCTTTCTGCACTTGACAAGACTCCACATGAGCATTCACTTTGAAAGGCCTGCAGTATTCCTATCTGAGTTATCAGAAAACAAATAAAAGAGATCCTAAACAAACAAACTAATTGTGCACAGAAACATGGCCAGGTTTTCAGCCTGGCTTACTCTGTTTTTCTTAGTCAGGAGCCAGTATATATGCAGCTTTCATGGCATCCAGAGCAAGCAAAAATATTTATTAAAAACAAATTGCCAGGCTTTTCCCGCTTCCCCTCTTCCTTCCCTAGGGGGCTCAATTTCTATGCCTTTTGACCCTCTTTCTTGTAGTCTTGATGGGCTGCTGCCTTCATAGCAGGCTGCCCATGGGTGACCAGAAGCCCTGGGTGACAGTGATACCCACAAACATCAGTAATCAGTGAACACTTGGATTAAACTTAAGCAGATATATTTGAGTCTTGAGATACTGTTTTTTTTTTTGTTGTTGTTGTTGTTGTTGTTTTTAATGACATGTATTTGAGAGCCAGGCCTGCCAACCCAAGTTTGTTAGTACAGAGCTATTCATCGCCAGCACCCTAGGAGCCTCCTCTGTTGCTCCATCCTGTACTTATTCCACCATTCAGGAGGCATTCCACTGTAACAGGGACCTGAGGATTTTGTTCAACCACTTTTCTGGTAATATCACCTAATTTCTCTTGGTGAATCAATCTTCCCCCAACTTTAGCCCATGCAGTTTGGCTGGCATCTGTCTCATCCCCCTTGCCGCGGGGGCTTGTGACAAGGCCTAGCCAACTGGAGTTGCCAAAGCTGAAGTAGGGATGGATGCTAAATCCGATTTAAGCATTGGAGATGCAAACCTGGGGCTTTTGCAAAGACTCTTAGGAAAAAAAAGCATACATTCCTGCAGGGCTGTTGAGCTGGCCAAATGTAAGTCTGAAGCTGCTGGTGATCACACTGACACTGTATGGGGTCAGCTTGTCTGACAAGAGCAGAGCTGCCTGAGAGGGAAGGATGAATATGAGCACAAAATCATCTGATCGCCCTGATGCAGCCAGGACTGAAGACTGATCTGTCCTGAACTTTTCCTAACATGTACAAAAACCCCTACTTTGCTTAAGCTATTTTTAATTGGGTTGCTATACCTTACAACTGAGAAAGTCCCAAAACACGCACACTCGTGCGCACACATGCAAGCACATACACAAATACCTCAAAACACCATGTACTTAAATGTTTGCATCTTCTGAGTAAGCTATTACTTTTTTAGTTTATGTTTTTATTTCTAGAATCTTCTCAGAAGGAAGACCCTTCCCCCGTGACTTTCAGTTTCAGATAAGTGTGGCATGGAAGTCTAGAAGACAACCTACTTTCACACTGAATTCTGTGAGAAAAATTGCCCCTGTCCCTCATGACATGGTGGAAGATGAATGAATTCTCCCATGTAACTCACTTTTGATAGAAAGAACAAAATCATGGAGTAATTACAGAAAACGACTTTGCAGTCCTTGACTTACTCTAAGGAGCAATTCCAGGAATCCTATTCTGGGAGCAGGGGTGTGTGTGTGTGTGCGTGTGTGTGAGTGTGTGTGACATCTAAATGCCAAGATTAGTCTAGATCCATGGCGTGTTGAAAGCAAAAACAACAAGTCCTGCCAAACGAAACCAAAGGAACAAATGACATGCAGACATTTGGGGAGAGCAGCTGAAACTACAGAGCCAATATTTCTGCCTTCTCGTTCTATGTGCCATGAACAGATGGAGGCTTGCCCTGTTTTTCCCTCTTGACAGCTCACTACAAAAGGACTTCCTGTGAGCTTCCCTACTCCAGTCCTCTGGTAAGAATGAAGATGAGATGGGCAGATGGCAGGTAGGGATGGCAGGAGCTGAAGAACAAGCCAAGCAATCAGAAGGGTGGCTTCAGTGTAAATCATCCATTTCTCTTTTTCCTGTGTGTGTGTGTGTGTGTGTGTGTGTGTGTGTGTGTGTCTGTGTGGAAGGGGAAAAGAATCTCACTATGCAGCCCACACTAGCCTTGAATTTGCAGTGATCCTCCTGCCTAAGCCTCCCAGGTCCCTGAGATTACAGTTGGGTGCCACTGCACCTCGCTCTGTGAAATGAATGAGTTAATGAGTTAATTAACTCTCTTCTCAAGAGTGCTCCACCAAAGCTCGGCTCAAATGCCACCTCCTCTTCCAGGAAGCCTCCCTCACTCTTCCTTGGACAGTGATCCATGTAATTTGGCTGATGCTCTTGCACAAACTATGTCATGCTTGATTTTAGAGCTCATTGTACATCTAAGAAGACGAAGAACATTTTTACTTACAAAAATCTTCTTAGGGAATATAACAGAATAAATAGCTTGACAAGTGTTTTGGGGATGAGGCAGGGGATGAGATCTCAAAGGGTCTGGTCAGGCAGCAGGTTGTTCTAAGCTGAGTGTAGGTAATTTTGCAAAAGGAGAAAAACAAATAGTTCTATGTGAGGAGCTAGGAGAGAGCTGTGTTGCTTTGTATAACAGTGGGGAGGAGAAAGTCCTGCTGTGTGTGTGCTACTAGGGAATGAACCCAAACCCTCACCCACACAAGGCAAGTGTTGTGCTACTTGTACTACACCCCAGAACTGCATCCCCAGGCCTTTTGCTTTTATTTTTCTGACGAGGTCTCCCTAAGTTCCCAGGCTGGCCTTGAAATTGTGATCCGCCTGCCTCCGCCTCTGAGGTATCTGGGATCTCATCCATGCAAGGCGGTTCCACCTGAACAAGAGTCTAGGAAGGGTGGGAAGGGGGCTGGTGAGGCTGGAGGCTACACTGCAGAAGGGCGGGGAGAAAAGAAAACAGTGGTGGAAGTGAGGGAGAGCTTGGAAGAGAACAGCAGATGGGTTGTAAAGCCAATGAGCCATTGCTGTGGTTTGCGTGAGTTCTCCCAAGCTGGTGTGTTGGATCCTTCGTTCCCAGGTGACAGCGTTGGGAGCTGGTGCCTGGTGACGGTGACTGGATTGTGAGGGCTCAGCCTTGGAGAGTGGATTAATGTCATTACCCAGGGGGTGGGTTAGTTACCTGGAGCGGAGGTTGTGGTAAATGCGAGTTTGACCTTCTCTTGCCTTCTCATGCTTTGGCCGTGGGAAGATGCAGCTCAAAGGCCCTTGCCAGCCGCTAGCACCTTGCCCTTGGGTTTCAGCCTCTGGGGCCAGGAGCTGAATAAATCTATGTTCTTAATTTCCCAGTCTGAGGTGTCTAATAGAGAAGCAGAAGATGGCCAGAGGTACCCGTCCCCGTGATGCATGGATATACACCTTCATGCTTCTCCTAGGAATTGGCCAGGGAAGTCACACTGCTCACAAGCACATCTGCCTGTTCAGGAGCTCTAAAGGGGAGGGTGTCTATGCCACGGCAAAGCAGGGAAAACACGGGCAGGTACAAGTCAATTTCTGAAGTCCAAATCAACTTCTGGTTCCTTCTACCTATAAGCCTCTCCCAGTGCTGAGAAAGCTGGGAAGCAGGGGTCATTTCTTCTCATTTTAGCACCTTTGCTGCACCTTATGTAATGTCTGGCAAGTTGTAGATACCCAGAACCTCCCTGATGATAAATGAATTAATCTCTGGGGAGCAAAATGAATTAATGGCATGACTCGCAGGGAAACACATGCAGAACAAATTACGGCCTGAAAGGCACAGGAACTATCACCAATGATCTACCTCCAGGAGCTCACTACACATTGTGGCCATTTTTAACCTAAATATCAGCCCAGAGACAATGGGCTCAATGGGCAGTGAGTGCTGCAAAGCAGATCCTGGGTATCATAGTGCATCCTGGGCTTATTCAGGGAGACAACGGGAGACAAGAGTTTCTTTTTTAAAGTGAAATGAGGGGAGTTGCACTCACTGTTTTGAAACAATTACCCTTGGTTACTAGGATCAGTAACACGGGTGGCATCAGTCCAAGGTCAGGCTGGTGGGAGTTGATGGGCAGATGTCCTCACACTAGTATTTTCTGTGTAAGGCCACAGCGACTTCTGTTGTGGCCCTGGCAGCATCTCTTGTTCTTGTTACCTGACATCATGTGTGGATGAGATCCCTCCTTCACAATTCCTGGACTGATTGATTTTTGTCAGGACTTAACATAAGCAGTTCCATTTTTATTCTGACAACTTTCTCAACATTACTATTGTTGTTCCCAACAGGCACATGATTCCTAAGGAAAGACCAAGTAGGTCCTAGTTGCCAAGAATGTAAAAGGAGCTTTATTTTATTTTATTTCATTTTATTTTAAGTTATAGCCTACGAAGCTGACACATGTCCTTTAGTAGTCTTCTCTGACACTGGCTTTGCATTGGCCTTGACGTGCTCTGGCCAGCAGAAGTGACTTTAGCAAACAGACCTGAAACATGTCCTGAGGCTCAGTCCTTGGTCACTCTTCAGAATCCAGTGACCGAGCCTGGGCTCCCTTGCTGGATGATGTAGGCGACACCGGCCAAACCGTCCCTGTTACTTCAGCTGGTGACAAGCAAGCGGCAAACATTGGAGGGAGGGCCACGCTAACTGAGCCAAGTGATTCCAGACCAGCGTGGTCCAGCCAGCGCACTGCACCAAGAGAAAGGAGAAATGCCTGTCTCTCAGCCACTGAGCTTTGGGTGTGGTTTATTATCCAGTGTGAACTGACTATACTTTGCTGGTTAGGAAATCAAGGCTTAGAGTGACGGAGAGGATTATCTCAGGTCAAACATCTACTTAAACGGCACAGCTAAGATTTGCACCCAGGTCTGTTTTTCCTCTTATCTGAATGAGCGTGGTTTCCAGGCCAAGGAAAGAGCCTGCTCCCTGTCCCTGGAGGACCCACGAGCAGAGCAGACCAGATGGCAGTGCTCACTGTAGACGGAGTACAGAGTTTTACCCTAAAATTCCCAAATCCCAAGGATTCGCAGTCTTGGCTGCAAAATACAAGGGACAGGGGCTGGGGAAATTGGAAGTGTTGCAGTGGAGAAGGTTGTGTCCAAGGCCATGAGGGAGGAGTCTGCTAGAAGAGGGCTCAGGAATCCCAGTGTTATGGTTAAGCCAATGTGTGTTACCTCTCAGCCCTCAGTTTTTCTTTCCTGCCCTTGAGGATAGCAGGATGACAGCTACCTGGTTACAGAACCGCAATCTCCCTATGACTAATGTCATGATTATATGTTCCAGGTAACAGCAGTGGTATGGAAGGGGCAGAGATCACTGTCTCTGGCTGAGCCTCAGTGTATGGGACCCTGGTGCTGTTTCAAAGGTACGGGGGATCTCTGTTCCCTGTAGCCCACAAATGGGCCAGGTACAAAGGGTATTTCAGCTCCAGCTGCTATAACAGGATTCCATAGGCTGGGTGGTTGTCATAATCTAGATGTCCCAAAAGGCCTCATGTGTTCATAGGTGGGCCTTAGGAAAGGAGATTAGATTACGACAGCAAGATAGCTGACTTGCTGTTAGAAGGTGGGGCCTGGCCACTGGAGGCATAGCCGGAAAAATGTATCACCCTCCTGGCTCCTTCCCTCCCTCTCTGCTTCCTGTCCGCCATGAGGTAAGCAGCTTCCTTCTGTCAGATCTTTCCCCCATGCCTTCCTGCCTTGAAGCCAGGCAACTATGGGCTAAAAATGTGAGCCAAAATAAACCTCTTCTCCTTTCAGTCTCAGGTATTGGGCCTCAGCAACAAGGAAAGTAAAATAGTGGCCTAAGCAACAATTTGTTTTTCAGTTTCTGGTGAGCAGAAAGTCCAAGATCAGGGTGCTGGCTGATTCCGCTTCTGACTTGCAAATTGCCACCTTCTCACTGAGTCCTTGGATGTTAACAAGAGAAAGATGACCTCTTCCTCTTCTTACAAGGGTGCTCTTCCCATCATGCAGCCCCACCTCCATGGCCTCATCTAAACCCAATGGCTCCACCTCCAAATACCATTGCACTGGGGATTTGCCCAACCTATGAATTGGGGGCACACTCAGACATTCAGCCCCTGACAGAGATTGCTGCCTGACACTGCAGTGTGAAGCAGAGGCTGGTCAGTCCTGGGAGCTGTGAGGATGCGGAGGGGAATCGAACACTGAGATGAGACAGGGCGGATATGGAGGAAATGATCCCTAAAGCCCCGTCCAAGCAATGATCTTATGTACCTTTCAAGATATCAGGCACCTAAGTGTCTTAGACCATTTTGTGTTGCTATAGCAACATACCTGATACTGGCTGCTTTATAGGTAAAAGAGGATGATTTTAGCCCCTCATCTTGGATATTCAAAGGTCCAAGCTCAATGACCACATAGAGCAAGGACCACACGGCCAGGACATGACATGGTAGCAACACATTCAGAAGCAACAAGTGGCTCGAGCAGAAGAGGCTAGACACAGCGGTGGCCTCCCTCTGTAACAACTGGCTCTTTGTATAACCAGTTCAGCCTCTTGAGACCTCCCTTGAGAAGGACATTGATCCTTCCCTTGGATGGTGCCTGTGACCAATTACCTCCTGCTCAGCTCCTCTTCTTAAAGGTCCTCCCATCTTGGTCTTCCACAGGGATCAGCCTACAGCACAGGAATCTTGGAAGGAGAAACCACACCCATACCATAGCTCCCAGCTTGCAGAGGGGCAGAGCTTGCTGCTGGGGAGGGGGCAAGTAGCTGTAGTGTGAGCACGGGAGGCAGCTGGTCATCATAACGAAGGTGCTATTTGGACATCTGTTCCTGGGAATTTCAAGTCCTGAGCCCTTAGCAATAGCTTCTGGGCGTCTAGCATTTCCCTTCTCAATGTATAGTTGTAGACCAGCAGCATCACTTGGGGGCTCCCTAAAAATGCACCCTCGGATCCACCCAAATTTAAGAACCAGAATTTGTATTTATTAACAAGAGCCTGGAATAATTCCCAGGAACATTCTCATTTGGGAATCACGTTTGAGCAGCCTCCATCCCCCTGCAGGGTGGGGTACACAGCCAGCCGTGACCTGACCTAGAACCCAGAGACCACTGGGTACAGAGCCAAGCCAACCCTTGTTTTGGAAATAACAGCCAAGAGATGTTGTCAACTGGGACAGGCTCAAGGACACAAAAATATATGGAGCAAAACTCAAGATCAAGGGCAGGGTGCTTTGCAGCAAACAGTACAGTCCCTGACCTTTCACTGTTCCACGCTTGAGCCCCTCCACAGAATTAACTTTGCAATCCATGGATGCTGGCACCATCAGCAAAACTGCTAGTCAGGTGGCCCTGATTCAATGACCTTGTCCTCTTCCCTCCCATGTGAAATGAGCATCTGTGGATGAACAAACAAGGGGCTTGGTGGCCAGGCCCTTGGGGCTGTGCCGGGTCTCAGCTGGTCAGAGTCCTGGGAAGCCCTGCTGTGGTCTCTCCTGCATGCTGATCATCCACCTCTTCCCAGGGCCCTCTGCCTCAGAGTGCCAGCAGGCCACCTTCCCGGACCTGAAATGTCAGGGTCTCCCATGAGCTGGCAGCACTGGATGGTGGCCGAGGCTGGAAGAACAAGACAAAAAGCTGCCCTCACCTTCCCGCCTAGGGTGGACCCCGTCCAGGCCCATGGCTGCCTCTCACGGGCCCTGCTGGCTGGGCGGTGGCTCTGGCAGGCCTCGAGCCCTGGCAGTTCTGAGTGTGTGTCACTGGTGTGGAAGCGTGAACACACTGTGGCTACTGGAAGCCAAGGAGATGGCCCTTTAGGGCAAAGGGAAGTGGGCCCATGGTGTTGGGAGGCCGAATCTCTGCACTCAGGAATCTCTGTAGAAAACGGGGAGTATCAAGTTTCAGGATCCGGAGAGGGATCAGGGCCCATGGTGCCTCCAAAGTCAACCACAAGCATCTGGCTCGAAGCATAAACTGATTGATTAAGGAGGAGACCAGCACTGCATCGAGGCTCTCCAGCCCCTCCCTTGATTACTGTTCTGGTGGCTACTGCTTCTCACTGAGGGCCACGGGTCTCTGCTCAGGGCTTCCCACACGTTCACTGCCCTTGGTGGGAAGCTGAGTGCTGGGACCAAAGCCCCAACCAGAGAGGGTTCCACACCTGCTGCTCGTGCCTACAGGCCCCCTCCGTGCCACACAGAACTGCTGTCCCCAAACTACGCTAAGCCAGTCAGTTGGGAGTCTCTTACTCAAGCTGACACAACAGCTAACTGTCACGATCACCATGACTGTGTTTCTCTACAGTGAGGCATTAGCAGCAGCAGGAGGCGAATTGGCTTGCACCCCAAGTCCTACCTCCTGCACTCAGTGACTGTGGGATCTTGGGTAATTCTGCCGAACTTCCTTCCTTTCTGATCCTGCATTTTAATATATTTATATTACATTACTAATTGGTTTTTTCATATTCATCTTTTTTAAAGTTCATCTCTGCCTATCTTTTCATAATTAAAATTATTTCATATAATCGTGTCACTTTCTTATTGAAATGCCCAAATGCGTTATTTTAAATTCTTTCTCAGATTTTTTTATTATTTTAATTTCATCCAAAGTGAAAAAAAGAAAAACCTATCCGCAATTAATTTATGGGCTGTTATCACTTAGCGAGGATGTTTCCATGTCTTTGGAACTAAGGCTGCAAATTCATTTAAAATGTGAGCCTTTTCTCTCTTCTCTTTTCCCCCGTTTCCTGCTTCCCTCGTCCAGGGCTCGGCAGGTCCTGTCGGCAGCCTTACTTCTTCCTAGCTGAGCTGAAGGTCGGTGGTACAGCTGCAGCTTCTGGGCCATGTGGGTGGAGCTGCTCCTCATTCTGCTGTGTCCTGGCCACTGCTCGCCTAGTCACGCCACATTCGCTCTGCCTTTAGCAAAGAGGGACTTTTCCGTGCTCTCTTGTCAGGAGTGGAAGACCCACCAACCCCAGGTCAGCCTCCCGCTGGCCCCGCTCCTGCCTCCTGGAAGCTGGTGAGTGTAGCTGCACCTAGCAGCCCAAGTCCTGCATCTCCTCCAGCTCCTGCCTGGCAGTGCCCAGCCAGCCACATTCTGCTGCAGGCCTCTCTTTTCTTTCTGTCTACAAAATGGATGCCCCCTACGCATGAGTACAGCCAGGCCTTACTGCATACTCAGTTTTCAGCTTATCGTCCACTCTGATGTGTTTTATGGCAGAATGGATGCCACATGTCCTATGCCAATCCTATTGTGACTAAGAGTGCTATTCTAATTTCCTAAGTAATGAATGATTGCTACAATAAACACAATTGTTACAATAAATGCATAGATAAAGGGCCATATCCAGTGGCTTTGATAACATGGACATCATTGGTGGCCTTGATCAGCATTGTCCCCACCTCTATTGGAGGCTGACACCAAGGTGCTGTGGGTTAAAGGAAAGTGAGACAGCGGCCACCAAGATAGGGGGGCCATTCAAAGACATTTACCTAGGAAAAGAAGGAAGGCGATTGTGGAAAGCTTCATTTTGTTGATTGAGAGAGATCCAGATATGTTTATGGTCAAAGGATAAAAAGCTGAATGAGGAGAGCAGTTGGGAGGCAGCTGAGAGGCAGATTCCAAATCACTGAGTACAAGCATAGCCTTTCGAGCATAGCCACTTAACTGTGTAAATTAATGTCCCTCTGTAAAATGGGGGCAATAGGATCTAGCTTTGGGACTGTTCAAAGGATTAAATAAGATGCCGTAGATGATGAATTCAGGACAGAGTGGGCACGTAGTATGCATGACTCCCCATCATGTTTATGGCTGAGCGTTCCATGGTTATTCTCATGTGCTGAGTAGGCTTGACCACAGTACCCAGACAATTGGTCAAACAGCTATTTTCTCTGTAAAGCAGGAAGCGACATCATATCCGGGCCTGAAGGGAGTCTGGCTGTAAGGGGTTGTGGGAAATCAGCGGTGCTGGTGTTCAGAAGGGTACCTAGGAGTATGAAGACCTTGATGATGTTGAAAGCCATGATCCAAAGTGCACTGATCCCCAGCTCCAGCAGGTCTGACATGGGAGGAGAGGACAGTTGGTCATACCCAGGGTCAGCACCTGCAGCAGCGGGAACAGCAAGTCTATTGACAAATGACAGCACTGGCAAGAGAATGATGCCTTGTTGTTAGGGTTCTCAATGCCTACCTATGCCTTGATACAAAAGGACAAGAATGAGGATTCTTGTGGAAGTTCAAAAGCTGTGTTTATCCTTGGACGGGCAAAATATTTCACGTCTACTCTGAGGTGTGGAGGCCCAGGCCCCGAGCTGATCTAGCCCAGGAGAACTGAATTACAAGCAGAGCTGCTTGCTCTGAAGAGTCCCTGAAGCAAAGGCCACAGACTTCCCACCAGCAAGATCCAGGTCTCAGAAAACTCAGGTCAGCAAACAGAAATCAAGTTCCCATCCCCGGGTTTGAACTCATGTGGCCATAGGTGAAAACTACCCAGAGACCACTGCTCCTGGGAAAGGTTTGGGGGGCAGCCTTTGGGACACTGGCATGACAACTCCTGGGTCCCCTGGGCACAAAAGTGGCTCCCAGGTGGGAAGTTGTTGTCTGGAAGAGCCCTGCTCTCTGTCTGTACCCGTTCCCTGTCCACTTCCACACTCTGGGCAGGCTCATCACCCGGGTCTTCATTTATCTTTGTCCTGGAGAGGCCTCAGGGCTTAGATGTGCCTGCCTGGTGACACTCTAGCTATAAGGGTCTGCTGCAGGGAACAAGACACCCACCCTCCTGCCTGGCCAACCACAGAGCTGCTGGGGGAAAGTGATTCACAGGTGGCTTTCTTGAGAGAAGGCTCTGAAAATTTGGCTGCTGTGCTAACATGGGAAAAGTGGTTAAATATTTTCTACACAGAGAGACCTAGGTTTGGATACTAGCTTTACCATGCCCATCATATCTGATAACCTTGATCTACCTAGAGCTGGGCTGGGGCTATAGACCCAGAGGTTGGTTTGCCTGTGTCGGTTTGCTCAAGACAGTTACTTTTCAGTGACTAAAACAAAGAAAGTAGTTTCTTGCATGGGTCCCTGACAAAGAAAGAACAGTGCACATAGTCATGTGTACCTTTTGGCTTGCAAAAGAAGAAAGGACCAATTGAGGAGACAAATCAATAAAAATGTGGAATGACTGTGACATTCCAGGGGTCCAAGGTCAAGGATGCAACAAAATCTGAGACAGCACCTAGGACTGGAACTACATGGGGGGGCTGTCACAACTGCCTCTTCCTTGTCCTCTCTGTGTACCTGCTCTGCTCTCTCTCCCCTGCAGCCTTCTCCGTGCCTCTGTCCACACAGTGAAACACAAGTCATCCAACAGCTCCTGGGCTTTCTTGCTATGGGGTTAGTCCCTACACTCCAGCTTGGAAACCATCGCAGAAAAGAAAGAGTGGGCTTTTCTCCCCATGCCCCAGGGAGCAATCCCGGGGAAGGGCCCTGATTCCTCACGGTGAGGGCAAAGGGAACTTCCCCTTCATCCTCTGGAATGAACTGACAACAGGCAGATGAGTAGGAAAAACCTGTGCAGATGTATTTAACATAGAGGGGGCAGAAATCGCAGGGAGGTGAGAATCCATGAACCCAGGGGGTTTAGATGCCCCTACACCTTTCTCTGCAAGGCAGGGGAAAGTGGGAAATGTGGGCATTTCTTTTTGAGAGGTAGTAAATGATTACTAGGGAGAATGAATGGGCTGAGAGGACAGACTGTAGTTCAATGAGTTTCTCTGGAAGAATGAACGGACCCAGAGAGGAATAATAACTTGTGATAAAGTCTGTCCAGCTGCGGTGACACTCTTGAGCTCTCTTTTCTGCCATTTGAGTTTAGTTAATGAAACCTCTGGGAAAGGCCTGAGAGCAATTGCTTTCCTTTTTGGCTGCTCTGGTCTTTAGACAGTCAGGGAAACAGCAGAGTCAAACCCCTCTGAGCATCTGTTGGTCTCCAGTGGCCTTTATCTAATATAATCCACATCCTGGATATCATAATTTGGAGTGAAATTCCCGAATGCCTCAATCTCTTCTCATCTGGCTGTTGTGGTTAAGGGGAGAAAGAGTTCAGACCAGCCAGGCCTGGGCCATGGGTGTATTAGCGGAAGATAGGACATGAAGGAGCTTGTAGAACAAAGAAGGAAAAATGGTGCTGACACCCTTGCAGGCTGATCCCCACCTGTTTCCCTAGTCCCAAAGATCTCACCCACCTTAGACACAGCAGGCACCAGGAGTCATCCCAGAAAGGGGAGGGGTGGTAACTATCTTGAAGAGAAACATACGAGCAGGCCCGTCTTCCACATATCCAGATGCCTCCTGGGCCTGACTCCCTGGCAGTTCGAACTCTGGGCAGGGTTGAGCCTCTGCTCAGGGCAGTGACATTGTTGATTTCACTTTTAACCCACACATTCTTCAGACCTAGCGATAGTAGGCTATACGTGTGAACAGTCCTTTCTGATTGGCCAACTAAGTTTTTCTAGTGTTTTTATATCATTTATTGTTAACTCTGTAGTCAGTATCCTGTAGTCAGACTTAATATCTACCACTTACAAAAGTGGAAAGTAATCAAAGGAAAAAAACCAAGACAAAACAAAAATGAAGCAGTAGGTAATAGAGCCTGTGAATAAGGAAACAAGTCATAGCCAAGAACTCTTTTGGTTGCAAGCAATAGAAAGGAAAGTGAAGTCAATTTAAGGAAAACATGTATGTAGTAACTCTAGAAACTGGAAATTCCTGAAATGGAGTTGATCTTAAGCATGGTGTGGATGCAAGAACTCGGCAATATTTTTTATCTCTCTGTGTCCATTTCTTAACCCAACTTTTCCTAGGATGTTAGGCTCACTTCCAATGCAAAAAAAAAGCAACTTCTATATGGCTTTAGAGCATGTGAGAGGAGAGAGTGAGGCTGATCACAGCAAGGTTCTTGCTTATATCAACTGCTGTCCGTAAGAAGTAAGCTCCTCTCTCCCAGCCCAGGCTCTTCTCCCAGAAGTCTGACTGATCTTGGAGTGGCATTTCCACCCCATGAACCCAGTACCACAGCCCAGGGGACCTGGCCTCTGGCCAGGGTGATGAGTAGCTCCAACAGACACACAGGGGATGGAGACTGTCCCCAATCTGAAGGGGAGCCGTTACCAGAATGATGTAGGTAAGGGCTGTTGGTGGTTCAAAAGAAGATACATACACAAGTCAAGTGTCTGGGCTAGCAGGACACCCAGCAAAGGCTTGGGCAGCATCACCAGCACTCGGGTTTGGATCGCTGCTGTGGGAGCTGACAGCAAGCAGCTCTAAGCTTTGGAAGGCAAAGTTGGTGGAGTGGGATCGTGTTGGGGTGACCCCTAAATCTGCCCTATCTCCTCCGTGTGCCAGCCCTGCACCCTAGACCACACTGCTTGATGTCGTCCATAAAGCAGAGATGACACTCTGCTTAACTTCACATGGCTGCCCGTGAATGAAATGAGGCTGTGTGTGTCAAAAGCATAGAACCATGCCTGGCACACAGCAGACCCTCACTAAGTGTTGCCTGCTGTTATTACTACTGCTGTTATCTCTGAACTCTCAGTACTTATCACAGTACTATACAATGCAGAGTAAAATCTGCGTTGAATGAATCAATGGACTGAACCCGTTATAACCTCATTTTCCTGTTCTACAATGAGAAAACTCCTCATCCCTC
The DNA here is from genome assembly GCF_012274545.1 of Fukomys damarensis. Lineage (NCBI taxonomy): Eukaryota > Metazoa > Chordata > Mammalia > Rodentia > Bathyergidae > Fukomys > Fukomys damarensis. The sequence continues at coordinate 18,850,018 of NW_022900947.1, read as the reverse complement.
AGGGTGTGATAATAATTAAACGAGACGTACATCTAGCACGATGCCTGCTTAGGCAATTGATAGCGGCTTCTTTTCATCCTTGACCTTTCCCTTCCTCGGGCAGTCAAGGTCCTCCATACTTTTCTAAGTCCAGCCTCGAAGTTAAGCATGCTGCCCACCCAACTCAAATTGCTCTGCACCCTAATAAATGAAAAGAATTGTCTCATGAAAGAGAAAAGTTCAAGGCAGTACTGAACCCAGAGACTCAAATCTCAAATCCAGGGACCCTGTGTCCATAAGGTGGGAGGGTCAGGATGTAGCTCATGCTGCAGGCCTGGGTGCAATACCCAGTTCTACCAAAAAAAAGTAACATACCAGTGCTTCTCAGTGCTTCTCTTGCGATCATTCCTCTCCCTCGTCTCTGTCTTCCCCTCCCTCCCACTCCTGCTCCTCCTCCTCCTCCTTTTTCTTGAGTATTTGTGTTTCAGAGAGATTCTCTCCATAGTGGCCACCAATAGCTCCAGTTTCCTAATTTCCCTGTGCCTCGTCGATCTTGTCAGTGAAAGTGGGGTAACAATAGCTGCTACGTTGGCAGAGGAGAGAGTTGTTTGGAGTAATGTATTACTTAATATGTGCTGTCAAGTGACCAAATTACAATTTAACTTTAAAAAAATCCCAGCTTTTATTTTTCATTCATTCCATAAAAATAGAATAAGTGCTCCAGTGAGCTGAGCAGAGGAGAAAAAAACACTGAGGAAAGCAGAAACAAAAGAACAAAGCACCGATACAAGTGGGCGTTTTGGAGTTAATTTTCCTGATAAGATAGGGACAGCAAGAGGGAATGGTAGGAAAACTGCTTGGTGAGCATCAGGTTGCATTAGGCCACTGTCTTGTGTCAGGATAGGACTGAGGGGATTCCCCACAATGCCACGTGAAACTGGCCCATTGGGAATGTGGTGGTTATCTCTCCAGTCCTGATTCCCCACTTGCTTTGTCTGACTCAGGATCAAAGCAGGGTATATACATTGCATTTGATTGATGTGTCTGAATCTTAACCTCTAATCTCTAGGTTTCAACAATTATCAAGAAAGATAACTTTTATTTCACTTGTATCTACTCCCTCCCCCTTCACCATTTCCCCCAAATATTCTCGAATATTTTAGCAAACTTAATGTACTGTCATTGGAACGTTCATCTTTTTAGTGGATGCAAAATTAATTTTTTTCTTAAAAAGGGCTGTTAGTGGAAGCAATGAGTTTTCAACATCAATAGATAAATAAAAATATAATATATACACACAGTAGAATATTATTCAGCCCTAAAAAAGGAAACAGAATTTTGATACCAGCTACACCAAGGAATTCTGCAGACCTTATGCCAAGTGAAATAATAAGTCACAGAAAAGCACAAATATTGTGTGGTTCCTGAGAGAAACCTAAAGTAGTTGAATTCATAGAGACAGAAAGTAGAATGTGGACACCCAGAGGCTTCTGGGGAAGGTCGAGGGGAGGGAATTTTTGCCTAATAGGTGCAGAGTTTCAGCTGAGAAAGGATGAATTTTTGGAGATGGATGATAGGGATGGCTGTGCAATAGTGTGATGTCCTCAATGCCATGGAATGTGATGGATAAAAACGGTAAAAAGAATGGATGCTGTTGTATGTTTTACCTCAATGGAAAAACAGCTGTTAGATAAATCTGTGCTGTACAGGATGAGAGCCCAGACATTGGCCTGCCCACCACTTCACTCTTAGAGAGGATGGGAACAATTCCATCACAGGGCTGTGATTGTGAAAGAAAAAAGAGTGAACTGAGCTGGAATCCTGACCTCCAGCTGAGACAAACATTTTGTTAGCAGAGGCTCCGGGCTGGGCTGGTTGAAGCCAATGCTGAGGAGGAAGGGACAAAGGGGACAGAAAGAAGTCTACTATGTAACTCTGGCCTGCAAAGCTGCCTGAGACTCATCAGACCTGGGAAATGAGCTGCAACAGCAGCTAGCAAAGGCAAGTTCTTCCCAATGGGTAGAAAGGGGCACACAGTGTGTCCCAGGCAGCGCTGTTTGTTTGTTTTTGTTTGGGGCTGTACTAAGGATTGAACCTGGGGTCTTCACACCAAGCTACAGCTCCAGCCCCCCACCTTTAAAACTTTGAGACAGGGTTTCACTAAGTCACAAAGTTGTTCAGACTGGGCTTGAACTTAGCATCTTCCTGCCTCAGCCTCCCAAAGCAGGGATTCTAGGCCTGTGCCCCCAGGCCGTGACTTCACTGATTCTTTGGTAAAGCAAAATATTTGGAAGCCTTGCCCTGGACATGGTGGCCTCACCCCCTTCCCTTCGTGCCCATTGCTCAGGCAGATGTGGGCTGTCCTGCAGCGACTCAGATCCCTGGGGACAGGCAGGTCCTTCGGAAGGCACTGGGAACAGGAGCCCATAGAGAGGAGTGGTCACAGTGGAAAGGACGGGAGGGCAAGGGCTGGGCAGCAGGAGAGGCCTGTTGGTGCAAGTCCTAGCCCAACCTGTCCCTGTAAGGTTTGCGTGCCAGGGCCACACACGCATGTGCCTCGCGGGAGAGTGAGGCACTGTGCACTGCTTTCCTCCCCACTGTCCCAGAGGCTGGAAGGTCAAGTTGTCATAGGCCCAGAGCTGCCTTCTCCCCCTGGCTTGCCACGTCCAGAAGACACCAGCTGTGGTGCTTAGAGCCCTTCCCAGGGACTCACTGTACCTCTTGTGCTTTAAGGTACAGGAGGACCAGGTGTTGGTCTCCGTGCATCCCCTACCCTTGGCAGACATGGTGGGTCACCTCGGCCATTCCTCTTCGGCCTCCTCCTCAAGTCCCTGCATCAGCCTTTTTCCCGGGAAGGCGGTGTCTGCTGGGTACCGTCTGTGAAAGCAAGAGGTGATGAGAGGGACCAATGTGACTGCAGCTGCCACCCGCACAGACATAGGCAGCAGGCTGAGGCGGCCGTCCATCTGGTAAGACAAGGAGAGCAGAATGGAACTTGGGAGAGGGGTGTAAAAGGACCAAGCAGGTGGCTGCCAGCCTCGGGATCCTCCTAAAAGGAAAGGAGCAGAGCCCTTTGGATGAGAAACACCCTGAGCAGGTTGTGTGCTGTCCTTCCAGAAGATGTGTCCTTCCCCAGGACCCTTGAGTGGGTCCTTATTTGGTAAAAGGGTCTCTGGAGAGGTAATTAAGTTGGGGATCTTGAGCTGAGACCATCAACTCAAGGGAGCAGGGAGGACCCCAAATCTAAAGACAAATGTTTTTACAGGGGACAAGAAAGAGAGGGAACCTACCAGCCAAAGAATGCCAAGGTGTGGGCGGCACCCAAAGCTGGTATCAGAAATAAAGGCATATCTCCCCCAGAGCCTGCAGCAGGAAGCTACTCTGCCAAGGCCTTGATTTCTGACTCTCCCTCTGGAAGCCTGAGGGAATGCAATCTTGCTGTTCTCAGCCACAAAGTTGGGCTGGTATGGAAAGCCACTGCACTTTATGGTAGGTTATTTCTTATTCGTGGCCCCAAACCTAACTGTGACAACCTAGCAGAACCTAACATACTGTGGGCATCCAATAAATATTCAGCGAATGAACAGCCATGTGTGGTGGTGCATGCCTGTAATGTCAGTCAGGGAGGCTGAAGCAGGAGGGGTGCAAATTCAAGCCTAGCCTGGGTGGTTTAGTGACTTAGCAAGACCTTGCCTCAAATAAATAAAGAAAGAAACTGTTGTGGAAGGAACCGGTAATGACACACAGAGACACAGAAGTGGGTAAAACAAAAAACATTTACTTTGCTAGCAAAGAGCCAGCCTGCACCAAGGGTTGTGCCAGATGACTGACCCTGGGCTGGGTTAAAATCTGCCTTTTATAGGAGCTTTACAATCATGACCTCATTTTAGGTCATAAGACATTCCACAGTTCCCATCACAAATCATGGTTTCAATGCTAACCCAAATGTAGCATTTTCTTTTAGGATGTTTATCTTTAGCTATTCTAGCCCACAAGAGTGGGAGTCAGAGTTAGGAAACCAGAACTGGTGACATTCCTTTCATTTTAACTCCTTATAGTCATGTGATTTACAGAAAGTTTTAGGGCTCAGGACCTGGTGACTGTTATCTTAGCTTGAACATCTGATCTCATCCTGGAATGCGACTAAGCACCTCCTGTATCTGTTAATTTTTAACTGGGGCTACATGCTTTCAGGCATTAATGGTAAAACCTCAGGTATTTTGTTCGAAGAAACAAGCAAAGCAAATTACAGAAGCAAAAGTCAGTGGTTATTCTATATTTCCTTAACATTTTATAGGTTTCAGACTATTTACAGAAGTTCTCTGTATAAAAGCAAACAAACAAATAAAATAAAAAGGGCTCTGGGTAGGGGCCAGGGATTTAGCTCAGCGGTTCAGTGGCCTGCCTTGCAAGCTCGAGGACCCGAGTTCAATCCCTGGCACCCCCCCAAAAAAAAAGGGCTCTGGATGTGGCTTATTGTGAATTTCATGCGTTCAGTCCCCAGTACCACCCCCAATGTGGCCCATCAGTGCCCAATAAAGCTCACTTATACAGACGTGGTTTCATCTGTTCCTGCATGAGGCAGGAACTGGAAGAAGTGGAACCAAAGCTGCCCTCACCCAGGTGCAGAGGGGGTGTTCTGGGGAGGATGCTGTGCCGAAGGTGTGGAGCTGGGAGACCCAGGCCTGTTGAGGGCAGGGTGTGGCAGGTACAGAGTCCAGCCTGGTGGACAGAGTGTCAGAGAGAGGCAACTGGAAGGCAAATGGGGACCTGTTGCCATCCTGTGTGGCACTGGCCTTTGACCGGAGGTAATGGCTGTCGTCCAGGTTTTTAACCTGAGTGCACCATGATGGAAACTGCTCTAGGAAAATGCATCTGTTTTCATTAGCATTGACGCGGGCCTGCTGAGCCAACAAGGCATAGACAAATGGTCCACATACATCTTGGCATGGGTAGCAATTGTCCAAATGAACCACACATCGCACTGGCTGAGCTTCCGCTTGCTAAATGCCATCATTTATGATGACACAATGGGGCTCTGTGGAAATCAGCCAGAGAAACCATGAGCGCTGCCAGCAATGTATCCTCCCATGGAGACCTTGGCCCTCTGTGGCTGCCCCTCCTGGGGGCCAGCCATGCCTTTGGGTGAGGATTCCTGACCTCCGCTGCATGATTCCAGACCAGGACTTGCTTCCCACACTCTGCCTCTGGCCCATCCAGGCCCCGAGTGGCCATCTGTCTGCCTTCCACAGATCCTAGCCCTCTTCACTCAGATTCAGGCCTTAGCATCCGCCCACAATCCCAACACAAACGAAGAAGACCTCCCCCCAGGGCAGGGGTGGGAAGACAGGAAGAGCAGTGCCTGCCGGGCTCATCCCTGGAACCTCAGAATCTTCCTTCTCTAGGCTGATGACAACCCGGACTCACAGGACAGCACTGGGGACCAAGAGAGAGTGTCATGAGTGACATTACATGAGCCACAGACCCTACGCTCATAGAACTTGTGCTCTGGTAAAGAACAAGCTCCAGTTATCTTCATTCATGCAGGGCCAAAGTCCAGTCAAGTGAAGTGAAGTTGCCAGCCCCGGTTTCAGTACCCCTCACACTCTGTCACCTGTGCCACTTGATTTTGTTTCTGAATACATTGTTGCCTGAACTCAAAGCATGTCTGCCACTCGGCCCTCCCAAGTGATGGGGACCGGAACTCCTCAGAGTCCTGGGATAATAACATATACTGGTCGTGCCCTACAGGTCTCCGCCCAGATGCACACGCGGCACCCTGGACAGATCCCACAACACGGGACAGGCAGCCCGGAAAGCGACTCTACAGCAGACACCACTCTGGGTAGTTACCATAGCTCCTCTCAGTCCGTCCTGGCAAAATCCTGGGAGGCACTCAGCCTCCAGTGTCCTATCCTCAGGGTGGAGAAGGAGGCAGAAAGGCTCAGTAAACTTCCCAGGTCGTAGATACTCAGAGGAACCAGCAGTCAGCACGTACGTTCTCTCTGCCCTCCCCGCTCTCTTTCTCATACACACCTAGCAGCAAGATCAAGATCTTTAGCATCCTATCATCCTGCCTGTGAGCTGCCAGCTTGCTCTCTCTATTCCTGCTCATCCCCTCCACCTGTATTTTTTTCCACTGCTAGGAAATGAACCCAGGACCTTCATATTGAGTTTGCTCCCCAGCCCTTTGTTTATTTCTTATTTTGAGACAGAGTCTCACTAAATTGCTAAATTGCCCAGGCTAGGTTTGAAATCACCATCCTCCTGCCTCAGCCTCCCAGGAAACAGGGATTACAGGTGTGTACCACCGTGCCCTTTCAGCTACCCTGCTCTCCTTTGCATCCCAGGGGACCCTAATATCCAGGTTGTTTTTTCCCTGGCTCCTGGGGATGGGGGCATCTGGTAGAAAATTGGAGCCCAGGAGGAAAAGTGTGCCAGGTGTTTCTCCCTGTATCCCAGGGTGTCCACATCAGTCCCCTGGAGCCCATGCAGTGGCGGTGGCTCCTGTCTTCACTACAAATCCTCTGGCTGCCCCTCCTTTGGAGGCCAGCCCAAAGTCCTCCGTGCAGAGCCCTCTTCCCAGGGTGCCTCCAGCCCCAGGCAAGGCGTGATTTCCAGGGGCTGATGTTCTCCATACCTATAAAACCACGTGCATCTACTCAGTTCCTTCTGTCTGACAAGCCTAGCGTGGTTTCTGATTCTCTTGCCAGGCCCTGGCCAATAAGTCATTTATGTAAATTAAAAATAGTACATGCTGGAGGTAGAAAGCATGGGCCTGAGATCAGGATGCCCAGGGCGGAGGCCAAGTTCTGCCCCAAGCCATGTGCACCTGAGCTCTTCCTCATCTGTCTCGGACTTCGGCTTTCTGGCTTGTAATGTGGATGTGCACTGTCCCTCCAGCACACATATAATTTTCACAACCTTTTTGTTTTCCCACACATACTGCAAACGCAAGGATATCTATGTGTCACATAAAAGCAGTTGTCTATGGGGTAGACATGCACGGGAAGTTGTGGACTGACCAGGACAACTGGACACCTCCAATCTGAATTTGAGGTTCCCAGGATGGAGTCTTTGTGTCCTTCGTTCACGGGGACGCTAGCCAAGTTAGGGGGTAATGTCTGACTTAGACACAGCGCCCGCCACACAGGACACATGGAAGGGGGCGGGTCCGGGTGTCTGTCTAGAAGCCTGTCCCCGTCCAGTCCTGCGCCTGGAGAGAGGACCTCGGCGACAGAACCAGCCCTTCCAGCCCGCAGCACCTGGGAAACAAAGCAGGGTCGGGCACCAGGGCGCTTCCCCCGTCCACCAGCCCACGTGCTACCTTCCAGAAGGATGCCTTACACTCTCACCCCTGCTTCCGGAGCTAGGTGCTGGCTTTTAGTCAGTCCCTGTCCCTGCCCTGAGGACGGGTAGGAGGCAGCTCCGGCCGGCAAGGCTGCGCGCGCCATCTAGTGTCCGAATGGGGAACCGACTCTAAGCGCGCGCTCTGAGCCGGGATTTCCGGCTACTGCTCGAGCTCTCCAACTTCCATCTGTTTTTTTAAAAAACTTCATAGCTTGCCACTTTGCAAATATTGGGAAATCATTTTGCCTCGCTATCTTCAAGGAGTAACTCTCTTGAGCCCACTGCCAGTAGAACCCGCACAAGCTGCCAGGCAATTACCTAACCCCAAGGGGCTGTTACAAATTGGACTTTCTAGCCATTGAAATCCCCCCATCCGCATGCACAGAGCTGTAGGAAACTCAGGATGCGTATTTCATTTTTAGAATCCCTCGGGGCTACCTGAGTCTTCCCTAAGAGAAAAATCTCTCTCATGAGGTGTGAAGACATCTGCTTCCCAGAGTCCCCACCACTACTCTAAATAACAATTTCAATACCAGTTGTTGGTTCACGTTTAAAATTCAGAGCTTGGTTTTCTTTTCTCCTTAGAAGGGAAGAAAGGCTGGCTGTTTTAGGGCTCATCGAGCCCTAATTTCTCCACAATTCTGGATACATGGCTTTGCTGTTGCACCCTGTATTGGACTGATTGTTGCACCCACAACCAGCTGGATCTTGAAAAATCAACCTTGGCTGCAGCTGCTAGAAAGCGATCTTGATTTCTTTACAATCAGCTAATGTTTTCTTTGAAAAGGATAGAAAAAGAAGAGAAAAAAAATTCATGCAGTGAGTTAAGGTGCAAAACTGGGAAACTGGAAGTTGTTTTGATTTTATTTTGTGTGGGTTCATTTTTTATTCTGAAGACCAGAAAGGAAGACCAGAGACAAGCACTTGGGGTGAACACGAATGAATTCAGAAATATCAAAGCAGACAATCTTGACCTTGTGTGCAGAGAGAAAATAGGATGTTTTGTGTCTTTTCCATCAAAGACTTTATTGCTGTTTTGACCACCCCAAAATTGCCAGGAACACCTTTCTCTAATAGCACGGCCAATGATTTCATTTTGCCTTAAGGCCGCCGCCACTCAGCAGCTCCCAAGATTCTCCAGTTCCCCATGAACCCTGTGCCATGGGTGTGGGAGGCAGCAGAGGCCAAGGGAGGTGCAGGTAGTACTGGAAGTGGGAGAGATTTCCTCTCCCCTTTTCCAGGCCTTGGGAGCTCACCAACACGCTTGAAGGAATTGCCTTTTTGTTGTGTAGTGTAGCTGGGTTTTGACAGGCCTCTTCTGCTTTTCAGTAAGCTTCTCAATTCAAGCAATTTCACGGCTTCTTTTCTGCTGCTGAGGCCCATTTGCGGCAGCAAAGTTGTTAGACACTGCCGCAGGCTGAGAAGCTAAATTGCTAAGCAGCCTCACTTTGCGGTGGCTGGATTGGCTCTGGGGATTCCACTGGTGACCTGGGGACACTTCAGCCATAACGGGGCAATCGGGGCAGCTGGAGGGGGACAGTGTGCGCTGGTTAATTACCCGGCACAGATGGATGGCTGAGAGCTCTCTGTGTACTTACTTTCGATGAATTGGAATATCATAAAATAGACCTCATTCATTCATGTAACAAGCCTTTATTGAGAGCTGTGCAACAGCGCTGCTGAATGCAATTAGCTGATTAAAAGAGCTATGCAGAAGGGGGAAGAGAGTTCCAGGCAGAGGGAGCAGCGAGTCCAAGGTCTAAGTCATATGCTTGGTCTTTTCGAGGAAGAACGGGAAGGCAGTACAGCTAGCTGCAGGGCAGATGGTGAGGACAGGGCAGGGATGGGGCATGAGTCTTCTGGGACACAGAGGGGACTTTGGTTTGTTTGTATTTGTTCATTTATTTGTTTATATGGGGGAATCTTTGGTTTTAGGCTAAGTAAGTAAGAAGCTACTGTGAAGTTTGAAGACCATGGTGTTTCTAGCCCCATAGGGACCTGAAAATGTCGTAGCTACGAGGATGAAATCCCTCCTCTGCACCGTACCCAGCCAGTTTCACCGGTCTCTCTCCACTCCATCTGCATGGGCATCCACCACAGCGCTCTGATGCCAGCTCCTACCTACCCTTCAAGACCCAGCGTAGCTCTCACTTTCTTGGTTTTCCCAGGCTGAGAATTCCCCTCTGACGCAGAACGCCTTGGACCCAGTCCACTGCAGCAGGTCCACGCCATCTCTGTAAGGGCCTCTGTGCCTTCCCAGACTGGTGGTCCTCAAGGGGGAATCTGGTGCCAGGCACGGTCGGAAGCAGAGGAGGTTTGTTGAGGTCCCCTCGGATGAGTGAGGAAATGAACAGGCGAAGGAGAAATGGAAGAGTGCTAACCCATTAACTCCTGTCAGCCACCCTGGAGCATGAGCTTAGGCTGGGCACAGGCTGCCTGGGTTAATGCCCAGCCTGCGCTGACTACACCTAAGTGCAGTGGGCAATGTGCTGCCCTTTGATCTCCTCATACCTAGAAGAGGACCGATGGAGTTGATGAGCAGATTACACAAGTTAGTACATAAAGGCGCTTGGAGCGGGAGCCTAGCGCAGTAATCACTGGTAAGTGCCAGCATTACTAGTGTGGTGAGAGCCACCAGGAACGGGAACGGGAGGGGAAGGTGTCCAATGGGAAGTGGAAATCTCCCACCGCTGCTTCTCCCCCTGCGTTGCCCTCTGCTCTGAGCCCCCAGTGCCATTCATTCCTAAAAGGCCTACCTGGGAGGTGCTGGAGGGAACCACCTTCTCGTTAATTTCCCTGAAACACCAAGGGAAAGTCAAATTGCTTTATTTCCAAACCGTTCTTCACCTTCTACAGAAGGAACCGCTTAAGGGAGTTGGAATGAGGGTGGGCTTGGAGCCAGACACCTGGACTGGAGCTTGTGTGTGTGTGTGTGTGTGTGTGTGTGTGTGTGTGTGTCTGTGTGTGGTACGAGGGATCAAACTCAGGACCTTGCTCTTGCCAGGCAGGCGTCGGCACCACTGAGCTAAATCCCCGGCCCTGGACTGGAGCTTTTGATTTGCCACTTGTCTCGTAAGCGGCCGTGGGTAAGTGTCGTCACCTCTGAGTCAGCTGTAGAAAGAGACTGATGGTCAGAACCCTACCTTGGTGGCCGCAGTAGGCTTAGGCAATGGCTACTCACTCAGGCTATTCCAGCTCAGCTCCTGGCTCTGCCCTCTGTTGGCTACAGATCTGGATAAGCTACCTATCTCTCTGTGCCTCCATTTCCTCAACTAAAAATCAGGTAGTAATAGCTCCCAGCCTGTTGTGAGCGAGTGGAAGTATATCTTCTCCAAATTCATGTTTAAATCCTAAGCCCTAGTAACTCAGAATCTGACTATATAGAATACAGAGAAAGGGCCTTAAAAGAAGCGAGTAAGATAAAATAAGGCCAACAGGATAGGCCTAACCCAACAGGACTGGCGTTCTTATAGATGAGGCGATTAGGACGGGTAGATGGAGAGAAGGCCATGTGATGACCCGAGAAAGACGGCCATCTACAAGCAGGGAGACGGTTCTCAGAAGAAGCAGATCCTGCCAGCACCTTGATCTTGGACTTCTGAAACTGTGAGAAAATAGATTCCTGTTATCTAGGCCACTCAGGCTGTAGCCCTTTGTTATTGCCACCGACACAAACTGATACACACACCCCCAGATGGCTGTGGGGCTCCAGGGCTTTGAACATGGGTCAGCTCAGCTCGTCTTGGGAAAAGCTTTGGCCCATACAGGGTCTGCAGAGATATGCTGCCTTGGAAGGAATTCCCTTCTCTCAGCTCTACTCTGACACAATGTCTTTCCATATGTACTTTCTCTTTGCTTTTCAAAAAATAATTTTTGTGCTGTCTCCTTTGCCCCACACCATGAAATGTCCCCTTCCGGTTCCTGACTCATTTCCGGTCCCTGCCTTAGTGGCTGGGCCCCATTTCCGCTGTCTCAGTTCTGGCCCAGCCTAGGGCTGGGAGGTCAGCTGAGGGCTTCTGGGGCCTCCTTCCTCGGCCCCTTTCTCCTGGAGCTCGGCTGCAGACCTCACCACTTAGCCTCAGAAATCACGGCATGGCCGCCGTGTGTGGCATCTTCAGGCGCCGGGTGTCACATGTGGGAGGAGTAAAGCAGATGTTTCCCTACCTACAGGGAGCCTACAGTCTAATCAGCAGGAAGAGAACAGGACTGCTGACTAAAGAAATCCTTATCAAAGGCGCCATCTTAGTCACTTTCCTCGTTGCTGCGACAAAACACTTGACACCAGCCATTTAAAGGAGGTGAGGTTTATTTTGGTTCAGGAGTCAGAAGTTCCAGTCAGTATTTGGCAGGCGTACACACAGAAAGGGTATGACAGAAGGTTCTGGACAGAGGAAAGCTGCTCCAGTCATGGCAGCCAGGAACCAGTGAGAGGAGGGAGGAACCCAAGGGGACCCCATGCTCTTCCAGGCCCGATTCCAGTCACAATCCCAGTGACCTACTCGAACCAGGCCCATCTCCTAACAGCAAGTCAGGTGTGCACCCCGGTGTTAAATCATCTTCCAAAGGCCCGCCTCTGAGTACACGAGACCCTTGGGGGACATCTAGATATAAATCAGAACAGGCAGCACGAACGGGAAAGATGGCAGGTGTTGTGCTAGAGAGAAAGAGGTTCAGGGAAGGGCTGAGAAGGCACCCTACAGGCCGCTGAGGCCACAGTGTTGAAAAGGCCTGAGGAGGGAAGGGGCCAATGTGCTGAGGAACAAAGAGGCTGGAAGTCACAGAAGGAGCCAGGGCCCCCACCTGCCCTCCGTCCGCTGCCTGGTCCTCCTCCCCCTCCTTCCCTTCTCCCTCCTCTCCCAACACATGATTGTGGCATGGGCCTTGGGACAGTAGTAGATGGAGACATCTTGGGACAGATGCCTCCACTGTGCACCCTCTTCCTGATCTATGCAGGGGGGCAGCCATCATAGCAGTAGCCTACATGGTGCAGTTGTGAGAATGCAAACCGTTTATTTGTATCGGTAAAGTCCTCACACGTGGGAAGAGCTCTGTCATGTGATGTTTTCACCCCTCCCTAGCAGCACCACAGGTGACAGCCACTGAGCACCTACTCTGTGCCAGGTATCTGAAAGCTTTGTATGGGAGATCTCGCTTGGTCTACCTGACAGCCCTTCAGGACAGAACGGTCATAATTTCACTGAATTTTACATTTCTACCAGTTGGGAGGCGCTGTGGAGGAGACAGACACATTCTCCCTTGCACGGCTGATGGCAAAGCACAGAGCAGAAGGCATTTCCTCCAGTGCTCAGTGAGCAAGAAGCCAGTAGTGCTGGCAGCTTCCCTCAGGACGGCTTTCAGGGTGCACCACTCCTTTCTTCTCAGAAGAAGGGGACCGTGGGCCCCAGGGTGGAGCGTTATTGTCTCTGCAGAGCAGGCCCAGCTGAGGGTGCAGCAGTGCCAGTCAGGGCGAGTCCTGGCTGCCAAAACACTCAGCACCTGTCTCCCTGACAGAGCCTCCTGCCAAGCTCTCTGGGCCTTTCTGATTGGCCCCTGGGACCAAGGCCATCCCTGGATGCTTCAGTGAAGGCCACTCACCATGGAGCCTCTCTCTCCACTTCTTTGTGCTGGATCGCACGCAATTACTTTTGGCGGCAAGCAAGAATGACCGTAAGAAATAGTGGCTTAAATAAGATAGCTGTTCCTTTCTCACGTTAAAACCCAGTCAGCATTCCAGGGATGGGGAGGCACCTCCCCAAGCCTCGGGAGCCCACACTCCTTCCAGTTCCTGCCTGTCCATCCCCAGGTCCAGGATCAGCTTCCTGGTACAGCATTATACCTATCGTGCCAGACCTCATAGTCTTGTTCCTGGCAGAGGAAGAGGTATTTATCCACTGTCTTTTAAGGCACATCCCTAGAAGAGTCAAGTGACAGTTTTCCTTAGTTCCTGTTGGCCAAAATTTAAGCCAATATTCATACACAGCTGCAAAGCAGGTTGGAGAATGTGGCTTTTATTTGGAGCCTACCTAAAAATTATGGAATCTGTTTCTATGGGAGAGGAGAAAATGTATTTATTTTTACAGAACTATCTAATAATCTCAACCACACTTTCTCTCCCCCAAATTTTCCAACAGAAGAGAAATTAACATTTTCTGTAATATGCTAGGCATTGTAGACTTCACCATAAGGTAAGTCACTTGGCCACTGAACAAAAAGTGTAAACCAGTTGTGATGGTTTTAAGGCAGGAGATTAGGGCATAGGCTACTGGCTGGGCAAGAGGGTGTAACCTGACAGTCATGGAGATCCAGCACACTTGTACAGAATAACAAATCCTGAGCCCTGCATCACAGACCAATCGGCATATGCCATCGCCAATTCTTCTGGTGTGAAATCAAGCAGATTTTTGGCAGGATGACCTATATCTGATGATCTCAGCCTGAAGAACAGGGGGGTACAAAAGATGTCAGCCATTAACCTCGTGGCCACTGTGCTCTCTCTTTCTCAGTGGTCCATTCTAACTCTGCACAGCATGCTTCTTCCCCTACCTTTAATAAATGTAAAACCTTGCTACCTTTTTCACTTTTCCAATTCCTTTTTTTTTTTTTCAGAACTTCAGAAGGATCCTTGAAACAAGCCCATGGCCTCCCAGACTCTGGTAACAGTATGGTACTAGCACTTTTGGAGGTGAAGGCTGAAGGATAGAAAGCTTAAGCCCAGCCTGGGCAACATAGTAAGCTTACTGTGACTCTGTCTCAAAATAATAATAATTTTTAAAAGCTTAAAGGGCTGAAGTTGTAGCTCAGTGTGAAGGTGCTGGGTTCAATCCTTAGGACAGCAAAAATAAATAAATAAATAAACAAACAAACAAACTAAAGCAAGATAAAAAAGAAAAAGTGTGGACGAGTAGATAAGTGTAGGATTCCTCATTCTTACTTAGCCCTTTACAAACCAAGTAACTAAACCTCGGCTTTCTAATAAACAAAATGAGGATCATGACACCTCTATCTTTGGGTTGTCAAGAGAATTAAAGAAGGCAGATAAAGTTCCTGGCACATGGAGCTTGTCCTGAGCTTTTCCAAGATACTAGTTTTTCTGAGCTCTAATGTCCTCACTGACAAAATAAAGATCTGATGAGATCGTGATGAGAATTAAAGGAGACAATGGCTACAAAGTATTTAGCACAATGCTTAGTTCTTTAAAAACACAACAATTGTAGGATGCTATTATTCAAGGCTTTCAAAATTTCTACATCAAAATATGATTTTCAAAAAATAAATATTACTCATAAAATATACTAAGAATACATGTCAACGTGTTGTTATTCAAACTCATGAAATAATGAGGGAATCAGTAAAATGGCAAAGTTTACTTAATATTTGAAGTATTTGTAGGCAAAAGAAAAAAGAAGAAGCAAAGAAGAAAAGGGAGGCTAAAAGAATATTAGAATAAGGTTGCTAGGTTGGGTATAAAACTGGTTAATGGTCTACATGGCAATAAAACTATAGGTCATCTTTTCTACAGTAAGAAATCATTTCCATCTGTATAGGATGAACATCTGCATGCCCACAAGTAATTCTCAGGGTCTGGGTGCTATTCAGTAGTAAATAATGAAGCCAAATATAATTAGGTTCTCCTGGAGAAATAAAGAATTCTTGGTGAACCCAGATGCTCTGGCATGACTTTGAAATGGCATGCCTTGGACGTGCATGAAAACGTTACATTTAAAAACCCATATTTAATCCCAGTACAAAAAAGCACCCATAAATATGCAATCACATGTCAATCAAAAGTGAAAATAAGGTATGCAGTATATTTTCTTTGTTTCTTTCTTTTTTTTCTTTCTTTTGCAGTACAGGGGATTGAACCTAGGGCCTCCACACTGAGCTACATCCTCAGTCCTTTTTTAAATAGGGTCTTACTGAGTCACTAATGTATGACTCGTCTAGACTGGGTTCAAACTTGTAGTCCTCCAGCCTCAGCCTCCCAGAGTGAAAGGGTTATAGGTGTGTGCCATCATGCCTGGCTGGGAAGTCTTTCGTAGCAGAAAATAAGTCTCAATTCTTGAGAGACATTTGTCGATTTCCTCATGGTGACTTGAGGACCTAAAAGAACCATCCCTCTCCCTGAGTTCTCACTGGGGTTTGCAAGCAGGACAGGCTGGGAAAGAGGGCCAGACAGATCGATATTGACTTTATTATGTGTTTAGTCTGCTTTGTGTTGGTATAGCACAATACCTGAAGTGGGGTAACTTATAAAGTAAAGAGGTTTATTTGCCTTAAAAACTGTAGTGGCCAGAGAGCCCCGGTGTCCTGCTGAGGGCCTCAGACTTCGTCCCAAGCTGGCAGAGAGGCTGAAAAGGAACAGCTGCATGTAGGAGGAGCACGAGTACAAGAGAGTGGTGGGGACAGCGAGAGCCTGGTCCTGGCGGATGGAGTTCTGTGGGGACCCCTCCTGAGAGTTGAGGCCCATGAACCAGTCGGCCCCATGAGCCTCTCTGCTACACAGACCAGGCGCGTGAATTTGGAGTGCAGCGCTCCTCAGACCCGGAGAGCGGCTGTCCAGCCCTGGGGAGACTCACAACCAGGCCGAAAGACCCTGAGTCAGGCAGGCAAGGAGGTCTCAGAGATGGCCTAGGCCCACCCACGGGATGCCTGCAGCCAGGTCACTGTCACTGTTTTACAGACTCCAGGTTAAACACCTCACTCAAAGTCCCAGGGCCCGCAGGGGGAAGCCCCTGGAGTGTGCAAAGCCCATTGTCTTCCCCTGGCCACCTTGGCCTCTTTGCCTTTTCAGATCTGCCCTTCAGGACAAAAGGGCTGAGCCCACTCCTTTGTACTTTCCGCTCTCCTGTTAATTTGAACCAGCACTTTGCTTCTCGTGGAACGTTTTGCCTTTTAGTCCTAGTCTTTCTAAAATGGGAGGCAAGATGTTGACCTGGCTGAAGAATCAGTGGCCTGCAGCTGGAGTATGTGGTCCTGGCAGGCAGGGAACTTCCTCCTGTCCCTGAAAGCCCGACACCCTCAAAGCGAGAGGAGGAGGCCATCTCCAGCCAGTAAGCAGAAAGAGGTCTGAGCAGGTAGGGGACTGACTGCTTTAGCAGCCAGGTGTCGGCTCCTCTTACAAGCCGGTTAGGTTTTATGAGCAAATGTTGGCCTCCAGGCCCAAAGATGGAAGTAATAAGATCCTCTGAAATATTCAGACTTATAAGATTGGATGTGGCTTAATTGCCTGTGAAGAAGTTATTTCAAGGCCCACCCGGGTCTTTGTAGAGCCTGAGATCTTTCGTGATGCTGGAGGGTGCAGGAGAGAACAAGTTAAATTCAATAGCGCTCATTACTATACACTTTCAAATCATTTATTAGTGAAGCTCGGATGCCCGTGGCCTGGAAGAAAACACATTCTGTTTCACCCAGTGACTAAGTAACTCATAATCAGATGCGGTCTGTCTGCCTCTCTCTCCTGGCCACCTCTCTAGCTGGAGTCAGGCCCCTGACTTGACAGAGAAGCCTGGCTGTGCCTCCTTCCCACCACCTGCAGGACCCCTGCTCACACAGCCCCTCTGCAGGGCTCCTTGCCCCTCTTCTAACTTCTCAGGTCCCAGGAGAGGGGACAGCAGGGTAGCTCTCTCCAGCAGCATTCTTCCTCCTCCGCTTATTAGATATTTGTCGTATTTACCCTGTTTTGTTCCAGGCACTGGAAGGCGGCAGTTAACGAAATGGGCAGTCTCCAGCTCTCATGCAGTTTACATTCTGTTCCAATCCTGTAATCGAGGAGCAAGGGCTTTACACTAAGCTATTCACTTACTCAGCCAACAAACACTGTGAGCCTGCGCTGTGCCTGGTACTGTTGTGGGTGTGGAAATCAACAGGGACCAAGATAGACAAGTCCTTGCTCTCTGGAAGTTAACATTCTAAAAGGGTTAGACAATAACCAAATAAATAGAAGTATTAGGTGGTCAGAAATTCATGTAAGGACGTTGGCTCAGTCCGTTTTCTGCAGCTACATATACCATACACTGGAAACTTAGAAATAACAGAAACATTTGTCTCCCAGTTCTAGAGGCTGAGAAGTCTACAAGCCTGGCACTGGCATCTGTCAAAGGTCTCTGGGCTGCATCAGAACATGGTGAAGAGCAAGAGAGGATCTGCAAGATGGAGAGGAAACGGGCCAAACTCAATCATTTCTAGGAGCCTACTCCCGCTCCACTTTCTCCAAGGCTCTGCCTCTCTCCCCACCCCCATACTGGGATCGAACGCAGGTCCTGGAACTTGCAAGGCAGGCAGCAGAACCACTGAGCTAAATCCTCAGCCTTAAGGCCCTGCCTCTTAACTCACAATGACAAGTGAACTTCATCTTGAGTTTTGGAGGGACGGTCAGACCATAGCAATCATAAAAGGGACAGGCAGGTGATGGTACCAGCTTAGTCACAGCAGTCAGGGGAGCTCTCTAATGAGGCAGCACATGGGCAAAGAGCCAGAGGAGGTGGATGACAGTCACAGCCTGTGTGGATAAGGCCTCCCAGGTCCTGCAGATCTTGGCTTTGATCTTCACCTCCATTCTGCTGGATGGTAGGTAAGCTTCCATGATCTTGGCTTATGGATAAGAAGCAGGGTTTCAGAGGAGTGATCTGACATGAAGGAGAGTCTAAAGCCAGGATGTCCAACAGAGTCCAGAGTTCCCTATGTAGAACCAACAGGTTTTGTCCCAGAGCCTTGGTCTCTGGAGATCCAAAGCTCACAATGACACAGCACTTAAACTGCCTCTTCCTCTGCCCTCCACAAGCTGCCTAGCATCCTGACAAGACTCCTGGGACTCTAAATGCTAGCCCCTGGGTGTGAATCTCAAGTCTGCTCTTAGTAGCTGTGTATGACTTCAGGTAAGCTGCTTGACCTCTCTGGTAAGCTGCTTCCTCATGTGTAAAGTGGGGCTTTCACAGAAACTACTCTGAGAGCTGAAGGGAGGGTGAAATAGTGAACCAGCTGCTCACAGGAAACACTATGTGAGTGCCCCTGGCAGTACAGCTCTGCCTGTCCCAGTCATGTGTGTCTTATTGGCTGAAGCATGAGTTATGTGATGGCTTGGGCTGGGTCCCCTAAAAAGTTATACTCAGGTGCTAACTTGAGGTTCCCGTGAATGTGACTTTATTCGGAAATTAGGCCTTGGGAAATACAATCAAGTTAAGAAGGAGTCATACTCGGTTAGGGTGGGCATTCATCAAAAGCGACTGTGGCCCCCATAATAAGAAAAGAAGGGACACAGACAGAGCCACTAGAAGAAACCATGTAAAGACAGAGACAAGGGTGGAGTGATGCAGCCACTGGCCAAGGACCAACAAGGCCACATCAGAAGCCAAGCAGAAGCATTAGGCAGCTCCTCCACTGGAGCCTCAGAGGGAGCATGGCCCTTCTGACCCCTTGACTTCAGACATCTGGTCTCCAGAACTGTGAGAGAGCACATTCTGTTGCTTGAAGCCACATGGTTTGTGGGATGCTGTCACAGCAGCCCTGGGGCTCTGGATGGGCAGAGACAGTGGCATGAGCCCTTCAGGATCCTCAAATTTCTAACCTGTGGCTTTAATAATACAACTTCAAGGGGGCCTCTTCAGGCTGAGTCTGAGTCACAGGGTTGCCACAGATGCCTGGCTCAGAGAAAGTGAGATTTCATGACCTTTTCCGAACCTCATCTGAGCACTTACAAAGCCATCCATTTAAACAGATGAGATCAGAAATATGGGTCTTCACTGCCACTTATGTGGAACTCGGATTGTAAGATGCATGGGACAGAGAATCAGAGTGATGTGGCCAGAATTTGGTGTACTAGGCAGGAGGACCCACTCAAGACAGGAAGAAAAGTTTGTGGGCCCAGAGCCACAAGCTTTCAATAAAAATATCAGAACAGGCTAAAATGGAACTGCATGGGTAGATGCAGGATCACTGCTGCATGGATATTTCAGCAATATATTTCATCTTGAGGTAGAAGGGACTGAAAAATTCTGCTTGCATGTTATGGTGTTGGAGTAATAGCTTTGAAGGTGGGTAGATCCTGGGTTTAGTGCCGGCTTGTTGCCTCCGGGGAACGCCACCTCCAAACTCCCTCCGTGACTTTGGGCTTGTCTGCTTCTCCATAAAATGGAACAAAGAACTAACATCCAGGGCTCTAGAAGTGCAATAAAGTTGCTCAGCGTAGTGCCTCTGTTAGTCAGCTTCTTTATTGCTGTGGCCAAATACCTAAGATAAATAACTTGAGGGATGAAAGGTGCATTTGGTTCGCAGTTTCAGTCCATGGTCACTTGGCTCCCCTGTCTTGCTGTGAGGCACAGCATCATGACAGCAGGGTGTGGTGAAAGAAGCTGCTCACCTCATGGCAGCCAGGAAGCAGAGAGAGAGAGGCAGCAGTACAGGCCCCACAGTGACATTCCCACGGCCTCCTCCTTTCAACTAGGCCCCATCCCATTGTTTCCATTACCTTCCAACAATGCCCTCAAATTAGGATCCCATCAGCAGACTGATTCACTGGTGAAGTTGCCACCCTTGTGACCCACCTCTGAATACACGAGACTTCAGGGTACATTTTAGGTCCAGACCATCACAGTGTCCGACTCATTCCAAGTACAGAGACAATGATAGCTCTTATCATTAGGACTGATATTTAACCCATCTCCCCAACTAAGTGCTGTCTCCTCCAGCAGGACCCCTGGCCTATCTGTGAATGTCACCAGCCCAGTCCTCTCTGAGTGTCACTGTTTAGCACATCCTGTGCACGGAAAGATGTGTCCTTATATGGAAGCTCTCCCTTGCTTAACTCTGCCTTAGGTTACAGAAAGTTACTCTCATCAAATGGCCAAGAGTATGGGCCTAAGGTCTGTGTTCCAACCCTACCTCTTCCACTCAGGAGTCGTTTTTAGGCCAATTAATGGCCCTCTTACTGACCAAATGGCCGCCACAGGTACATTACTCAATATGTCCTCTGTGCCTCCATTTCCTTGCTGAGAGGTGGTATGATGATGATGATGGTGATTATGATGTCATGGTTTAGATCTAAAATGGCCCCCAAAGCCTGATGTGTTTAGAATGCGTTTGGATTATGGGGGTGCTATAACTGACCCACCCTTAGGAGGCAGGGTCTGGTCTGAAGAGGTGAATCACTGGGGGCGTGACCACGAAGAGTGTGTCTCCCTCCTCAGCTCCTTGCATTTCTCTCTGCTTCCTGGCCGCCGTGATGTGAACAGCTCTCCTCCAACAGACCCTTCCTCCATGCTGCTTCTGCCGTGGAGCCAGCTGACCATGAACTGAAAGTATGCACCATCATAAACCTCTCCTGCTTTAATTTGTGTGTGTCAGGCATTGTGTTATAGCTATGAAGAAAGTGACTAACATCTATCCCATACGGTTATCATAAGGTTCAAATTAATGATATACACAAGACACTTAAAAGCCTGATGTATACCAGATGCTCAACAATTAACTGTTACTGATGTAACTCTCATCCCTTTGTTAAATCTTATGTCCATCCCCAAATTCATTTTTAACTTCAATAACTTATACCTCAGTCATCCCAGTGATCCGTCAAAGCACCAGCCACGGCCCCAAGTCAGGTCTGGCTTCACAGATATCCAACCTGGCCAGTGCCCAAGGTCTACTCTTGGCCAGAATGCTCACAGAATTTTCCATTTGAAAATTCTGATGATTTTTATCATTTTGTACTAGGTCCTGTCCATTGTGAAGCTGGTCCTCCCCAGAATCTGGACACTGCTGGCCTATTATCTTCACACATCAGTGGGGATGGGCAGGGCTGCCCCCTGGAGAGGCTGGTTTCATTTAGTTACTTTTCTCTTGTTGAAACAAAATACTGGACACCCCAAGTGAAAAGAAGAAAGGTTTATTTGGCTTACAGTTCACAGGGATTTCAGCTCATAATCTGCCAGCTCCAAGGCAGGGTGGCAGAGAGCTAAGAGTTCATGGCAGTGAAGCAGCAAAAGCAACAACAGACCTTAACTGTATCCTTCTGCTCCATTTACCTTATTCAGACTACCAGGGTTAGGGCAGTGCAAACCAGTCACTCAAGTGCAGTGGTTTAGTAATCACATGTCCTTAATCCTAGCATTGCACATTCCAGATTTAGCTACTTCAAAAAAGACTGCATGAGGCTTTGGGGGGGACATCAAGTCACAATCCACAACACTGCTCCTCCCTCCAGCCCTGTCCACTGTGTGCATCAGAGGGTCGAGCCTGGGAGTCCAGTACCCAGGTTATTTCCCCCCACCTTCCCCACCCATACCTCCTGTCCTTGTGCCGTGATCTCCCCATCCCCTCCGTCTCCCCCTACTTCTGCTTGGTAGCCAAGCTCAGTACTGAATATCCTGCCCCAGACCCAGTGCTTGGCTCTCAAGAGGGCTCATCTCTCCTTTCCCCACATGATGGTGGATGAGTTCCACATTATCTTCTTGTCCACCTGCAGTGGTAAGCATGCACATAAAGTCTCAAAGACTGTAAGAATTCCAGTTTTCTGTGCCAAGAAGTGGGGTATAAGGGTTGGCAAAGGGTTCCTGATAGGGAATCCCTGAGTGAATGATCAGGGGCATGGGGCTTTGCTCCTGACCACTGAAGTAATCAAAAAATAATCTATTACTGTCAACAAAGTAGAGAACTTGCTCATCTATCATTTTTCCAAGGACATTTCCTGGGAGCCTTACTCTTCTTGTCTCTAAGAAGGTAAAAAACTGGCTTAGTTCTCAGGAAACATGGTGACTATCAGGAAGTGTTAAAAAAATCCGTAGGAGGAAAGGAAGTGGAGTCAAGATGACACAAGACAACATGTGCTTTGTGAGGCAGAAAAGACACTAAAGGGTCTGCGTTTGCATATGTACACACACAAAAAGCACTAAAAGATCTGCATTTGGCGAAGACTGTTCCCACCAAATGAGAGAAGACAGCCACCAACTAGATAACAGGGCAAAAAGTCCACATCTCTAAGCAGACTGTGGGTGAGTATGAGCGCTCCTAGAATGGGAAGAGGGGAGCACCCCAAGCTCTGTTAGGCTTCGTCCAAGGGGATTCATAAAGCCAGAGCTTAACCAGAATTTAGACTCAGCGAAGGTGAGGGGATACAGGCCCCATGTTCTTAAAGTCAGACATGAGGCCCAAGAGGCCCAAGAACTGCAGCTGGGCACTGGACAATTCTCCATTTCACTCAAGGGAACTATTTTAGCTGGAAGAACTCCTCCCTGAGGCACACCTCACTGTATACCCTGCTGCTTTGACACGACAGAGCAAAGTTGTCTCCAGGTTGCCCCAGTAACCAGAGACCCCCAAATGGGCTGGGGTCCACACGGGGTCATCGCTGAGTGACAGCGCACTGAAAGGACAGGAATGTCCCATACTCCATGGACCCAGAGGCGCATGGGGCTGAGGGAGGCCTTTGGGCCAGGGACATTCAGCACAGCCCAGCGGTCTTCACTGCCCACCAAGGGTCTGGCTTCAGGAAGCTCTGTGTCACTGGAACATTTGCCCAGCAGCTGCAGAGCCAGGCAGGCAGCTGTGCTCAGCACTCCACACCCTGGGATGTGAAACTGGGACTTAGTCCAGAAGGAGGCTCCTTGTGGCCCGGTGAGAGGTGAGCAGGGCTACCACATTGCCCAAGGTCAAGCCTTGGGTTGGGACTTCTAAATTGTCAAGCCCATCTTGGGCTTCAGGAATGCATAGGGACCTTGCCCCGCAGGAGTGAGGGATGGGGATCCCGGTCTCCTGGCAGGTACTGGGGTGGGCACAAGACAGAGCTCAGCCACAGGGCACAGGGACACATCCCAGAGTGCTGACCTTGCCACTGACACCTCTGCTGAGCGTAGAGCAAGTGGCTCCCCCTCTTACCCTGGTGCCTCGTTCCTACTCGGCAGGTCTGCAGCAGCTCCCTAAGGGAACAGCCAGCTCTGGAGTTTGATGATTTGAGTTTATGGTGTCCTGAGCTGTGGAGAGCTTCTTGGGAATGAGGAAGCTGTAGAGCGCTGACTGGTGATTTCCCCAGAGAGTCTGGGGCGCCAGGGAGGCTCCCGCTGCAGTAGACTGCCAGGCCCTACATGGCAGCTGTCAGCATAGGATTAGCTGAAATTTTGAAGAGGAGTTGAGATCAGCTCATTAGATTTACCTGTGTAAGTCGGTGCCTTTCACAGCTGAGTGTCCTGGGAAGAGAAGGGTTCAGAAGGCAGCTTGGCAGGGCACAAAGCCCCATGTGTGAAGGCCAGGCTGCTGTCAAATGAGGCTATAGAAGCAGACTTAATGACACAGAAAAAATGTTCAGTGGTAAGGTGAAAAAAGCAGTTATAAAAAGCAGCATATGTAAGATGATCCTCTTATTACAGGGAAGAAATATTTGCCTTTAAAAGTAGACACACACACACACACACACACACACACACACACACACACACACACACGGAAAGGCCCTAAAATTCAAGGAGTGATGTTCTCTGGGTGCTGAGATTTCCTGTGGCTTTTATTTTCTTCTTTTGTGCTTTTTTTGGATTGCCCAAGCTTTCTGTAATCATGCAGAAATTCTTTCTTCACAAAAAAGCTTGGGATACTGACCCACCAAATACACTGGTCTTGTATACATAGTTCACATACACAGAAGGAAGCCCTGTCAAGGGGCCAGCTCTTAGGCAGCTTGATCTTAATTTAGACACACCCATTGCAGCTTCAGAATTCTAGTATTGGAGACCTGAGGACAACTGGATTCGAAAGGAGAAATTGAAGCTATATTTAAAATAAAATTGAGACCACATCAACTGTCCACATAAGAGTGGAGAAGGGTTAGAATTGCCACAGTCCTCTCCTTGGTGTCGGACATTAAACTTCTCATACTCTCCTGCCTATCTCCTCCCTGGCACAGCTGATTGGACCAGGGGTGATCAGCTGATCCAAGCACAACCAATCGCTGGGTTAGTCCATGCCCTAAGCAAAAAAGATGGCTGGACCATCAAATTCCTCCCTGCTGATTTGAACTGAGAAATTAGCAAACAGCCAGGCAGTTAGCAGCAGGAACAGTAAATGAAAGGATATTTAAGGAGAGACTGTGAGGAGTTGCAGATGGTGCATGTTAGGAGGAAAGAGAAGTGAGTATTAAAATAAATAAGCAAAAGACATGAAAAAAGCAGTTAGAAAGTCTTTAAAAGGTTGTACACATTAGTAGAAAGGATAAACTAAATCATTGCAAAGAAGAGGACCGAGTAAAGCTGAAGAGAGGAGTTGCTGGGGTTCTTGGTTCGAGTTCACTCTCATTGCCGAGTCTGAGATAATGACTGAGTGCAAGTGACTTATTTGGGAAGATATCCTAAAAACATCCAGGAGAGGAGCTGGGGAGTGACAGGGAGAGGAAACAGCCAACAAAGGATAGATGAAGTACTACCAAGACAGCCATGGAAGCAGACAATGGGAGAGCACCATCGAGGGGGAAATTTTATCATGCACACTTCAGGCTTATCCCCAGCCAAGTGGTCAGGGGATTGGACATGGGCTCAGGAACCCTGGGGAGTCTTTGGTTGATGGCTGCTCCTGAAGCCTTGGCTTCCCCGACACTAACCTCACATTGTGGGAAGAGCTGCCTTCCAGGGCTCTAGAAAATAGTTCCCTAGATACAGAGTTGCAGATGCTGACAGCTGGAATTAGGAGACTCTCCTTGTAGAGGCTGCATAATAGAGACAAGGCAATAGCAAGAGAGGAACCACAGAGAGAGGGACATGGCCCATAAGTCATGGTGAGAGAGCGAACAGCTCCTGAATGCACTGTTTTCACCCACCTTCCTTCTTCTTCGGCTTCATTACAATAAACCCCAAGGACTTGAGCTAAATATGATAAGCCTGACTAAAACACAATTGGGGAAAGAGGAAGAAGCCATTTCTCTTTTCCAGGACTCCAGGTCTCCTCAGCATTCCATGGGGAAAGGACTGTCCTATATTATCCAAAGTTCAGAAGCCATAAAAGATTAATTCACCTTGGATTGATTCTTAAATAATACAGAGTTTTGATTACTTACATGATCCCTCATTCCCTCCCCTAATTCCTAGTGACTGTACTAAGAAATTGCACAGCAGTTCCCCAGCTACAGTTAGAGAGGCTCCAAAAGACTCAACTGCACCATAATGGGTGCATTGGACAAATATCGCTGGGTCTACTGCAAGCCAAGCACTGTATCTAATGAACACCATAGGACCTCATAGTCTAAGAGGGGTGGAAAATGCACTAAACATTCCTTCACAGCACAGTGAATGTTGAAACAGCCATGTTCCCAGTGATGGGGAAAATCAAAATAGAAGAAACAAATTCTATTTATGGGAATCCAAAAAGTCTTCACAAAGGAAATGCCTTTTGTGTTGAGTCTTGGGGGAAGAGTAGAAGTTCACCAGAAGAGAAAGATGGGGTTAGATTCTGGCAGGGAAAATGGTGAAGCAAAAGCACCAAGCCAGGAGTCACTCCAAGTGGTTTGGCAAGACAGCAAAGGCCGGCTAGGAGATGAGAATAGAGAAGCCCTCACACTGAGAGTCAAGAGCTTTGCATGTTTGAATTTCACTTGGCGATGATGGGGAACCCACAAAAGGTTGTGCATGGCACTACTAAAAAGCCAAAGCTCTAGAGGAGAACAGCCATCAGTTCTGAGAGACAATGAGTGTCACACCACTTTCCCAACGGAGCACCAAATGGAGCAGCGCACCAAGCACACACCACTAAGCACCAACTACATGCATTGCATTGCATCCCACAGCACAGGGATGTAAAGTTATCACATGCCACTCCCTAGCCTAAAGTCACTTCAGAATAATTGCAGAAACAAAACCAATAGGCCTAAGATTCAAGAATGACTGTGGTGAGAAGGAAATACATTATTTGAAGAGCTAGAAATGGAATTCTTAGATGAGGATTCTCTTTGTTCAGTAGAATATTATGGGAACCACTTGCACTGAGCTGAACAACATTTCCCCAAAATTTACATCCACCTAGAACCTTACAATGTGACTTTATTTGGAAATAGGGTCACTGTGGATGAATCAAGCTAGGATGAGATCATAATGGGTTAAGATGTGCTCTAATGCACTGAGCCTCCCAAGGACAGGAAGATTTGGAGACACAATGACTAAAAAAGGTCAGGGGATAGTGGAGGCAGAGATTGAAAGACAAGAAATGACAAGGATTGCCAGCCAACTCAAGAGTGAGGAAGAGGCAATGAAGGTTTTATCCCTAGAGCCTTCAGTGGGTCAAGCACTGCTATAGCTTGATTGTCAGGTTTCTAGCTTCCATAGCTAAAAGGAAATGATTCTCTGTTGTTTTAAGGCAGTCTGTTTGTGGTAATTTGTAAACTAATACACCATTTGAGTGGAAAAAAAAGTCTTTGGACAACATTTGAAAGGAGGCTGAAAATAGAAAGGGCTGGACTACTACATGGGAAAAGGAGGAGGAACAGAAATGGGGTGGTGGAATCTGGAGAGGAAGAAAGGGAGAGCACCACAATAGGAGAGCAGCATCTTAGAATAGAACACACTTGTGCACACCACTGGCAGAAACAGCTGAGGGACTTGAAGAAAAGCAATATCTTACTAGTTTACTGAATATTAGGATAGCCAGGTGGATGGTGGTTGCAATCCCTTCTTGTCTTGGGAATCACCTTCGAATCAGAAGGAATCTGAAAACTATCAGACAGATATATCTTGTGCACAGCCTGGGGACACCCTGAACCTTGAACTGCAATATGTGTAAATGGAAAACAGATGGAGGCAATCAAAGGGGAGAGAATCAACCTCTTGGTTGAACCAAAGAAGGTAAAGCTAAGGAGATGTGGATATTGCCGAAAATTGGGTCCATAGCCTACTCTGCACACAAGGTGATAA
Source organism: Fukomys damarensis (assembly GCF_012274545.1). NCBI lineage: Eukaryota > Metazoa > Chordata > Mammalia > Rodentia > Bathyergidae > Fukomys > Fukomys damarensis. Next base: position 18,822,818 of record NW_022900947.1, on the reverse strand, counting down.
GTGTACAGAAGGGAAGGAATGTAGGCTGTGAGTTAAAATGTGACATTTCTTCGAAAAGATGAATAAGTAACAATTAGTTCCCTCTTAGGTCCCTTTCCTGCTTTATCAGTTAGACAACCACCCTTAACTTCACCTCCAGGGTAGGTAATTCTAGAAAAAAATGAAAGGTCCTGGAATGGAGGGTGGGGCTGAGATGTGAGACTGAAAAATAGGAAAATGAAGACCTGTTGGGTGCGATATCCTTAGCTCTTTCCCTCCCCCATTTCCTGAATGGGCCTGCAGACACTGGCCTTAGATGTTCCTTATGGAAATAAGCAGCTGGCTCCTCAACCACCCATGAGTAAATCCCACTGGTTGGCAACCTCACTGTGAACACAGAGATTTTAATAATCTTTGACATATAGTGAACTTCTGAAAATTTTGATCTTAAGACAAGTAGTTCAGGATCATCAGACCTTTATATTTCTAAAAAGAGCTCTGGGAAATGAAAATATAAGAATAGAACTTAAAATTAATTTAAAAGTTTGTAGGAGAAAGTCAAATTTATTTATCAGAAAGTTTATAAAAAAATAAGATGGAAAATAGAATTTTAAAATTTTACAAATTAAAATTTTCAACTGGGCACAGCGGTGCAAACCTCTAATCCTAGCATTCCCCAGACTGAAGCAGGAGGATCAAAATTCTGTGATGTAGTGAGACCCTGTCTCAAAATAAGAAATAAAAAAATGTATGGGAATGCTGCTCAGTGTCAAGGTCTTCAATAAAATTTTTACTCCTGGGGCAAAAGAAAAGAAAAGGTAACTTTCCAATGAATTAGAGTTCCAGAAAAAAGACCTGAAATAGTGAATACAGTTCATGGAAATTACTGAAGAAATAATACAAGAAAATTTCTTTAAACTGAAGATAATTTCCAAAACTTATTTCCCAAGCTGATTAAGAGGGCTCACTGAATGTCCTGCACAATGAATGAAATCAAGGCATCTTTGTAAAATGGTAAAACACAAAAATACTAAAAGCATCCTGAGAGAGAGAGAGAGATGGTGGGAGACAAAGGTTAAATATATAAAGGATGACAATGGCTAAGGATGACATTTAACAGCAACACTAAGAATTTAAATACAACAGATGAAGGGCTTCAGAATTGTGAAGAAAAAAATTTCCAACCTAAATTCTATACCTAGCCAAACTATCAGTAACAAAGCACATTAGGAAGCAACTAGGAGATATTCCCTTGTCAAAATAAATGAAAAACAAAAAGGGGAAAATCTGGGAAATGAGCTCCACTAGACAGAGGCAAAGGAAATCTCTGGGAAGAGGGTGAAGAAAAATCCCTCCTCTAGAGTTGAGCAGTGTGTTTAGGGGACAGGAAAATGTCTGTGGGTAATGACAGCAAATTATCTGGCAGGTGTGACCAGGTGGGAGTTTTTGTGGCATGACATTGCATGGAGCTGTGGTAGGAAATGGGAACCTTAGTCACAAGTTCAAAGGACAGTCATCAAATATGTAATTGCACTATAGAGATATAAAAAGTTCCACAAGTGAATATATTATCTAGGATGCACAATGTCACTGTACCAGGGGAGATTAATATAATATAATAAGATGAATGAATAAGCACTTCAGAGATGTCACTGTGAATTCAGTGCAGAAGGGGAAATTATTGCAGAAATAATATCAGAGAATTTATCCAAATAGAAAGGTCCAAATTTCTTGATTGTAAGGACACTTTGAATACTACAAACATCAAAAATGATGAGACTGTATTTAGAGAATGTGCACAGGGGCAGAAAAGATTTTTAAAGAACTAAATGCTCCTGTCCCGAAATAAGAAACCAAGAGCTTAAGTCTAAAATTGATTGAATCAAGAAATGCTAGGTCTCGGTTCATGTGAAAAGAAAAATCCAAAAGAGCAGTTGCATTTCCAGAGAGAAATATGGACAGAAGTGAAGAAGGAAGTACTATTGCTTTTATTTTCATATTTTCATTATTGTATCTCTTGGTCCCTATTGGCCTTTAAAACTGTGATGTGATATTTTGATTTTTTAAAAATGATTTAAAATATATTGAGTAATTTTTTTCTGCACAGTAGTATAATAACCAAAGGCCTTCTGCCTTGTGTATGGTGATCTGGGAAACTGAAGAGAAAAGAGGAGCCTTGTCAAGATCAGTAGGGCAGGGAGGGGAGAGGAAAGAAGGGAAAAGAAAAACTATGAAGAAAGGAAAAAATGGAAACAAAGTCTTTGTAAATAGGGAAGGGTGGAAGGAGAACCACACCTGCTCCTGACCCAGCAGCCATTGCTCAAGCGCCAGGAGGTAGCCTGGGCCCTGATCCACTGTGGGAATGAGAGCCACGCCTGCTCCCGACCCAGCCACCATCGCTCCAGTGCCAGGAAGGTAGCCTCCTGGGTGCCCCTGAACCCCTATAAGCCTTCCACCCCAGCACTCTCAGACCTCCTGACTGTGCCAGTCTTTGGACCCACTCTGCAGAGGTCAAGGTGGTCATCAAGGGTATTTTTCTGATTTCCCAACTTTGAACATCTTTAAAGAAAGACCCTGGGAAACCTGTAATAGAACGTTGTTGAGTTCAACCATTCAGAAGGTTGGGGAACTCAATCTGGGCCTTGCAGCCCGAGGTCAGTCAGCATCATGGGGTTCAGCCATCAGCTAAGTGAGATCAGGGGTCTTGCATCTCCTCGC